>NW_028258354.1:12730223-13037176 GCF_053883595.1 Heterocephalus glaber | reverse complement strand
ATCACTATCCCCAACCAAACTCTAAGGTGGATTTCATTAAAATGTGATATTTATCTTTCCAAAGTGAATTTGTCTTCCTGTGATAATAGATAAATGTCACAATTTGCTGCAAAAAAGTGGATATAGGAAAAGATAAATGATAATTTTTAATGAAAATCATTATTTGAAAATAATGCCTTTCTTAAACATAAAATAATCTCATAGAGACCCAAAATGATGTGATAATTCAAATAAAACAAATTTCTGCTGGAGTCTTACCCTGGTAGTAGAATGTGTCCTCAGCATACGTGAGGCCCGAGGTTCGATCCCCTGCACCACAAAAATAAATTCTAAATGTCCTGTAAGAAGACTTTGGACTAAATGCTCATCGAAACATTGCAACATAGACTCCATTTCCACTTTGTTTTCCATTGCTAATCAGTGAAGGGAAGGAATGATGTATACATTTCTTACCTGAGAAGTGAAGGCAGTAGGTTTAGAATTTGTGGGATTAGACAAGGAAAAGAGACCCAGGAAAATCAGTCATTTGATTCAATTTCCCACTTTTTTTAACAGATGTCGGCACAAACCATCATCAGAAGGGTGCAATTGGAGGAATGAGCAGGAATTCTCAGGGGCTTGATTCAGATCAAGTGTCACACATAGCACAGACAGAGAAGGTATGTTTACTTCTTGCTCCTAGACAAACAATAAGTACTTATCTAACATAATTTAGAAACTAATTATAGTGCACTTCAACAGTTCCTTCACAAATATATCAAATTGGAAATGGATTGGTTGGGGTTCAGTTCAGGACCTGATTTTAATTCTGATTCTGATATTCATTCCTCATCTAGGAATCAAAGTATTAGAGTAAACAATAATATTTTATTTTCCTTTACCGTCATGTAAGTCTAAAGATCAAAATAATTCTGTCTACAACATGCTCTGTTAGTGGAATTAGGAAAAGACCTTAGAGATTTTGAGAATTAAAAAAATGTTTAACAAATTCCTGAAGAAAATGGCAAATACAGAGAAGTCTTCAGCAGGTAGTTAATAAGAGGAACTCTAGTGAAAATACCCTGCTGCTATTTCCCCCATTGCCTGGGGCTGTGAATGGAGGGAGATACCTTGACATAATCATTTGCTGATTCATTCTCAGCAGCTAATATCTATTCATTGAGTAGCTTTACTCTGAACGAGATAGTTAAACCCACCAGGAGGTGAAAAAATTTTCTGGTTATTGGTGGAGATAGCCAAAACTGTCACTTTATGTGCAATTGAAGGATCCAGTTTCTCTACTCTTAATCTATATGGTCTTCCACTTGAAAAAGCAAGGATCACCATATTTGAATCTACAGAATATGATTCAGAGCCAGGAAAAAGGTAAGAATCGGGAACTAGACATTAGCTACTGACTTGGAAATGTCTGAATAGAGATGCTGCCCTTTTTTATTTCTTTATGTTGAAAAATGAAAAAAAAAAGCTGGCTTATAAGAAAATAATTATTGTTAAATTCTCTGGTAGTTGAATATTACACAGATCTGTATGGATTTACTTATACAGTTTTTGGATTTTCTTTTTTGGCTTGAGCTGTGAAAGGGAAAATGCAGATAGGAGTTTTATTCTGCTTTGGCACTGAACACAGTAGATCCACATAACACTATGGTGTACCAATCTTTCATACTCAGAATTTAGCATAAAAACTCTGTGAGATTAATGCTATAGCTCTTCTTTTAGATGTAAATCCTATGTTGCAACTCTGAGTTGTAGGTAAGATCTTCAGGGTTACTTAGGGGTCAGAATCAGGTCTTCTCATTTCAAGTCAGATGTGGTTAGATCTGCTATGTGTCTTCTGGAATCATCAGCTTCTGAAGGCAGCTTGGCTGTGAGAGGGAATAGATTTAGCTCAAATACAGATCAAGACACCAACCAGCAAAGACCTAGAAATATAGGGGCTTTTCTATCCCGAAGACATCATTGCATTTTGGGACCATGGACTGTACAGTCGTCCCTGTTGGGATAATGTTAGGTACCTCATTGCCTATGGATTGAATAAATGATTGAATGATGTGCATGCATGTGTTTCTGGAAGTTAACTGTATGACTGACCAGGCAGACACATTTTCCAAAAGAATGAATCTTCATAAACATAAGAAGTTGAAATGCTTATCATTTAAATTGGTTTATTTTCTGAAAATGAATTTTGAGCTAACTAATCAGGTTGGTCCTGTAATTTAGGTAAATTTCTCAATTTACTCAAGTTTACTTCTGAGGACTAATATAATGGTGAATGATCAAATATAGCAGGTCTTGAGCTCACTGACCTGTGCAAAGGAGAATTTGGGGGGAGAATGAGCATACCTACTCTTACATAATTTATCGAAATTACCAAAAACTAGCACAAACCAATAATTTTCTTTTAGGAAGTAAATCTTAAATTGTTTGCTCAACACAAAAGTCAGTTAAAAACAACATATTTTAATAAACATTTTGCTTCCTATAGTTTTATGCATTGTCAAGAAATAGCAGACTTTCTTATAAATCAAAGACATCAAACAAAGTATTCAGAATTGAGTAAGACTGTCACCAGAGAGACTCTTAGGAGGTTTCTGAATCCCTGCTATCCACAGAATTAAGTTGCAGGTTCATAGATTCGCATCTTGCAGAAAAAGAATTTTTAGGATGCATCAATAAGAGACACAAAGGGATTCATTAGGCAGCAACTTAAAGTGCAAATTTAAAGAAATAGACTGCAGGCCCTCAAGAAAGAGGTATCTTATGATCCACAGCTGGGTGTATTTATGGGGTTTGGGAGTGTCTTCCAGATGAGTGATCTAGGTGTGTATATCTACTGTCTGTCAGTTAACTGTGAGGTGGGGCTTTGTCAAATGTAAACCATTTACATGGGTTTGAAGTTGAGATATGCTGCCCACTAATATTCTTCTCCCTTGAGGATGGAGGAAGCTCAATTTATAGGTGAAAAGAGGTGGTTTTATTCACAGGTGAAAAAAGGCTAATTTTTATGTGAAAGGGAACTGGCCAGGCTTATTGTGGCTTGGGAGAAGAGAGAAAAAGATTTAAACTGGGCTTAAGTAAGTTTTGTGTCCTGAGCTGCAATTTAAAAATTCTGATTTTCCTTGTCTCTTTCCTACCTATTTTTATTTCTTCTATCCCACTCTAAGACCAGGACTGTAAGAATTCACTTTCTCATTTTGTAAGATATTTCAGTCTGTAGATAAGAGTTGAACTTAAGATAAAAGCTACAGATAGGTTAATTGTTTTTAAATTTGGTGAAAAAAAGATCTAACAAATTCATGTTATGAAATATTAGAAACAAACATCAGTCACAAGATAAGGTAAAAAATATGGCATGTCAATGCAATGTCATAAAATACTATATCATTATAAGATACTGTCATGGATATCAGCAACTCTCTACCTTGTTGCTTGTCTCCATATCATACCACATATGCATTGTACTCTTATCCAGAAGACAAAGGAAATAATGAGAGTAACAGCAGAGCTATACTATTGGCATAGGAAAATATGCAAACATATCACTGACTGGAAAAGCCAGGTTTTAGGACATCATGAAGAATTACATCTACAGGTGCATATTCATAGAGACCTGTCTCCAAGGATATTCAGCCACATGTAAATGGTGCCTATTTTCAGAGGGTAGGATTTCAAGGGATTCTATTCTTTTGTTTGTGCTTCTTTGCACAAATAATTTGAATTTTATATAAGAATCTATCATTTATGCTAAGAAGAAAGAAAACTAGAGAGCATTTTTTAAAGCAAAGGTAATACTATAATTATTAAAGCCAGGCATGGCAGTGCATACCTGTAATCCTAGCACTCCAGAGACTGAGACAGGAGAAACACCCCAAGTTCAAGTCCAGCCTAGGCTATATTGCGAATTCAAGGACAGCCTGAGCTATATAGTGAGAACCTGTGTCACACACACACACACACACACACACACACACACACACACACACCGAGAGAGAGAGAGACCTGTAATTATTAGCAATAGTAAGCAATTGATTTAAAAATCTGAAAATAATTTTTATTCTCAAGAGTTTACAACTTTTTTAAAGACACCTCTCATTGGGTGGTCTTGAATTTAATCACTTTTTGTATCCTTTGAATGTTATATATAAATACAGGCTCTAAATGGAATCCATCAAGACTTTCAGATGAAAAGCAAAATCTAAATATACAAGTTAGGTCAAATATCTGAAACTGTAGTCTAAATAATACCAAATGTTTAGCTGTTTTGTATCATGTACAAAAAGTATGTAAAGAATGACATTTTCATTTGTCATGCAGCCATTGTGAGAATTATTGAGATTCAGCCTAGAGAGAAGGGGAAGAGACAAGGACATTTGATTTTACACCTGCCTTTTCAGAAACATTTGTATGCAAGAGAAATAACATTGCCAGTAGCATCTCAAACACAAAGGACATGGAAATGTACAGGACACATCAGAATTGGTGACAAAATTCAAGCACTCCATTGTTAGAAGATTACCAAACTGCTTTTTTCTCACATTTTACTCCTTTTTTCACAGTTACTCAATATTTCTGATGGCAGGTGGGTAGATGTGTTTCCCCTATACACCAAGCAAAGCAATTTTCTAGCAGATTCTTCAGCAGACTCCAGCTGGGTGTCCTCCAGCTCAATTTAATTCCAACACCATTTGCCTGGAGGTAGTGTCCTATTCCCTGAGACCTCACTCCCACAATACCTCCTCCTCCCCAACTTTAAATACAAGTGGCAATCACAGGTTGTGACCTATACTTCTGACTGAATGGTACAAATCAGGGATCCTATGAACCCTTCCTTGGGTTCAATTAATTTACTGGGGTGGCTCACAGAATCCGAGAAGACACTAATTATATTTACCAATTTAATCATAAAAGATACAAGGAAACAGCCAGAAATAAAAGACTCATAGGTCAAAGAATGGCAGATGGGCACAGAGCCTCCACCCTCTCCAGCGGGGTGCCACCCTTTGGAAACCACCACCCATCCAGCCATCTGGAAGCTCCCTACCCAAACCCAGCCCTTTTGGGTGTTTATAGGAACTTCATTCATAGCGTGATTGATTAAATCATCGGCCACCGGTGAACAATTTGATCTTCAGCCTTTCTCCTTTCTTTGGAGACTGCAGATAAGAAAGTCCTAATCTTGTAATCATGCCTTGAGCTTTCCAGAGAATAATCCTATTCTGAGCCCCTTAAGGGCTCCCAGGCCTCAACCCTCTTGTTTGCCTAGAAAAGACACTTACTACCCCAGAGATTCCAACATTTCTAAGCATTGTGTGCCAGGAAATGGACAAACATCAAATATACCTATCTTACTCTAAATCACAACCTGCACAAGAAGTTTAAAATTTAAACGGTTCTCTTTTACTAGGCATCTTTAGAAACTTGGTATGTGAGAGTTCAGTGTTGAAAGATCAACAGACAACTGCAGAGAGCCAGTTTTTGGATTAAGCAGAAATGCCTGTACTCTCTGCAGACTTCTTATTCTCTGCAATGAATGAGGGTTGGCATTAGAAAGCTAAACCACATAACACATACAGGGTATTAATATTCAGTAAACATGACTGCAGTCACCAAGCGCTGAATGTCTGCAGCAAGAGTGTTCCCAGCCTCCTTGAAAATAGTGCAGCTGTTACATTAATGGGCGAGAATCCAGAGTAATATCAAGGAATAAAAACTGTGTAGTTTGATTAGTTCTAGTGGATGTCATCTTCAAAATGCGACTAATTTGATAATACCAGAGTGTTTCTGAGGGAAGAAAGGAAATAAGGATAATGTTATGTAAATAGATACATTATTATTTTCATCTCTTTTGACATCAACCATCCTAGAAGCAAAATGACAGAGAGGAAGTGAGAAATCAGGGAAGCAGCCTTTCTGTCTGTACATAATTGCAGGATGGGCTGACAGCTCCAGGCTGGAGGATGGAGAGTGGGCCCAGCACAGGCTGGCTTCCCCCTCGTAACTGTAATAGGAGCTCACACTCACGGAATGTTTAATATGTTCTGAGCCCTTTGCTAGCAGCGTCACATAGATGATAGCATCATTTAATCTTCACCACCACCCTGCAGAGCAAGTACTGTTATCACTGTCATTTTACAGATATGAAAATTGAAACGGGGAAAAGCTAGGCAGCTTTTCAAGGTCACACAGCAAGAAGTACAGATTGGCACTGGATAGGGCCATGGCTCCCTCTACTATTACATTCTTTTGTTTCTCAAAGTTGCCTAGGAAATGAAGGCTGTATTATAGGTAATCCACCTCATTCTCTTGTTCCAAGTTGGGTCATTTGGGAGGAAAGATTTGTTAAAATTTTTATGTGGTGGAAATACTTTCCATCAAGTGAAATCAAGACCTTTTTTATGTTGTTATCTTTAAAGCACCCTCCACTCCTTTTTCCTTATCTCCTTGCCTGTGTCCCCCCATTCCACCACTGGTCTACAGAAGAACTAAATACATATCTAATTAGAAAGTAAGGGAGAAAAGATGGGTCTGGAAATGTTTGGAACTGAAATTTGAGGTATGAATCCACCTGATAGTATTGTGGTCTGGATAAGTATCCCCTAGAAGCCCATATGGGAAAGGCCTGGTCCTCAGGCTGTAGGGCTACTAAGAAGAGGAGAAATTTTTAATTTTCTCCTTCTAGTGGGAATAAGTTAGTCACTGGTGGTATGACTGTGAAGGAGGTATTTGGATTCAGGCCCTTGATGTTTCTCTCTGCTTCTTAACTACCATGAAGTAACTAGGTTGCTCTATGACGATATAGTTCCTCCTCACAGGCTCAAGCCAACAGAGCCTTATGATCCTGGTATGGAACTTCTGAACCCATAAGTCAAAAGAACACTTTCCATTTTTTAAGTTGATTACCACAGGTATTTTGTCAGAGTAACTATTATGGCTTTTAGCTAGATGTCCCCCAAAAAATCCTCATGCAGTCATGGGTGGGGCTTTTTCAGAGGTGGCTGGATCTAGAGTGTGTGATGATGGGATTAAGGGTGTGTGGTTACTAAATTAAATTGCTTGGTTTGGTACCTGCTCTAAGGCATTCTAAGCAGAAAGAAACTGCTATTGTCACTTGTGGCTTGTAGCTTGGTCCCTTCTGCCTTCCATCTTCTGCCCTCCATAAACTATTTCTCCTCTGTAATGCCCCTCTGCCATGCCACCCTAACATGGAGCCAGCCAACTATGAACTGAAAGCTCTACAAACTGAGCTACAATAAGACTTTCCTCCTCTAACTATGGGTGTTGGGTATTTTGTCTTAGCAATGGGAAAACTAACTAAGTAATGAAAAGGAGACTAATGCAGACAATAAATACTCTTCCCTTACTCTGTGTAGTGACTTGAACACAGCCAGTGAATACTGAATGCTCCTTGGGACTTAAATCCTTATCAAAGTCCAACTTCTTCTTGCTTTGAATGCTTTATAAAATAAGACTAAACCTCCCTTAAAGTGAGAAAAAAGTAGTAGTACATTTTTAGCACTCCAGTCAGGCTTTATTATCTCCACTAACCTAGAAGAAGGGTGTTGGGAGAGTGTTTACCCAAATTTATTTTACTGTCATTGAGAGATATTACATGTAGACATTTTATCCCCAGTTTAAAGGACTTAACTACCTACTTCTCCATGAAAATACACACTTTTGTTGCTTTTGGTTGTATATCTAGACTAGTATATATAGTACAGTACTCACTAAAGGTACAGTACTCACTAAAGGTAACTATAATAACCATTGCAATTACTGGAATTCATTTATAGAGAAATTTTTATATGACCTCAAGATATCTTCTAAGTGGTCACAATTCTCTTAAACTAAGCATCAAACTATGCTATACTACTGAGATTTTAGATAAGAAATTATTCTTAAAATTTCTGCTATTGAGCATTATATAATCATTTTCAAAGATAATATAATTTAATGATGTTGTGTTGAACAATGAAACCCTTAAAACATTAATGTATGACAGCTAGATTAGATCTAGAATTGCTGAAAAGTCTATAGTTTGATGGATAAACAAAATTGTGGTTTATATTATTAAACTAGAAAGCATCACTAAACATACTTTTTATGATTGAAAGTCTTCCTCACCCTATTCAGCTTCTATAATGATCCATTTATTACTGCTTTAGTCTTTATATCTTGTCCAGATTTTTCTCAAAATATTAGCCAAGTCGTGTATTACTAGTGCTTCTCAGTATTTAATTAGGTTCAAAATCTAAACATTTCAGCCATTCCACCACTCCCAGACCAGAGGAAGGGGCTTCTGGGCTGCTGTTTCACTGCTCCCAGCCCAGAGGAAGGAGCTTTTGGGCTGCCATTCCACCGCTCCCAGCGCAGTGGAGGTGAGCCGTGCGGGCACCAACAGCATGCACCCCCCGGCATCGAAATGAGAAGACATGTAAACAAATCTCAAATCAGACTTCCAGATCATCTACAGCAACCCAAGGAAAAGGAGATGGAACAATCTGATGCTCAACCACCTACACTCCCTGAACTGGAAACAAAAGAGGATATGGAAAAAATGAAATCAGAAATAATTTCTCAGATAACAGCAGAGATTGTGTCCATAGTCCAAGACTTGATTAATAAATCTAGAGAGGACACCATTAAAAAAATAGAGGAGCTTAGGAACATGATGGAATCCCAACATAGGAAACAAATGGAATCCATAGAACAGATGCAAACAGATTTCCAGGAGATTAAAAACTCCATTGAAAGTCTACACAGCAGAATGAGCCAATGTGAGGACAGAATATCAGATATAGAAGATAAGATTGCAATTAGTGACCAGGAAAAGAAAAATTGTTTCAAAATTGTAAGGGACCATGAGAAAGCAATCTACCAGTTGCTAGACGATGCAAAGAATAATGTAAGACTGATTGGAGTCAATGAAGAAACAGGAGAGAGTGCAGATGACATAAAAAAAAATGTTCACAGAAGTGATGGCAGAAAACTTGACAAGCAGGGGAAAAGAACTTGACTTACAGATAAGTGAGGCATATAGGACTCCAACTAACCTTGATCAAAAAAATCTACACATACGTATATAACTGTTAAGATTCCAGAAACACAACAGAAGAACAAAGTTCTACAAGCAGTTAGAGAAAAGAAACAAATCACATACAGAAGAAAGCCCATCAGAATCACAGCAGACTTCTCAATGCAAACCCTCAAGGCAAGAAGAGCTTGGAGTGACATATTTCAAGGCCTAAAGGAAAACAGCTTCCAACCCAGATTGATGTACTCGGCAAAACTATCTTTCAAAATTGATAGAGAAATAAAATACTTTCATGACAGTGAGCACCTTAGGAACTTCATGAATACAAAAGCAGCACTCTAAAAACTTTTAAGCAATATCGTAGGAAAAAACAATGAGGATCACAACCCCAGGATGCCAGCAGATTTAATCCATTGGGCACAACAAGAAATTACATGCAAATGGGGAGAATCCAACAAAAAAGAAAAAGTTATGACAATATAAGTCAATATGTATCAGTTATAACCATCAATGTTAATGGTCTCATTTCACCAATCAAAAGATATAGACTGGCAGAATGGGTCAAGAAGCAAGATCCAAGAATATGCTGCATACAAGAAACACACTTAATTCAAAGAGAAACACATAGATTGAAAGTTAAAGGGTGGAAAACAATACTCCATGCGATGGGAACCCGAAAAAAAGCAGGAGTAGCTATCCTCTTTGCAGATCAAGTGGATTTCAAACCAACACTGATTAAGAGAGACAAAGAAGGACCTTACATTCTTGTAAAGGGAACAATCCAACAATCCAACAATCCAACAGGAAGAGATGACAACTATAGAAAACCAATACTAACGGACATGAAAAGTCATATATGTACTAAAACAATAGTAGTGGGGGACCTCAATACCCCACTGTCACAAATAGATAGATCAACTAGACAAAAAATAAGAAATGAAATACTAGAACTCAATTGAACTCTTGAACAAATGAACTTAACAAATGTTTACAGAGTGTTCCACCCCACAAAATCAGAATACACATTCTTTTCAGCTGCACACAGGTCATTCTCCAAAATAGACCACATACTCCCTCATAGAATGTGTTTAAGTAAATACAAAGGAATTGAAGTTATCCCCTGTATATTATCAGACCATAGTGTGATGAAATTGGAGATCAATAGCAAAAGATACGGCAAAAATTACATAAACACATGGAAATTGAACGACACACTAGTCAATAACCAATGCGTAACAGAGAAAATTAAAGAAGAAATCAGACAGTTCCTGCAATTATATGACAATGACAATATAACATATCAGAATCTATGGGACACAATGAAAGCAGTCTTATGAGGGAAATTCATAGCAGTGAATATGCATATTAGGAAAACAGAGTGAGCCCAATTAAACAACCTGATGCTGAACCTCAAGATTTTAGAAAAAGAAGAGCAGGGCAAACCCAAAGCTCATAGAAAGGAGGAAATTATAAAGGTCAGAGCAGAAATCAATTCAATGGAGATTAAGAAAACAAGAGAAAAAAATTAATGAAGCCAAGAGTTGGTTCTTCAAAAGAATAAATAAAATTGGCAAACCTGTAGTCAATCTTATCAGAAAAAGGAAAGAAAAGGCCCAAAGCCATGCAATTAGGAATGAAAAGGGTGAAATTACAACAGACCCAGCTGAAATCCAGAGGATCATCAATACCTACTTCCAGAACCTATCTGTCAATAAGATGGAAAACACAGAAGAAATGGACAGATTCCTAGATACATAGGAATTACCAAAGTTGAATGAAGAAGACCTAAAAATTCTAAACTAACCAATATCAACCAATCAAATTGAAAATGTAATTAAAAATTTACCAACTAAGAAAAGCCCAGGCCCTGATGGCTTCACTGCTGAATTCTACAAAACATTTAGAGAGGAGCTAATGCCACTACTGTTTAAACTCTTCAATGAAATTGAAAGGGAAGCAATACTCCTGAATTCATTCCTGGAAGCAAGCATCACCTTGACCCCAAAAGCACAGAAAGACCCAACCAAAAAAGAGAACTATAGGCCAATCTCACTAATGAACACTGGTGCAAAAATCCTTAATAAGACACTGGCAAAAAGAATGCAGAAGATCATCAAGAAGATCATACATCCTGACCAAGTGGGATTCATCTGAGGGATGCAGGGATGGTTTAACCTATGCAAGTCAATCAATGTAATACACTATACCAATAGAGCCAAAGTCAAAAGACATATGATCATCTCAATTGATGCAGAAAAAGCATTTGACAAAATCCAACATGCTTTTATGATAAAAACCCTTCAAAAAATTGGAATAGATGGTCTCTACCTCAGTCTGATAAATGTCATCTATGAAAAACCAACAGCCAATATCACACTAAATGGTCAAAAACTGAAATGCTTCACACTAAAATCAGGAACAAGACAAGGATGTCCACTAACACCACTCCTGTTGAATATAGCTTTGGACACATTAGCCACAGCAATTAGACAAGAGAAAGAAATAAAAGGAATAAAGATAGGTAATGAAGAGGTCAAATTGTCATTATTTGCAGATGACATGATATTCTATATGGAAGACCCCAAGAAATCCACCAAAAGTCTTCTAGACTTAATAACCAAATTCAGTAAAGTAGCTGGATACAAGGTCAACACACAAAAATCAATAGCTTTCCCCTATACAAACAATAGACTCACTGAGACAGAAATAGGGCAAACAATTCCTTTCACAATAGCATCCAAAAAACTGAAATACCTATGAATCAACCTAACAAAAGAAATCAAAGACCTCTTCTCTGAAAACTGCAGCACTCTGAAAAGAGTGATTGAAGATGGTATCAGAAAATGGAAAGACATCCCATGCTCCTGGGTAGGAAGGATCAATATAGTGAAAATGGCCAATAGATTCAGTCCTATCCAATCCCTATTGAAATCCCAGCATCATACTTTACTGATCTTGAGAAAACAATCCAAAAATTCATTTGGAACAAGAAGACACCCAGAATAGTAAAAGCAATTCTAGGTAACAGAGACATGGCAAGGGGGTATCACAGTCCCCAACTTGAAACAATACTACAAAGCTACTGTGATTAAAAACTGCAGGGTACTGGCAAAGAAACTGACCTGAGGACCAGTGGAACAGATTATAAGATGCAGAAACAACTCCAGACACACTCAGTCTTCTCATCTTTGATAAAGGAGCCAAACACCCTCATTGGAGGAAAGATAGCCTCTTTAATAAATGGTGCTGGAAAAATTGTGTTTCAACATGCCAAAGATTAAATCTAGACCTATACTTCTCACTATGCACTAAACTAAAATGGAAATGGATTAAAGATCTAAATATTAAAATAGAAATGCTGAATCGCCTGCATCAGACATTAGGTAGAACTCTTGAAGACATTGGTGTATGAAAAGATTTTATGAACAAAACCTCAGTTGCCTGTGAACTAGCACAATCAACAAGTGGGATCTCTTCTTATTAAAAAGCTTCTACACAGCAAGAGGAACCACCAACAGTGTGGAGACAACCCACAATGTGGGAAAAAAATCTTCACCTGCTCTTCCTCAGGCAAAGGTCTACTATCTAGAATCTATAAAGAACTTTAAAAAATCAGACCTCCCAAATTTAAAGACCCAATCTGAACATGGGCATCTGAAATGAAAAACATTTCTCAGACAAAGAAGTAGAAATAGCAAATAAACATGAAAAAATGTTCAGCATCACTGGTCATTCGAGAGATGCAAATGAAAACAACACTAAAATTCCACCTCACCCCAGAAGGAATGGCTGCTATCATGAAATCAACTAATAACAAATGCTGGCGGGGCTGTGGGGAAAGAGGAACCCTGCTCCACTGCTGGTGGGAGTGTAGACTGGTGCAAGCACTGTGGAAATCAGTATGGAGATACCTCAAAGCAGTAGGACTGGAAATCCCATTTGACCCAGCTATTCCCCTGCTGAGTATCTTCCCCAAAGAATTAAAAGAATCATACCACAGTGATATATGTGCACCCATGTTCATAGCAGCACAATTTGTAATAGTTAAAACTTGGAAGCAGCCCAAATGCCCATCAACTGGAGACTGGATAAAGAAAATGTGTGTGTTTTTTTTAATAAATTGGAGTACTACTCAGCCATAAAAAATGAGAAATTAGAGACATTTATAGCTAAATGGATGCACACTGAGGTGACAGTCTTAAGTGAAATAAACAGGACACATGTAAATACCATATAGTTTCTCTAGCGTGAGAAACTGAAAGTGTAAATAAAGACTAAAAGTTATAATAGATAATGTGAGGTAGGAAAAAACAGGGCAAAGGGGAAGGGGAAGTGGGAGGGGTAGGAGAAAGGAAAGAAGGGAATGGAATTAATATGAGAAAATGGAAAAATGGAAACAAAGTCTTTGTAAATAGGGAGGGATGGAGGAGTTGAAGGGAGGGCAGGGGAAGGGTGAAAAATAAGAACCAAGAGAGATTATGTAAAGGTGCAAATTTTCAATGATGTATGTCATTATATTGTATACCTAAAATGTACCAATAGAATAAAATTTATAAAAATCTAACCATTTGATTAAATACAGATGAATCTCCAATATATCTGTATAAAAGACTCTTGGGATGTAGTAAGCAAGGGAGACTTCTATTAGAAGAAAGTGTTAAATTAGTGACCTGAATCTATATCTCTATTTCTAACTTTAAAGTCAGCCTGGTTCTTTATGCTTTTTGGAAATCACTCAATTAAGCAAGAGATTTTTATTGAGCATAAAATATTCTGGCCAAGGTGACATACTAGGTTTATAGTAATATACAGGAAAGGGTAACACATACTGTAGTTTTAAGTGTTCAGATCAGGGGATTAGAAATATACACAAAAAATATTATTATTAAGAATAAAAAGGATTTCCTAGGGCAGAGAAGGTGAGCCGGTCCCAGCACCCAGAAGGAAGCTCCCCCGCTGCCATCCCAAGCTCCTAGGGCAGAGAAGCTGAGCTGGTCCCAGAACCCAGAAGGAAGCTCCCCCGCTGCCATCCCAAGCTCCTAGGGCAGAGAAGGTGAGCCACGTAGGTGCCAGAAGCACACCCCCCTGCCCCATGGAAATGAGAAAACACATAAACAAGCCTCAAAAACAGAGCTCAACCCCAAAGGGAAACTACATGGAACAATCTGATACTCAACCACCACCTGGACTCTGAACTGGCAACAAAAGAGGATGTGGGAAAAATGAAATCCAAAATAATTACTCAGATAACAGCAAAGATTTTGCTCATGGTGCAAGACAGGATTAAGAAATCTAGAGAGGACACAGATAAAAAATAGAGGATCTGAGGAACATGGTGGAATTCCAACATAAGAAACAAATGGAATCCATAAAACAGATACAAACAGATTTCCAAGAGATTAAAAAATCCATCGAAAGTCTGCGCAGCAGAATGAACCAATGTGAGGACAGAATGTCACATATAGAAGATAAGATTGCAATTAGTGAGGAGGAAAAGAAAAATTGCTTTAAAATTGTAAGGGAACATGAGAAATTAATCCAGCAGCTGCTAGACGATGCAAAGAAGAATAACATAAGACTGATTGGAGTCAATGAAGAGAGAGGAGAGAGTGCAGATGACATAAAAAAAATGTTCACAGAAGTGATGGCAGAAAACTTCCCAAGAAGGGGAAAAGAACTTGACATACAGATAAGTGAGGCATATAGGACTCCAAATAGCCTTAATCAAAAAAATCTACACATAGGCATATAATAGTTAGGATTCCAGAAATCCAACAGAAGAACAAAATTCTACAAGCAGTGAGAGAAAAGAAACAAATCACATACAAAGGAAAGCCCATCAGAATCACAGCAGACTTCTCAGTGCAAACCCTCAAGGCAAAAAGAGCTTGGAGTGATGTATTTCAAGCCCTAAAGGAAAACAGCCTCCAACCCAGATTGATGTACCCTGCAAAACTATCTTTCAAAATTGATGGAGAAATAAGATACTTTCATGATAAAGAGCACCTCAGGAACTTCATGAATACCAAACCGGCACTCCAAAAAATTTTAGACAATACCCTAGGAAAAGACAATGAGGATCACAACCCCAGGAAACCCAGCAGAATGAATCCATTGGGCATGACAAATTAAACGCAAAGTGGGAGAATCCAACAAAAAGAAAAAGTCATGACAAGGCTTTTAAAACTTTTAACTTCATCTCCCTAATGAGTGTGTAATTCAATCTTATTATTGTACTGATTAGTATTTTTCTGATTCTAGAGTTGCACACCATTCCTTGTGCTATACTGGCTATTTATCATTTTCTTATGTCTAGATTTTAATTGGGTTGTCTATTAATGAGCTCTAAGAATTCTTTATATAGTCTGGTCATAGGTTATATGCATTGTAAATATGGTCTGTTTAAGGACTACTTTTCATTTTAATGATGTCATTTAAAGTTCCAAATTTTGATGGAATCTCATTTATCAATTTTTTTCTTTTATACATCATGTTTTTTGTATCCTAGGTAGTTCTTGCCTACCCTGAATTCATAAATATTTTCCCTTATAATTTCTTCTTAAAGTTTTATACTTCTTGGCTTTCTTATTTAGGTTCATAGATCCCATCAAGTTAATTTCATGTATGGAAATAAAGGGTTGAGGTTAATTTTTTATTTATGGATACCAGGTGTTCTAGTGCCATTTGCTGAAAACACTATCTCTTCCTCGGCTCTTGAATTGAGTTTATATTCTATAAAGTGTTAATGTTAAATAATCTTTCAAAACTCAGTGGACCATATATGTGTGGTTCTATTTCTAGATTCTGTTTTATTCAAATGATCTATATGTCTTTCCTTACACCAACACTACCTTGATTACTGTAGCTTTAGAAGAAGTCATAAAATTAGGTACTAAACGTCTTCCAATACTGTTTTTGTTTTTAACTTTTCTAGGTCCTTTGTACTCCTACATAACTTTTAAATTTCAATATCCAATTCTTCATTTATAGCAAGTATACACAGACCTGAATTTTTATATATACCTTGTGTTTTCTAATCCTGCTAAATTCAAGTACAAGTTCTAGGGGCTCCTAGAGATTTCTTAGTATTTTCTCTGTAGATGATCATTTCGTCTACATATAAAGATTGTGCTTCTGCCGTGCCAATCCTATCCCAGTTGTGTCATTTTATTGCCAGACTATTTTGGTGGGGACTAGGTTTCAAAGTTTAATGGACAGATAAAGATAAAGAGTAAGCATATCTGCCCTTGTCCCCCACCTTAAGGAGAAAGCATTGTATCTTCTCTATTCATATAAGGCATTCTCTCTGGAAGTATGGAGTACATGTCTTTAATCTGTTGAGAAGGTTCTGTTCTACTTCTAGTCTCCTGATAGCTTTTACCATGAACAGCTGTAGAATTTAGTCCAATACTTTTTCTCCAACTAGTGACAGGATCATATGGCTTTTTCCTTTCCTCTGTTAAAATGATGACTTTTGGGGGTAGACCTTCCAATGCTGAACCAACACTGCCATCCCTACAACAAAACCACTTTCTACATACTGTCAGATCTGACTTCTAATAGTTTGTTTTGTTAAACAAATTTCTATCTATGTTCGTACTTTTTTCTTCTATTATCTTTATCCAGTTTTAGGATTAGCACAATGTTGATTTCCTAAAATGAGGGGAGAAGTGTTCCTTCTTTTTTCTGCTTTAATTGTTTGATATAATTTATCAGTTAAAATGTTTATGAGCCTGCTGTTGTCATATAGGTAGCTTTTCAAGCTAGGAATATACTTTCTTTAATAGATACTATTCAAATTTTATATTTCCCCCAGAGTTAGTTTCATTAATTTGTCTTCCAAGTTACTTCTTAGAAGTTGTCAAATTTATTTCAAAAAAGATTTTTGTAATATGCTTTCTATATCCTTTGAAATTCTGTAAAATCTGCGATAATGTCTCCTAGATCTTAATGTTGTAATTTAAAAAATGTATAACTGATATTGTGTAACAGGAAGAAAAGGTGTAAAAGAGCAGGGGAATTGGGAGGGGTAGGGGAAGGGGAAAAGGGGAAAGGAAAAAATATGAGAAGAGGAAAAAAATGGAAACAAGGTCTTTGCAAATAGGGAAGGGTGGAGGGGGTGAAGGGAGGGCAAGGGAAGGGGAAAAAAATAAGAACCAAGAGACTCATGTAATGGTACAAGATCCCAATGATGAATGTAACTGTATTCTATACCTAAAATGTACCAATAAAGTTAATGGGGGAAAAAAAGAATAAAAGGAAGTGTGAAATTTCAGTTAGAGCATTAAGTGCTGTAGAAATCATGAGAGGGAGCATTGGCTTCTCGTTGGAGTAATCTGGAGACGCTTTATGAAGGAGGCGGGATCTAACTGGCACTTGGAAGGGTGGTGCAGTGGACAACATTAGTTGCCTAACCAATGTATATTCACCTTTTGTTCTTTTATAGTTTTTAGAAACCTTTTCCTACGCAACATATATGTCTCAGGCTTGCCTTTCTAGCATTTATTTCAATTTTTTCAATTCCAACAATAGCAGCCTGGATTTCTCTGAGGCTACTCTTCCACATTTTTCCGTGTGTTTTAAATGCAGAGTCATTATTTGAGTTCTGGGTGTGGGGGCTATTCCTTGGATCCCTGGTTGATGCAGGCATGGTCTTCACAGGAGTGAAGAGAGAAAGTTGCTGGAGGAAACACTATTCAATCCAGTATGGACCCTTGAATACTTGCAGCCAGTTTTGCTATCATGAAGAAAGCTAACCTGAGAATGAAGTGAGCACAGGAGCCGTATAGCATCAAGATAATCTCAGAATAAATACATCATGAACCTTTGGATGAGCCTGTGCCTGAAATTTGATTTACTTTAGAGTTCTGAACTACTTGCACCAAGAAGTTTCTCTTTTGATTTAAGCCATTTTATGTTGGGTTTTCTTTGAGTAGTTACAGAAAGACTTCTGATAGATATTGATATGAATATATAGGGAGGAGGAAAAAGTTCATGTATAATAGGGAATGGCATGAAAAAATAGATCAATAGAATAAAATAAAAGGAGTATTGAAGTAGAGGTTTTAGCTAGGGGATAACATTCAGGATAGTAGAGAGAAAGCGGTATGTTGGTTAGTGTAAGTTTCTGGAGGTCGGTAAATCTCAAACTAAATAATTTGAAAATTTTCCTAAATATATGGTATATGTTTTTTAAACAAAGAATTTCAATCAAATAGTAAGATATTTTAGGTAATTAATAGTTAAATTCAGGCTGTATTGAAAAGAGACACAGAGGAAGAAAAACTAATTGGAAGGAATCAGAACTCTGATGAAAATTTAACCCATTAGTATTTCCCAATTCAATCAACAGTATAGCAGTAACTCCTGATTTCTGAACTAGGATTTATTTTATTCACTTTCAAGCTTGACTTTCTTCTTGTTCCCAGAGCTTACCACCCTCATCTGCATTGGTGACATTGTACTGGTGGTCCCCTCTGTCTGCAATGATTCTTTTTGATCTTTGCAAGTCTGGATTCTTCTTACTCAATTTTCAGCTCAACTACTGCCTCTTTGGAGAAGAGGACAAGTCAGTTTACATAGGCCTCTGTCCTTCTCTATCATACTGGCATTTTTAGATTCTTTGTAACATTAGCATCATCCACTCTTTTTCTTGTTTATTTATTAATTTTAATAGCCCATCTCCTCCCCAACTACAAAGAAACTTAAGAGTGAGCGGCTTTTTGATGTTTTCATGACTGTATCCCTAGTTCCTTGTAGGAGCACAATAATTACATGTGTAAATGATTAATATATAAGTTTGACCATAAAGTTTTAACACTGCTGAAATATTGAAGCAATAATTTAAATAAAATTTAGAAAGTTAGAAAAATTAAATAAGTAGCTAATTAGGAGATGAAGAAAAAATTTGTTTTCAATGCTGGAGATTGAACCCAGGGCCTTCACACTGAGCTACAACCTCAGCCTATTTTATTTGTTTATTTTGAGACAGGCTCTCACTAAGGCACTAAATTTTCCAGGCTAGGATGAAATTTTCAATCCTCCTGCCTCAGCCTCCCAGATTGCTGGGATTACAAGTGCCACCACACCCAGCTAAAAAAAATATATAAATAAATTTTACTCAAAAAGCAGGCAAAAGTGGAAGAACTAAAGTATGTAAGTATTTTTCTCAATGTTGCAAAAAGACGAGGGTAATTGGCAGATTGAAATCCAGTTTTCCCAACACCATTTATTAAACAGGCTTTCTTCCAATGATGGTGGTTGGCTCTTTTGTCAAAGATAAGGTGACTGAGTATGTCTGAAGTTATTTCTGCATCTTCTAATCTATTCCACTAATCCTCAGGTCTGTTCCTTTGCCAGCACCATGCTGATTTTATCACAGTGGCTTTGTAGTATAGTTTCAAGTTGGGGATTGTGATACCCCTAGCCATGTCTCTGTTGCTTAGAATTGCTTTTGCCATTCTAGGTCTCTTCTGGTTCCAAATGAATTTTTGGATTGTTTTCTCTAGTTCTGTGAAATATATTGTTGGAATTTCAATTGGCTTTTTCAGAACAATGCTGTTGTTTCTCAAGGCTGTTTCCATTAGAAATACCTTGGGCATAAAGAAAAGCCCCAGGGAACTTCGAGAGAATATATGTAAGCTTTTTAGTTTCCATTTTCCCCAGTGGCAGCTTCAAGAGCAGTGTTCTATAACTAGCTCTTGGTTTCTGGAGCAACTCATGTCTCTGAAATGATTTGGAATAAGAAGCATCCTCTTCGCTGTACCAGAATGCAGCCTCTTCCTCCCCTGGCTTGTTCTCTAGTAAGTAGAAGCCTCTGTGATATTTGCCTGCACAAAATGCTTTTGAGTTCAGCTTGAAGGTATCCCATTATTAATAATTATCTTGTTTTCCTTAAAGTATGCTAAAGTTCATTTACTAGTCCATTATGAAAAGTCTACCTGGCATAGAGTGAAGATCAAACACAGCTCGGCAGAATAATAAAGGGGCACATTCTGTGATGCAAAGGACTCTCTAAGCCCACTTTCTCCATTAGTTTCCTAGGCTACTGTCTGAATGTTATACCATGGTGATTTTTTCTGAGATCATAATGAATGAACTTGTGTATTACACCAATTTACTTCTTTTGACTGAATTGGCTGGTAAATTATTTGAAGTTGCCTATTGAAGCCATCAGACAAAAAAATATCAGTGTTATCTTAAAGAACTGGCCAGTCTGGGCAAATTGACTATTAAATTCAAATTATTAACATAATAACATCTCAAAAGATATGCACATCTTATTTACTGTCAATAAAGTTAGGAAATTAAACTCTAAGGAACTGATAATTTACTACAATTTTTGTAGTGAATGCCATGTCAATCCATTTTCTACTGCTGTAACACAATGTCACGGAAAGGGTAAATTATGAAGTTTATTTGGCTCATGGTTCTGGAGTCTAGGAGGTCCAAGATCAGGTCCAAGATGGAGAGGTTTCGTCTGGTGAAGGTTGTATTTCTGTGTTATGCCATGATGGAAGGCACCACATGGAGAGAGAGCATATGAAACACAAAAGTCTTAATCACTTTCCAGTCACTGAGACATAATACCTGACACCTGCAACTTAAAGGAGGAGAGGTTTATTTTGGCTCACAGTTCCAGTCCATACTCAACAAGGCTCCAAATAGGATGGCAGAGGGGGATATTTGAGGAAAAGGTGCTCAGGCCACGGCAGCCAGGAAGCAGAGAGCATGAAAGGAGAAGCTGGAGAGGAAGATACACCTTCTAGGTCATGCTGCGAGTGATCCCCTCTTTCGACCAGGCCCAGCCTCCTAACTGCATTTTGGTATGAGCCCACCAGTGAATTCCACTGATGAGTATAGCAACATCCTGATTCAGTCACTTTCCAAAAGCCCTACCTCTGAACACATGAGACTTCTGGGGAGCATCTAGATCTAACCCATAGCAGGGTCCACTTCTACCAGAACAGCCTTAATCCATTCACAGGGTGGTGCCCTCCATATATTAATCACCTCTTAAAGTCCTATTTCTTAACACTATTGCATTGGGGCTTACAGGTCCAGCACATGGACTTTGAGGAACATATTCAAAGCATAGAAATACTATGTGAAATTACTGGAAGAGTGGCTGAAATTTAGAAGTCTTAAAGTTCGTAAATGAAACTCTAAATATTTCTGATTTAATTTTCCTCTCTACTTTCTTCTTTCTTTCCTGCCTACCTCCCTCCTCCCTCTTCTTCTCTTTCTTACTTTCTCTCCTCTTTCTTCTTCTTAATAGATTTATTACTTGTAATATCATGTAATTAGGGCTGTCTCGAGTTACTAGTATCCTTCTGAAGGAAGGCTTATTTTTAAAGTAAAAATCTCAAGAGAATTAATAGAATCATAGAATACTGTAGTAAATTTATTTTTATAACTATTTGCATATTTTAAAATATTTAATCCAGCATCATACATTTCCAAATTAGTGAATCTCTCCCCATGGGATATATGGTTGTTACAAATTATTTGTAAAACTTATAATGAACCACTTTTAATTGACTGAAATATGTGTGTGTGTGTTTGTATAAGTTCATTTTAAAGTACAGTGATATCTCAGTTCATGAACTTACTATAATTATTTCCACAATTCTGGTCACAAACTGAATTGGATAAGAACTGAATCAATTTCAGTGGTTAGGTTCAATGCTGACCTTATGGGGAAATCTGATTCAATTTTCATCCAATTTGGTTTGTGACCAGAGTTGTGGAGAGAATTAAGTTCATGAAACGAGGTACTACTGTACACTTAAACTTTAGAAACCTTAGCAAAATTTATGCATTTAATTGAATGGTCACATTGGGAAGCTATCCATTTACTTCAGTATGATACCTTTTTAAAAACATTTTCAGACTGGTCTCTGAAATTAAAGAACTTACAGCACATTCTTTTGAATGTATTAATGGTAGATTTCTTCCATTAAAGACTGATTTGAATTTTGGAAATTGTCAAGAGTCATTTGTTTTAAAGTCTATTTCATAAAATAAATGATCAATTTGCTTTATAATGGGATTATTTAAGAATTTAAGAATATGGGATTCTAAAGCAATTTGATTTTCTTATGTGGTTCAGAATGTATTTGAAGTCATGTTTTATAGTACAGTAAATATTTGTTTTTTATTTAGTTACTATTTCATTTACTTCAACTCTTTAGAGGGAAATGTTTTAAATCACCAATAATCTTTTGGCTTCATTACTCTTTGGAATTTAAGAACCCCTTCTACTACTTTAGTACCATGAAGAGGTCATTTGCAAGAATTGTGAGATGCATTTTAAAGACATTTCATCTCCCACCCCTGCATAACTCAAATGTATGTAATAGCAAGGTGAAGAACACAAAATAAAATGGAAGCATAACTGTTAAAATCCATGTCCCAGAGATAAATATCATATTTCAGAGAATATGCATTTCAGAGTACCATACAATGAACATAAATACATTTATAAGGGGCCATGACTCATCACTGGTGAAAGAAAAAAAGAAATATATGCAAAAAGCTAATAAGAGCACTAACCATCTCATTACTACTGATGTTATCAGCATCCTTGGTTCATTTATCCAGCAAACATATATTGAGCATTTCCTAGGCACCAGACAGGGGAAGTTCTGTCATTGAACCTACTGTCTCTGTCCTTGTGGATCTGACATTGTGGTGGCAGTGACAGGTCCAATAATTAATTAATTGTGTAGAAAAGTTATATATGTAAGTGTATATATGAAAAAATAGAAGAAAATAAGATAGAAAAAGTGGCAGAGAGAGTAATTTAAGTCCAGCAGAGTAGGAGAAAGAGAGCAATGGGGGCTTTGTTTTAGAGAAGCTCTTGGAGACAGCTCCTCTGCACCACCACTGAGACGTGTTTGAGGTGAAGCCTGTGGGACATTAGGCAGCCAGCCATGCTGATATCTGAGACAAGCATTCCAGGCAGACACAACAAATGCGAAGTGGCTCTGCTCTGAGCCACTCCAGGTGCCTGAAGTGGAGGAGATCAGTGTGCATGGGGTGGGTGAAGCAGGCTGGGCTGGCAGGTGATAAAACTGGAGATCACAGAGAGTTTAGGTTCTACAGGGTGGTGGGATCCCTAAGAACTTGGAGTTCTCTTGGACTTGGAATTCTGCTGGAGAGCAGAGAGAAGGCAGAGAAAGGATTTCAGCCAGGACAGTGACAGGATCCAACTTCATTTTGTAAAAGATCCTCCTGTTAACTTTTTGAATTTTTTGGAAACTACCTGGACAATAATGATGCTTGCTCATTTCTTGTGGTTTACCATGTGCCAGGCTCTGTATCAGGCGTTTCATTTTACCTGGGTAGTTAGAATAAAACCCAAACTACTCTCCATATCCTACTGTTATGGCTTGACTTACAGCCCCTGGAAAGCTCTATTGAAGTCCTAATCTCCTCTTCCTCAGCATGTGATCCTATTTGGAAATGGGGTCTTTACAAGAATAATCAAATTTACATGAGGCCATTCGGGTGGGTCCTAATTCAATGACTGATGTCCTTATAACTAAGGGAAATTTGGACATAGGCAGCCACACATAAAAGGAAGATGATGTGAAGCAACAGGGAGAATACATGTGAGAGAAAGGAGTGGAGTGGTAAGTCTCTAAGCCAAGGAACACCGAAGATTGCAGGGAAACCACCAAGAGTTTGGGTAGAGATAGGGAATAGCTTACCCTCACCACCCTAGGAAGGAACCAACCCTGTGGACAGCTTGGCTTCAGACGTTCAGCCCCCAGAACTGTGAGAAAGAAATCTATTTTTTTTTTTTTTTGTACGGGGGATTGAACTCAGGTCCTTGTGCGAAACCACTGAGCTAAATCCCCAGCCCAGAAATCTATTATTTTAAGCCACCCAGTTGATGGCGCTCTTATAGCCAAGCCTCAGGAAGTGAATACAACCCCTTTCCTCAGCCCATCAGTCAGTCCCACTGGTCTTTTCCTGCCTCACAGCTTCTGCACCCACTGTGCTGCACCTGTTGTGCTGAATGCTCCAGGGTGGACACATGCCCAGCTCCTTCCTGTCCTCCAAGCCCTCCCTTATTTCCTGATCAAAGCAGCACCCCACCGCACCCACCCCATCCCTGTACTGAAGGACTCATAACACACACCTTGTTTTATTTAGTTTTATTTGGCAATACTTTCCACTACCTGAGGCTATCTTGAAAGTTTCTTTTTCTTGTTTATTGTCTGTCTCTCCTCTGCCTTGTTCTTGCCCCCACCTGGAAAGTAAAGTACAAGTGCATGAAGATTGCCTTCTTCAACCCTTTAACCCCATTGTCTATAAGATATTCTGGGATATAATAGACTAATAGACATTCAATAAATGTTAATTGAATACATGAATAATCCAGATACTATTACTCTTTGAGATTTGATTGAAATTGATGGAGTCTTCCTTAGAGTTGTAATTTAATTTCTGGGGATTACATTTCTTTTTTCTTTTTCCTTTTTCCTTTTTTTTTTTTTTTGGAAGTGCTTGGGATTGAACCCAGGGTCTTGTACAAGCACTCTACCAATGGGTCATAAAACCAGCCTGGTAGTCACATTCTGTGGGACACTTCTGCCTTCAAATTTCACCTGTACTCTACTTTATCCAACTTGTTTCCTGTGGCTGGTGCTCCCTTCTCCTCTGCGCAAATGTGAATCAGGGATGTGGCCCTTTTCTTTGCCTTCCCTCTCAAGCCACTCAGCAATATATGCATGTGTGCCCTGAACCTTTCTGGAGGCTTGAAGCAATGGAGGAAGTGTGTGTCGCGGGGAAGAAACCCTCACAGTGGATGGTAGACATTCATGTCCTTGTTGAAAATCTTAGACCTCTTCACCCTGAGAAATTTCTTTTCTTGGCACTCTCTACTGAGACTCCCAGCTTCCTCCTCTATTCTCCTTGCTTCCTTTCCTCTCTTCCCTTCTCTGCTTTCCTCAAATTGCTTTGTGTGCAGCAAAGTTTATTATTTCTATTGTTTCCTTACTTTGTTCCATCCTTTACCCCCAGCCCCATCTCAAGCAGCCTGGTAAATCATCATCCTACATAGACAGTTTTGTCTCTCAGTATAACTCTGGTGCCAGATGGTGAAATTATTTCTATTTTATCACACTTCAGAGAATTATCTCATTTAATTGCCACAATAACAACCCAGTAGAATAAATCCCATTATTATCCCCATTACACTAGAGGAAATGAGAGTGGTTAGAAATTTTAAGTAATTTTTCCAAGGACAAACATGAATTGACAGTGTTAAGGCTTGAACTAAATACTTAGGCTTGTAATACAAAATATATATGTTTTATATGTACACAAACATGTATATTTGTGTAAATATATATGTATTTTGATAACTATCACAATTGTACACAATTCATTTGAAAATACAAATTTAGTTTATCTCAAATTCTTATTTCTCTTGTCTGTATAGAGTCTTAGCTTCACAACACTTAGGTATTTTTAAAGGACTTGAGAGAATCCAATGACATATACTGCTATTATCTTGGAGCAAGACTGAGGAGACCAAGTAGCCTCAAGAAATTTGGGCTCTAACATTAGACATACTTGGACTCAAACACACATCTGGTCTTGTTGCCGCATGAGTATGTGAACTTGGGCAAACATCTTAACACTTACCCTCAGTTTCTGCTTCAGTAAAATGTGAATAATGACAGATATTATCTCATCAGGTTGTTCAGAAAATTACATGAGATGGTGCATGCAAAGTGCTATTAACTATGCAGTAATATTTGAGAAATGGCACCCTATACATGTAATATGGACAACCTTATCTAGAAGCTCTGTGAAATAAAAACTAAAAAGCCTTAATTAGTATTGATCATATTGCATTTTTAAGAGGATCAAATCAAAATCAAGTTCAGAAAATTTTATTTTATAGATCTGAGTAAAAAAATTAGCTGGTTTCTCCTCAAGTCATTGACTCTTCATATAACCTGCAGTTTCACCATGTTGCTTAGCAATAGCATCACATCTCATGACGCTCAACCACTGAAGCCAAAGCTTCACCACTCACATCTGGGAATAGAAATCTCATTTAAGAGGAAATATGCTTTCATACTTGGGGATTGAAGCCACCAGGATACTGAATAAGCTACTGGGTGTTTTGGTAGCAAATTTTTACATATTATTTATGTTTTCAAAGGGAAACTTCAATAATACTTGTCAAATTCATAGAAGTTATGAAGGTGAGAAATTCTTACAGTTAATCCTTGTATTCATAGCTCTCTATATTAATATGTGCATCATGGATTCTCACATATTTTATTTCTTAGTTGGATATAAGAAAATTTATATAAGGAACAGCTATTTTAAGATATTTATTTCCTATGAAATGTAAGAAACAAGTGGGAAAAAGGTTTCATAGGAGAGAAGTAAGATTTGTAAGTTGGAAAATTGTTTAATGAATTCAGATTTTCCCAGGATATAATGGGTTTAAACCCAATTACCAAGAACTCATAGTATTTTATGGTAATGGATAAGAGAATAGATAATCTCCATATTATCAAAAAACCTAGAAGTCATTATCACTAGGATCTAGCAAAAATGAATAATGAATATTTCTTCTATCATCACTTGGCCGACGCCAAGGAACAGTAAAGAGAGGGAGAATGGAAGAGACTGGAGTTGCAAGCCTGAATACTATAGGAGCAATGACACGGTTAGTGTAGTAAACAGTAAAACATGTGGCAAAAAGTGCTTTATAGATCAAAGAATTTAGTTATTATTGTTGCTTTGTATTATTTGTATTATACTGCCTTGAATGGCTCTCCCTTTCTAAGAAGAGATTAACAAGAAACAAGCTTAAATTCTCACAAGTGAAAGCCAGTAGAAAACTGAACAGGGATTTCTTCTCTTTTTAAATAAGAGGGTTGTTTAAACAACACAGGAGTAATGATAAACTTCAGAAACAATCTATGAAAGCCTTCAAATTTTGAGTCTTTCTGGGATGGTTTAACTGCAGGCTTTGCTAGAGGAGGGAAGCTAAGTTTGCAGGTTATGATGACCTTGTTTTGCTTAAAGTCATCCAACTCACTCAGAATCAAGGTAGTTGCCTGAAGTGTGAAAAAGCCAGAAGAAAAATGAATCATCATTATATATGTTTTATAGAAGAATTGGTAGTTTATTTTGAAAGGCTTTGTAAAAACTTAAATCATCAGATTAACAATGCTCAAGAGACCCTCTGCAGCACAGTTGTATTATCTGCACCAAGAGTAACAATGAAACCTATCAATATTGAAAAACCTTGAATTCTCATAGATGAATGAAATAGATGTACTGTACACATATGTTCATATGCTATTATGAGGCAATATTGCATGTCACCCCTCAGGACTGTGCATTTTCTTCCAAAACTCTTACTGTTTCATTAATTGAGGAGATACGTACTTAGCAATGACCATATATGAGTGAGTTAGAAATTACAGGAAACAAAGGAATCAGTTATGAAGTTCTTTCAAGAACTTACAATCTAGTGCAAGGTTTCTTAATCTTGCACCTATTAACATTTCTGTGCTGGGGGGGTTGGTATTCAATACATTGCAAGACATTTAGTAGTATGTATCTTTAGCATCAATCTCCTAGATGCTAATAGCACCCCAGTCCCAATTTGTATCAACTAAAGTAATCTGCATACCTTGCTGAATGTCCCCCAGTGGGCAAAATTGCCTCTGGTTGGGACTCACTGGTACAATTAGTACAAATGATAAAACATGTGCCGACAAAACACAAAGATAGCAAATGATGACTAATCATCACAATATACAGAAAAGCACTATGGAAATTCATAAGGTACTTATGATTCTTGCTATTTCTCTCCTATATATATTAGAGTTATTCTTTAAGTGACAATAATGATAATAGCAATAATAATAAAGAGCTATCATATATTAAGTAGCTATTAAGCAGGAACAATTGTTTCCTGCTTTTCTTTTTCCTTCATCGGACCAGCATGTTCCTTCAGCGTATCTCCTATCCACAAGCCTCTTTAATTCCTTAGAAAAAAACACTTTTCAGTATTACTTTTCTTATTTAATCCTTGTATAAAAAAAACATGTAAACTCAATATTTCCTCCCATTTGCAGATGAGAAAATAGAGGCCCAAATGTATTAAATTAGTCTCTATGGGCCATGACTCATGACATAGAGAATTCACACATTCTTCTCCTTCCACTAGAAGGAGAGCATTCTTTTTCCACTAGAACAAGGGTAAACAAATTACTACCCGCAGGCCAAATATGACCCTCTATTTGTTTTTCTGTAGCCTGTGAACTAAGAGTAGTTTGGGGACATTTGAATTGTTACGGAAAGAAATCAAAAAAATATACCCTTTTGGAGCACAGGGGTGTAACTCAACGGTGCTGCGCCAGCCTAGCAAGTGTAAGGTCCTTAGTTTGATTCCTGGTACTGAAAAAAAAAGTATTTTGTAACATGTGAAAATTATTTGAAATTCAAATTATAATATTCATTTATAAAGTTTATCTGGGAAAAAGCCATGCTTACTTGTATTAGCTGTGGGTGCTTTTACCCTACAGTGGCAGAATTGACTAGATGCTACAAGACAGTGTGGGGCCCACCCACCTGACAATACTTGCTGTCTGGTTGCTATGGTGTGGATACAGTTCAAATGTGTTCTTCAAGTGTTTGTGTGTTGAAATTTTAACCCCCCATTGTGAGGTATGAAGAGGGTAGAAACTTATCCAGCTATGGTAGTTAGAAGTGAGGCCTTCGGGAAATGATTAGGATTAGATAAAGTCATCAAGGATAAGGTCCTATAATTGAATACTGGTGACTTTATGTGAGAAAGGCGAGAAAACAGAACACACACACACAAATGGGCACCCATGCACACATATACGTACCCTGCCCTGCCTCTTGCCATGTAATGCCCTGTGCCACCCTGGGACTCTGTTATCAAGAAGGCTATCAGGAGATGAAGTCCTTCAGCCTTGGACCTCCAGATATGAACCAAAATAAACCTTTTAGAAGTAAACTCACCTCTCTTGAGTACTTTTTATAGTGACATAAAATGGACTAATTCACTGGTTTCTTATAGAAAAAGTTTGCTGTTCCCACACAGTATGCTTCTTCTGGACTTTTTATGTAATCTGTGGATCCACATATCACCTACATGAACAAACTTTCAGGCTGAAGTGAAAAAGAAAAAGGAGATAATAGTATTCCCACCCCTCCACATTATAATAGTCCCACTAATAATGTCCTTTTAACCCAGACAGGTACACTTTGCACCTGTCCAAAAAATGACAAAACATGAAGCATGGTAGTAAATGAAATCAGCTGCATTAATTATGACACACAATTCATCATTGTATCTTTTTCTCAGATACAGTAAGCACTATAGATTTTTAAAGATGCAAAACAAAACCCTGTAAAATTTATGATTACTGACAGGAGAAAATAAGTCTTCTATCTGTAAAGTTGTAGGGTTTAACAGATTCTTTGAGTGTTATTGCACTGAAAGCACAGAGTATAGTAGGACCTCAAAAAATATTGGTTGAAGAATAAGTGAATGAATGAATGAATGAATGCTGAAAAGAGCTAAACCAGTATAAAGTCATAAGAGAGAAGAACATCAAGGAGGTGGGACTATGCTTTGGACATTCCTTTTCCATGGGATGAAAAAGAGTAGCGAGTTGGAGGAAGTAAGAGGACACATGAGTGGGGAAAAGGAAGGCCAAACAGGAGACAATAACAAGCTCCAGTATCCCAAGAAGTGGATTCATATTTCACAGCTTCTGAAAGCAGCCTCCAAGGTGCCAAGAGTGCTTCTGAGTGCTGCTTCTAATTTTCCAGTTTTTGTCTTCCTTCACTGAAAACAATTTGGTCACCATTTTCTGCAAATGAGAAGACAGAATGCAATACATATTCCAAAGGCACACTTGAAAAACTGTTTCCCTTTAGCTTTAGGATTATTCTTTAACTGTTTCAGGGGCTGGTTCATCATATTTGATTCAGAGATGCATCCTAAATATTAATTGATATTGTTGCTATTTCATTATTGTTCTTAGCAAATTTGCTATCTACTTTTATAACTGGAATTTTTTATTATTCATTCTTTTCCTAAAGAGAATTTTAATATTTTGGCAGGATATACTTTAAAAAAAAATCCAATCAATTCATTTGCTAAGGGGCTACTGTAGCCTTAGAGATAGGATCCCCTGGCAGTGTTTGTTAGGCAGAACAGACAAATCACCACTCCCTGTGTGTCTTGACAAGATTTTCCTCAAATGTGTCTTCTTTTCTCCCTTCTAATCCATTTTCTTTTCTTCCTTCCACCTTCTGAATTCCAAAACTAAGATGTCACATTGTACTAGATCTGAGGTTGGCAAACTTCCTCAGTACAGAGCTAAATAATGACTACTTAAGGCTTTGGAGGTCATGCAGGTTGTGCTGCAGCTATGTGGTTTTGCCATTTGTAGTGTGAAAACAGCCATACACAATGTGTAAATGAGCAGGCATGGCTATGTTCAAGCATAAATTCATTTATAGACACTGAGATGTTAGTTTCTTATACTTCTCTTGTCACAAAATGCTATTTTTCTCTTAATTTTTTGAAGCACTTAAAAATATAAGTAGCATTCTTATCCCTCAGACTATGATTGGACCTGTGAGCCATGGTTTGCCACCCCCTGTGCTAACAGAGCAAAGTACAAGGGAGGCTTCTCATCAAGGATGAGGTATCAACCCCAATTGACAGTTCCAGTGATGAGTAAACAGTTTGGAAGAACTCAGATGGAAATATTCCTACTTACATGGTTACAAAAGGTGTTCTGGAGCACAAGAAACAGCCAAAACATCACAAGCTGGGGTTCTTCCATAATGGCATCAATCTTTGTTGAGCTTGTTTTATCTGAATAAGGTCTATGCCTTTCCTGTCCTCTCTCTTTACAAATTTTGGATAATAATTCTGAGATCATAGCAGAATCTTGGATTCCTTCCTATATCCTCTGACCCCTTTGAAGGATATTTACTTAGAATATTTGTATCATTCTCAACCCCTCCCTCCCTCCCTCCTTCTTTCCTCCTTCCTTCCTTCCTTCCTTCCTTCCTTCCTTCCAAAATAACTCTCCCAAAGGGCAGAACCCATTAGAATTTTATAAAGAAAAAGAAAAAATAAATGTAAGGAGTTGCTGATATATTGCTCTTTAATATGAATTCTTAACAATTATCATCAATGGCCTGTCCCTGAAGATTTGGGAGTAACCTGTGGTTACCCATTGGCATGGATCAAGAAACTGCTTTAGAATCTCAGGAATCAGGCTACAACAAAACCTTGTGCTCTCCTTTGTGCCTACTATGAGGCTATATCTCTGTCTTGTCACTGTTGTATTCAAAATCTCGATCAAAACAAAACAAAAACACTGAGTCCTGCCCTTTACCTGATTTAACTGAAAATGACAGAAATTCAGAATAAAAGTTGTTTAAACAAGATAGAAATGTATTTGTCTTTTACCTAAATGATATCAGGAGTCATACACAATTCACAGTTGATATGGCAATTTAACAGCCAGTTTCCCCTGGTTTCTCTCTCTTATCTCCAGAGTAGCCCATGTTCCAGTCCACAACTGGAAAGAGGACTTAAGGACACATAAAGTTATCTTTTAGGGAAGGTACTCAGAAGCTGCCAGACATTTCTGCTTACTCTCACTGGCTAACATCACAAGACCTTATCTAGACAGAGGGAGGTTCCGGAAACCTATTCTCCCTGAAAGACAAAGAAGTTATCTTTAGGGGCCGACAACCATACCTGCCATGCTGATAATGTAAGAGCACCACCAGCTCAGGTTCATTCTCTTTGATCCACCTCTACTTAAGTCCTTCAAGAAAACCAGAAATCAGTCTCATGCAGACCTGGAGGATCAACTCTAAGACTAGACAATCAGTGCCACCGGAAGTAGAATTTACCAAAGATCAATACCCTGAAGGATTTTGGTGTGACTTGATGATTCTCATTTTGAACCCCAGGAGAAGTCCTACCACACAGGAATCTCTACCTCTCAAACCTCATTTAGAAGTCATGATATGTTTTAGGCATATGTTCTTATTTTGAAAGAAAATATGCAGAATTTCTCCACTTCTCCAACCTCCATTTCTAAAATTCCCCCAGGATAGTTTATTTGATCTAAATGTAACATCCATTAATTTTCTTACTATATATTTTGGAAGTGTTTTGCATTTGTAGGATAACAACTTTTGGTTTAAAATTTTTTAAAAAGTGCTATCAATGGCTCACCTTTGCTCTGAGTATAAGGTACAGTAAAATAAGCAAATACATCCAAGTCATTTGGATACCATTAAAGTAGTATTACTCTGGTAAGGTAAGATGAAGAGGCCAGAGCATGATTCATGTACTCAGATAAATGAACCTGCCAGAGAGATAAAGATTTTTATGGTTTGTATTATCTGATAGCTTGTTCACAGTGAGCAAAGGAGTTACTTCCCTAATCTTTAATTCCTATGTTTTTGCTTAAAGACAGATTACAGTCCCAGAGATTCTAACATACAAACGATGTAGACTAGAGAAATAAATGCATACCTCTAAGCTAGATTAGTTTTGGGCTTTCTTTTTACTATGTTTTCTTCTAAAATGCCTCGCCAGGCATAGTGGCACGTGCCTATAATCCTAGTACTCTGATGCATTCTTTTTTTTTTTTTTTTTTTGGTACCAGGGATCAAACTTAGGACCTTCCACTTTCGAGGCAGGCAGTGGCACCACTGAGCTAAATCCCCAACCCAAGCACTCAGGAGCCTGAGGCAGGAGGATTGCTGTAAGTTCGAGGCCAGCCTGGGCTACATAGTACAGTAAGCTCAGGACCCATCCGAACCACATAGCAAGACCCTGTATAGAACAAAACAAAACAAATCAAACAAACAACAAACAACAAACAACAAACAAAAAATAAAATACTTATAGGATGGGTAGAGTAAGGACTACTTCTGAATTGGGGGAATTTGGGAGGAAATCACCTGGCCTCCATAATCAAACACTAGCATGGTGACTGAAAAGGTGAAAGCGGATGGTCCAGGTGTTATAAGGTGAATAGACGTAACCCTCAAACCTAATAGATATCAGAAATGCTGAGTTCGTGTTCCCCGGAGTCGAAGAATGAATTCTAAGGCACAATGGAGGTTAAGAGTAGGAAAATTTATTGGGGAATATGAATGAGGGAGAAGAACAGCTCCTGAGAGACAGGAGGGGTCCCAAATGGGTTGCCAATGAGCCCTCTTCTCAAATGAAGTTTTATAAAGTCGAGAGGGGTGGGTACAATGTGGGTATAAACTATAAAATCAATCGATAAAATTAAAACTATAGTCACTTAGGTAATATTGACCCAGTAGTAACAAGGGTATATAAATGATATCATTAACCTTGGTCTATAATCTGTAGTCTCAGTCTTAGCGGTCTTAGTCTTAGTGGGTGGAGAGGATGGCCCACTCCGAAGAGATAATGGTCTATCTATATGGTAAAGCCCAAAAGTGTGGTACCAGAAATCCCAAGCTTTTATTCATCCCTTAGAGAAGTATCCAAATCTTACCATTGTGACTTTTCAGATGGACCTCCAGCCAAAGGTTCTCATCCTCTGCACTGAGTTCGAGGGCCCAGCCCTGTCTGACTGCCTACAATATTTCTACATAATCTAGCTGTCTATATCACATGTGCCCCACTATAATCATATTTAGAAATATTTTATACCATGTGTTCCTAATTCTAATTAAAGTTTGTATTTGAACCCATCTTACGTAATTTAGCAGACAAATTTTGTTTGACAAAAAGCTAGTACTGCATACTGAGTAAACTATATATATTTGCTACCTTTAGTTTAAGCCCAAATGTCTAAAGTACACAGACATAATTAAGAAGTACTTTTGAGACTAATTTTCAATCCTTCTTCTCCAGGAAGCTTGCAGTTTTCTGCCAGTCTGTCTGTTTGTCTGCCTGTCCATCTAATCTATCTACTTTACAAAAGGAACAGGCTGTTCAGTTCCACATATACAAACACCCCCTCCACCCAGCACACCCCACTGATATCCCTTGCCTTTTCCCCACAAGCAAGTTTTGCAAAGATGTCAGGCTCAGTGATCCTTGCACTCAAAAGCTCTATCCTCCTGAAGTTTTCTCTTAAGGCTTGAGTCTCTCTCCTCCCCCCATACAGGCTCTCCACTGAGTAAAATCTGGGTTTCTCTTTGATGACTTGATCTTACTGTGAAAATTGTAGAGAAGTGATGAATAACAGCATGAAGATACTTTAATTAATTCTCTTTCTCCCATTAGGCACTGGACCTGTCCAATCTGTGCTGCAGCTAAAGCTAAATAACCAGGAAATGTCAGAAGAGAAATGTGTCATCCCCATTTCTAATATGGATGGCGCAGGGAAGTACCTATCTGGGGCTTGAAAGCCTGTTGTTCCACTGTCTCTCTTTCTACCACTGACACACTGATAACTTCAGGTGAGGCCCTGATGATAATGTGCATAGTACATATTCTTCACAAACTGTCTTCAAATCCATCAGTACATTGGATATCTGTCTTACCCATGTCCAATCCCCCTCCCCAACAAACATTATCATTATCCCCATTTCCTCTAGCTTGCTATACTCGAAGCAGATGATAATGGCATTTTAAATTACTCTTAGCTTTCTCTATGTGTGTTTTCTCAACTCTGGGGAATATTCATGGCAGTCCACAGCTGCTTCTCTACCACCGCGATGTGCAGTGTAACTAAGGATGCACAGCTTGGTTGTTTACATAAATATCTTACCATCACTAGGCATCCACCTAAGAATGCAAAGTTGTATTTTTAGTCTATGCTGAACATAGCTATACTCATAGAAATCTTTTGTTGGAAAAAAATAATTCACTTTAATAAAAGTAACTACATGTGATGGTTAATCTTGGTTGTCAGCTTGACTGGTTTGAGAGACACCTAGAAAACTGGTAAATCACTTTTCTAGGTATATCTTGTGGAGATGCTTCCAGAGATGATTGGCATGTGGGCCAGCAAACTGATTGGAGGAGACTTGTGTTGAATGTGGCAGCACTGACCAATAGGCTGGGGTTCTGGATGGAACAAAAAGTAAAAGGGGGGAAGCTCCCATGTGCACTTTCACATGTTCAACTGCCTTTGTCCCCAGATACCAGACTCCAGATTCTGAGGCCTTTGAATACAGACTTGCTCCAAGAACTCTGTAGAGGGATCCCAGGCCACCATCCTTGGGCCAGGACTGCATCATCTGTTCCTCTTGTTCTGAGACTTCCAGCTCCCTGGACTGGGCAGCTACTGATTTTCTCAGATCTGTCATTTTGTAGACAGCCCTTTGGGGATGATTCAGCTTCTGACTATGTAAACCGATCTAATACACTCCTTCACATATATACATTCTATTGATTTCCTCTGGAGAACCGTGACTAATATGCTTAAGTTTATACAGCGCCTACTCTGTGCTACCCATAGTATATTAGGTGTCTTCATTAATATAATATTCTAGTGAGGTAGGCATCATCATCATCACATTCTAGAGATGAGGCCTTGGGCTTATATGTGTTGTAAATTCAAGTTACAAATCTAAGAGGGGAGCAGAATTTGAACCTGGCTGTCCCAATTCTTCTACAGTGCACTAAGTATCGAATATCTCTCTGATTTTATTTTCTACATAATGATATCGTCCTTCCTTTAATCTTCTTGCTCACATAATTGTCACCTCTTCTTTAAACTGCCACTCTCACCATAAGGGAAATGATTTTGTAAACTTCAGGTAGGTTAAAGCAAACACTACTGGCATCTGAAAGGAGCATGAGGTGAGCCCATCTTCCCCACTTCTTTCCCTTTTCTCTTGTGAGTATCCCAAGACATCTCATGTGTGTTGTGTGAGTCCTGAGATGGAGGGCAAGGTGGAAATTGTGGACAACTGTGACTTTACAAGGATCAAAGTCTGTCTTCCAGAACTGTGACTAGAAAGGCGGATGTTTACCCAATGGCTCCATGCTGTTTACGCAGTGCCCACCTTCCCTCCTCCCATCTGAGTCACCAGGAAGTCCTGTTTTCACAGGTTCCAATCTAGCCATCTCAACAGAGATGGCACACTGGTAGTAAAGTGTCTCAGGAAAATAGTGTGTGCTTTGGATGGGAACAACCTTGGGTTCAAATCCTACTTCTGTAAAGAGAATATGACACTTCTCCCAGTCATTTGGGGTTGCATCTAAAACCATGGCAACTTCATTGCAAAGGGTAGGTCTCTGACAAATATCTATATCTTTTGCTTCCCTTCCACCTCTTCCTCCCATTTTTCCAGGAGTAAAGGAGTGGGGTCCTCTGTGCCTTACCCTAGGTAAAAGCTAGCCTCACACAGGACTGCCAGGCTTCTGAGTCAGCCTCTTACCTTTCATGTGAGGAGTTCTTTTCCCCTGCTCTTTTGCCTCTCCATGTCATTTCTGTATTCACTTCTCAACCTATCCCTTATACCTTCAGAAAAGTTTGCATTTTCATAAATCAACATGAAATACACTTTCTGCTGCTGCTGGATTAATATACCATGTTGTTTCCTGCTTATCTTCCTCTCTGAGACAACTTGGACTCTTGACCTGGTGCCACTTAACACAGCCATAAATGTAGCAAGTGGTAACACATCACATGATCCCATTTATGTGGATGGCTGTTGTTTCCTGGATGTACAGCATAACCACCCCAATCCATTGTCTGGTAAAGATACACTGACTGAGCTTGAAGCTTAACCTGAGCCTGACTTTTCTTGTCTTCACATTGCTAGGTAAGGTTTCCAAGAAGCTACACCTTTGAATTGCCCCTCTTTGGTGGCAGGATTCAGGAAGAACTCAGGAATAGGCCAATGACCACCTAACTCTGTGATAACCAGGCTCCAAAACAGCCCCAGTGATTCCTCCTTCCCAATATTCATGCCTTTGGGTCGTCCCCTGACACGCTACATCAGTGTTGGTGTGTGTAACAAATAGAATATTGAAAGAGTGAGAGTGTGTCATTCTGGAGGCCAGATTACAATAAAAAAGTTGTTATGGCCTCTGTCTTGCTCTCTCTTGGACCACTCGCTCTAGTGGAAGCCAGTGCCCATGTCCTGTGGTCCATGCAGCAGCCTGACTGCAACTTCTGGGAGAACCTGAGACAGAACAACTTACTAAGCTGTTCTAAGACTCCTGACCCTCAGAAGCAGTGTGAAAGACAAATGTTGTCTTAGACTAGTATACTGTATGCAGCAATAACTTAATTAATACATGTTCTATTTGCCACTATCTACCTCTCCTTGCAGATAGGCCTACCATTCCCAAATGTATAGCTGAACCAAACCATCCTTATTTATTGTTGAAAACAAATTATATGCATTTTTTAAATATTTGAGGACTGGGGGTGTAGTTCAATGGCAGAGCACTTGCATGAGGTCCCAGATTTGATTCTCAGAACTGCAGAAACAAATTATTTGACTACCATATTATTATCAAATGACGCACCAACAAGATTAAACAACCTAAGTTACCTTAATAATATCAGATTTGACACTGCAGTATTATAACCAGTAATAGAAGATAAAATATATTTGCATTTGTATCTCCACAGAGACCAAGGTTTTAATGGGATGCATTATAAAAATTTGGAGAAAGCTGCAACCAGTGCTGAAAATCAAATATCCTGAGCTACTATAAATCACAATGAATAAAATAAAAACATAAATCATTTATAAGAATTTTTAATCATTCAAAGAGAATTTCTCTTACAATAGATTGATATACTGGTTGCAGTATATCAAAGGATATAGTGAATGTTTACATTAAAAATGTATTACAGAAAACGTCACATTGACATTAATTCCCTTCAAAACGCTTCCCTTCACTTCCAATATACCTATTCTATTATTCTTGCTACTTTCTGAAGCAGTTCTGGAAGCCTATTAGTTGCACTGTTGTGGCTGCCTTGATGTCCTGAATCAATTCAAAACATTCACCTTTCATAGCCATTTTGACTTTGGGAAAGAGCCAGAAGACTCACAGTGCCAGATTTGATGAATAAGGTAGATGAGGACACACTGATGTTTTTACGAGCCTGCCTTTCCATGGGATGGCACTTGACAGCAACATTCACCTTATTTTTGATCACACACTATAAAAATATTCATAAAACAGAACTTATAGAACTGCTTCAGAAAGTAGCAAAAATGAGGAGATAAGCGTGTTCAAAGCAAGGGGGAGTATTTTGAGGGCAGTTGATGGCGATGTGTCTTTTACTGTAATAATTTCTTTTTAATGTAAACATTCATCATATTTTTGGTCGTGTACATGATGTAGTTCACACATTTCACTACTTTCCATTAACAGTCCACAATGTCTCAGCTACTTGTGTTAGGAATGTGAAAAATATTTCCTTCAGGAAAGCAGAATCTACATGGCCTAGAGCAAAGATTGAATCACTGAATCAGTATTTTACATTCTACTTTATTTATAAAATGTACCCAAAACCCAAATATATATAGACAATTTTAATCAGAAATTTGAATTTATAATTATTTACTATATTGAGATACTCAAAGCAGATGATGAGAAATGAAGCAAATTGAAAAGAATTTAAAAGCAGGCATTTTGTAATAAGTTAGAAAGAAAGGACAGGCAGCACTGGTTACCTAATTTGTAGGGCCCAGTGCAAAATGAACATGTAGGCATCTTGCTCAGAAATTCCTAGGAATCTCAAGATGAGAGCAGAGCATTAAACTTAGCATAGAGCCTCCAAGCATGTGTGTAAGACTGCACAGGTCACCTGCCTGTGAAGCTGGCCCTAGGGACAAGATATATTTTGTAGCATTTTGAAGAGAGCTCACTGGAGTTAGACGCTAAAAGCAGAAGGCAGGTCAGCCTAGAAGGTATCCATATACATGCCATGGAGTGACACAAATAATCATCTGTTTATTTAACAGTAACTAATATTTCTTCTGTAGTTTGTAGTTTACAAAGCATTTCTGGTAGATGCAGTATCTCACTTAATTAAAGAAATAGTGATGCGAAATATTAATGTTACTTATCTTGTATAGAGAGTAAACTGGGCCCCAAAGAGGTCAAGGGTCTCCTTGAAGCCCACTCAGCCAGGACAAGGCCTAAATGCAAGCCATTTGACCTTACATTCAGCTTTCTTTTCACAAAATCAACATAACCTGGTGCTAGGAGTGGGGGGTTGCACACACAGAACTTTACATCTATAGCCTAGAATTCACTACTGAAAGGTGAGAGGTGATGGTTCAGACATGAACTGACTGCTTTTTGTGGTTGCTGTCACATCTGTGGGTCTAACACAAAATTAGAGCAAGCACCAGACCAAAGTCCATCCTCCTGATCCTGATTCTGATCCTCCCCTATTCGACTCCCTCACCCACCCCAACAGCATCAGGACTCTGTTATCCATCGGTTTCTGGTCTGGACCATAAAAGTCACATCACCCTAGCAGTCTCCCCATCAGGCCTGCCTTCCTGTGTCAGAAGACCTGGGGATCTGAATTTCCTATATTTGACTATTGCACAAAGTTCTTTTTAAAAGTATTTAATAGCAGCTTATAACACTCTTGAAAATTATAGATGTCATCTTAACTGATCCTTCATTCTTTCCAAAAAGGCAGATGATGGCTCATATGCAATGTGTCAGTATAATTCTGCACTTGAATAGGACAAGTTTAATAATCGTACTTAAGATTATTTCATTTTCTTCACTCAAATACTAAAACCATGAAAATTTATGTTTCTATGACAAATTTAATTATGAGACATCAAGAAGCAAATTATTAAAAAATCACATTGTTCTATGTTAGTACTACTTTTAAATGGCATTACTTATGAAATATTAGCTTTTAATCAGAAAATATATAAACTTGATTAAAATACTTCCTCAATTCTAATTTATAATTTCCCCTCTTATTTTATTATGTTTCCCTGTGCAGGAAGTCCAATGTCCAGTACGAGATATTTCCCTTAAAATTCCAACTTTAGTTCTGACTTGCTGTAAAGCACTGGATTGAGCTCTTACTCTGTGTGTTTCATAATGTTTGCCTGGCTTATGAGAATGCTTGAGAATTCCTGACTGTAGAAGTGCAAGCCCCTTTCAGTGTACAGGAATCACTATATTTATGATGACAACTTGCTCAACATTTTTCTTGTACTAAAATATAGGGAATTTTGTATTTCAAAATAATGCTAACAGAAATTTTACAGGTTTGAGGATGGATAGTCTGAGATCCAGCCAAGAGTTAGAATGCCTGCAACAAAGTGTGGGCGCCTGTGTTACCCAGGAGGCTGAGGGGGGCACTGCTTGAGCCTAGGAATCTGAGGCCAGCCTGGGCAACACAGAGAGATCCCATCTCAAATGAAGCAAGGAAGCAGGCAAGGAAGAAATAAACATTTCAAAAGGATTGTGAGCCATCAAATGTCAATATAAAACTGAAATCGAGTCATTAAAATCTTACATTAAAGAAAGAAGATTCTCAAGAATGGTGTATGCTTATCTTCAACTGCTAAATTAATATTAACACACATTAACACATAGACTATAGAATGATATGTATTATATAATAAATGGTATGATGATATGTAATGTGTAATTATATATGTTTACCGTCATCTTTGTTTTTATATTATCCTGTATCTAATGCATATGCCTCATGGCAATTGGATAAGGAAAAAGAAATAACCAGAAGTGGGAAAAAAAGGGAAATTTCCATAAAAGAATGGAAAGGCAACGCAGAAAAACCAGAGAGGAAATGTGCAGGGGTAAGAGATGAAATCTCAAAGAGATTTTTCTCTTGAAGACAAAAAGGACTCTCTTGAGAGACTTCCTGAAGGAGCTTTACACTTGTGTTTGGTATTCTTGTTTCTGCTCCTTTCCTTGAGTAGAATTCCTCAAGGCATGGTCCTAGCATTAAATGAGGAAGTCAAGGTACAAGCCTTTGCAGAAGAGGCTTTTCTAGTGAGTCTAATGTCCCCTGCCCATCCCAGGCATCACACAATGTTATGGCTTTCATTGTTTTTTATAAGCTTTTTTTTTTTTTCCTCCTACACTTTTCCCTGGCTTGTCCCCAAGTAGTTGCTTCCTCTGGACTCATCCTGTGTTGTGTCCCCTCCCTATTTCCCTTCATTTGTTTTTACTGTAATTCTCCTACACTCTCTCTTGTTTATCTTTTGAGCCACCACATCCACTATTAGCTGAGGTTATCGCTGAGTGTTGACTCCCACCTGGACAGCATTCATTTTCTTCTGGCCCTACTCTAAAAGGGAACCTCAATTAATTATTTATGCATTTTTTTCCTCCCAAAGGGCTAATCACTTAGCTTTTCTAAGGTCCCTGCTGTCCTGCCTACACTGTCATGAAGTTTCCTCAGCTAGAAGGCAGATGGCAGAAGCCACAGCCTACCCCTCTTTTTTACTAAGGATAAAGGTGACTGTGCAGGCTGCCTCTGTGCTCATCCATCCCTGGCTCCATTTTCTGAAAATTCCTTACTTGATCATGTGGCATTGTCAGTTGCAAATTCAAGTGTGAAAGGGAAAACCCAATGCTGAGCTCCATTCTTTCTTAGGACAGTAGATATCAAGTCCACTTCAGCCTTAATCCTATGATAGTATTAACTGATGACTTTAATTTCATTTTATATAAATGTATATGCATAAACCTGTGTTCCTACTCCAGCTGCTGAAGTGAACATGGAAGCCACTATGGAGGAATTGCATGAAAGCAAAGTGACATTTCCCTTCAATATCCTTTTCTTAGGGATCATGTCTCAGTAGCTTTGGGGTGCATTTGGCACTATGGAAATACTCTCTTGGTTTTTCAAGGATACAGCATTTAAAAGGGGTTAAGGAAATTTCTATGATACCTCTTTTTAAATGAGCCAAGTCAGTCAGAGGTTGTCTTTTGTTCCAAAAGTTTAAAGCACTTGAGAGGATTCTTCTCTTAAAATGAACATAAATGCCAGAATCATAGGATGAGATCTAGAAAGGTGAAGCCACTCGTTACAAATGGTGCTTGAGGCTCAGTATTGTACTGATAAATTACAGTGGCTTCCACAGAGGATAAAGGACTTCCTGAACCACAGAAGGCTAAGATTACCTCTTGTAATAGCACTCTGGGGTCTTTTCACCCCCACTTTATTCAGTTACAATTAAAAATATATTTGTGGTTCAAGGTGGTGTGGAGGAACTAGTGGCAAAATGGGGCTACTGACCAGAGAACAAAAAAGGCCAAATTAAAAACGGAGAGTAGTGGGAGTGGCTGAAGCAAAAAGAACGAGAGGGGATGGTGGGACAGTGTGGAGCCTCACAGAAGTGAATCGACTGACCCCAGCATCTGCTTCCCAGCGGGTGTTGCTTGATGGGGTCCTGGCAGAAGCTGGGGAAAGAGAAATCAGAAAATTCCTACAATAGAAATAGGGGCCTCAAAAACACAGTTGGAATTCTCTTCAGGACATTTGCTAAATTGGGGACATATCGGGATTTGAGGTTCAAAAAACAGAAGTTATAAGCCTCTGAAAAACATCAGAATTTCCAATAGTCTCCAGAGATGGAAACAGAAGTCCTGGATCTGCCAAGAGGGGTCCACATGTAGACATCAGCTTGTCTCAGCGGGGTCAAGGACAAAAAATAGAGATGAATCATAACCCAAATACAAAAGATAATATAAATTTTTTTTAAAGACAACAAAAAAAGACCTTCATGATCTTGGGATAATTGTTTTTCTCCTCCCAGTTTTATTTTAATAGCACTCAATTTTGCTTCAAAAACATTCTAGCATTCTGAAAGAAATTAAGTGTATGTGTTAGGAGTGGAGTAGAGGTTGGCTGGGGAAGAGGGAGGCACTGGAACTGCCAGGGATCCTGAACCAAGGTTTCTCATGCTATGTGGTCGTCACCAAGATGAGTTCATCTTCCGAAATCTCCTTGAGCTCCATGCTTAATTGAAATGTGTGCTTCTGAATTGTTGTGTTTCAATACAAACATCAATATGAAAGTCTTAGTGTTTTCACCATAGCAAAAAAAAAAATAATAATAAAGGAAAAAATAAACCAGAATGGTGCAATCTGTGTGCTTAGATCAGGAAAATGTACGCACCTTCCTTGAAGCACTGCCTATTCACTTTCCTGGTGTTAAGGTTTGGATCTGAAATGTCCCCCAACCCCCAAATCTTATGTGTTCAGAGGTGGGGCTTTTGGAAAGCAATTGGATCATAGGGGTGCTAAACTCATCAGTGGATTAGTTCATTGATTCATTCCTAGCTGAATGTGCCCTTAGGAGGTGTAGCACAGTGGGAGGAAGCAGGTCAGTGGGGGATATCTTTGGATGATGTATCTCTTGTCTTGGTGCCTCTACTCACTCTCCACTTCTGGCTACATGAGGTGAAAAGCTTTCCTTTGCTGTATCCTTCTGTCATGACATTTCTGCCATGGAGACAGCTGGCCATAGATTAGAACTTCTGAAACTGTGAGCAAAAATAAATCCTTCCTCCTTTAAGTTGTGCTTATCAGGTATTTTGCCTCAGTGACAGAAAAGCTGACTGATGCACCTGTCAATGAAGAATTCTGTCATTTGCTTTAAAAGCCCCAGATTTAATTTAAAATAATCAGGGTATTTTTCATGCCAGCCAATATTCCCTTTCCACAGCTGAGAAGGTACTCAGTGATAGATTTCCCTCACCTTAAGATGGCTACTATATATAATAGCTGCCTTCTTCTTCCCATAATACCTTTCCACCCAAAGTGGTCTTCTCTTTCCCATAATGCCCTGCTCCCACCAAAAAACCAACCCCAAGATGGCTTCTCCCACCAAAGGGCAATCTTCTTCTTCCCAACATGCCCCTTTCCCCACCAAAAGAGTAAACTGATACTTGCTCTCCTCCAGTTCCTAGCCACTACATCACTCAACCCCACCCCAGCTCCTATAAGAAGCGCTCCCTGTCCTGGCCTTGCTTTTGTCTCTCCTTTGTTTAGAGACAGCCTGGCAGATAGTCCCAACAATAAAGGCTTGTTGTGGTCTGGTCTTGGTTTTCAGCTCTTTTACCTGACACCCAGAATATGATGTCACTATATAGAAAAACAAGAGAACTTGAGTCAGTGTCATGAGGTCTAGCCTCATCTCTGAATAACAGCTATGTCCAAAAGATGCCACTTCCCACTGCATCATACCACCGTGCGTGGAGAGCCTGTATGATTTGTCTTGCTCTTTTTACAGACTATACAACTGGAAACTTAGGGTTTTTAATAAATAACATTACCTTACAAATTGTTTAAAATTCCAGGAACATTTTTCATCTGCTTTCTCACATAGATCTCTAAATTCATGGAGTAAAAACAACAAGAGAGTGTCTTTTCACTGTAAAAATGTTGAGAAATGTGGACAATTCTGGTAGATTTTTCTGAGTGCTTATGTTACCCTTTAACACAACTTAGGAACCATTTAACAATGTTTAGAGCACTTCAAGATCTATGATACAGAATGATCATATGCCAATTGTGGAATTAAACCCAGTAAGGACACCAGATGCTTCCTGTCCTTGTCCCACATGCATTCATATGGAGACAGCCATATGGTTTTACTCATTCTTCTCGTTCTCTTCTTCATCTTTTTCTCATGTTTTGATGTTATTCCTCCATATTTCTTCCAAGGAGTGTTAGATGATCTCTCTATCCCATCACTTCGCTATAGATTACAGTTGAAACATTCTTTTCATACATCTCCTTCATATTTGTTTCCTCATTATAGGATGGCTTTTTACAATCAAATTATTCTGCATTTTATTTTTCTATCACAGTGTAACAAATTACCACATACTTAGCAGCTTCTAACAATATCTGTTCAACTGCTTGCAGTTCTGTAGACTAGAAGTCCAGCCCCATGTTTCTCAGTTCTCCATTCATGGTATTGCAAGGTGGAAATCAAGTTGTCAGCAAAGTCAAGTCCTCATCTGCAGGCCAAATAGACATCACTTCCAGGCTGGGTCAGCTTGTTGCCAGAAGTCAGTCTCTGCAGTTGTAGGACTAAGGACCCTGTATCTTTGATGTCTGTTAGCAGGAAATCTTTTTCGGCTCCTTAAAGTTCTCATCTGGCCTCCTCCTTCAAGTCAAAGCCCCTTTATTCTTTGACATCTTCCTGACTTCTGCCACCAACTGGAAAAGCTATCTGTGAAAAGATTTCTTGTGATTAAATCAGGCCCATCCAGATTATCTCCTATCTTCAGGTCAATTCTATATCAAACAGAAGACAATCATAGCACTGAATGACATTTCATCTCATCATATTCATAGATGAGAAATATTCTGGGAGAATGGTAGGAATTCTGCATACAATCAGCCAGTTTGTTGTGTTTTGTTTTGTTTTGTTTTTGCTTGTTTATTTTTTGGCTACATCTTGAGTGGAAATGCCTAGGTTTGTGGATTTGATCTCTGGCAGAAGTTGAAGTAGAAACAACCAGACAGGGTATAAAAGTGTTGGGATGCTATGATCACACTTCTTGCCTCCCTTTGCTTTCTTTTTTACAATCTTTACAATTCCCTGTCCATAGGGAACCTTACCACTTCATCAAATTGCATTTCTCTTTCCCATGTATGATATTCCACCTTTCACAGTACATCATGGAAATGCAATTTACAGGAAATTCTGGGCTTATCTTTGTGTGTTCCAGCATGTCTTCACAAAGAAAGTACAAACAAACCTTTTACCTTTTGGTTTCTTGGTGTCACCTTTAGCTATTCTGTCAGTATTGCCTCATGAGGCAACACAGTATATAACAATTTTCCATCCTTGAGTTAGATGTCTCCAGAGAAGTGACTCAGGCAAAGATTTCTTAAGAGATTAAAAAGTATAGTAATAACCAAAGATAAAGAGGGAAAATATTGATCCATTGAGCTACATTAAAATTAAGAACTTCAGTTCTTCAAAACCATTTGAATGTAAGCCATAAACTGAGAGAAGAGATTTTCAATACCTATATCTGAAAAAGGGCTCTTATCTGAAATATGTAAAGCATTCCTTCAAATCAATAAGTGAGATAATAGAAAAATGGGCAAGTGTCGAAATACTCTGTAAGTGAACACACTCAAACAGAAAATAAGCATGTGAAAAGGCACTAATCATTAAAATCATAATCCAGAAACCACAGCACACGGTACCCTCCAAAATGGCTAAAATGGAAAACACAGACAATATAGAGAACCAGAGCTCTCATAGTCTGCTGAGTAGAGAGTAAATTATTAGAACTGCTTTGGAAAGCTGTTTGATACAATCTGTTAATACTGAACATACCTTATCCCTATCCCTTATACTCGGCAATTCCACTCCTAAGTGTATACCCAGCCGAAAGAAATCCATATATCTAATAAATGGCACAGACATGAATGTTAACTGCAACATTATTTATAATATCACCAAACTGGAAACAACCCAAATAGACATTAACAATACAATAGATTAAAAAAATCAAGGTATATTGGAATAAATACACAGGAATGAGAATGAACAAATATAGCTATACATAAAAAAGAATGAATCACGCAAACAGTTGGGTAAAAAAGAGTCACAAAAGAAAAGGTTATTATTCCTTCTTTAATAAAGTTAAATAAATTTAATAAAGGTAAAATTACTTACAACCAGTGTAAGTAATTTGTGATTTTAGAAGTCAGAATAGTATTTACCCTTGGAGGAGTGGAAGGAAGTACAGAGAGGCATCTAGAGTGCTGGTAAGTTGTCATTATTGATCTGTGTGCTAGTTGTATGTGTATGTTTATTTTGTGAAAATGAACTGAGCTGTATACCTACTATTTGCACATTTTCTGCATGTACTTTATACTTCAACAAAAAGCTTACATTATACAAACCAATTTATGAATTCAATATATTTCCTACCCATGAGTGTTTGTTCACTACAATACTGGCAATCTCTGGACAGTGCCTAACATATATTGTTGAATACTTGATTAAATTAATTTCTTAAGAATTTCCTTAATACGGCTGAACTTTTTCTTCCTCATCATTGGAGAACCTTTTCCCCACATTTTATCAAATACCTTTAGATATTACAACGCAGTTGTTAGAAGTTGAGTAGATTGCAGTGGGGAAGATGGAGAGCAAAATGCCATGAAAAAGATGGAATTTGAGATCCCTGAAGGCAAGAGCTTCTATATTGTTTATTCACTGTACAAAAGGACACTGCTCTGATAATTTTATATATACTGGGCAAGTCCTTTTAAATCCTCATAACAACCAATGACTCACAGATGAGATCACTGACACGAGAACTGAGGCTTTGAGAAGCTCTGTGACTCAAGGAGGGAATTGCTGGAAGAGTCAAGCTCCGAGTGTGAGTTTAACCATGACACTATCTTCTGACCTCTGCACACAGTGAGCATTTGAAAAAATATTTGGGAAAGGAGCATAAAATGTACTTGCCTATCATCCCTTATCTTTCTCCTCCCAGCTTCTCCTCACAGTCATAATGGCATACTAATTGTCCAGTCCCTGTGAGGATGCGTGGAAAGCTGGGAGAGAGGGAACATGAGAGTCTCTTAGCTCAACCTTCTGGCTTAGTCAGAGTCTCGGATAGAGACATTTGGCATCATTCCCAAATGAGATTATATGTCCAGCAACATTCACTCATAGGATGGAGAATCAGCCTTTCCACGATCTTACCTGGGGTACCACTGCCTACAGTGCACCCTACATCAATGTTGCTTATCTGTGTTGTGAAACTTTTGGAAAGTGAAATAATTACCTTGTCCCTATTTGAATGTACATGTTACAATTACTAATTTCTTAAACATCATACATTAAAAATGTACCACAATATTTCTCTCCTTCTCTCTCTCTCTCTCTCTCTGTATTTCTTTTTAACATACTGGAAATATTTTTAACGAATGAAAGTGGCTGAGGCCCTTGACTTTGGAGAGAGTCTTATTAATGACCACTCAGTTTCTGTGTACACAGCAGGAAGGAACTCAGGATGTAGCCACTGCTGCATGGTAGCCCTAGGGCTGATTTGAACCACTGAAGCCCTCAGAAAACCAAAAGCCTCATTTAGTTCCAATTCTTTACCCTACAAGGCTTTTTCCAAGGGTGGCTTTTAAATAGTAGCAGAAATGCTTGATTTTACTTTCACTTCCTGCTGTAGCTCAGGTCTCCAGTGAGGTTCTTGGGAGATTTTGATGACAGCCATAGGCCACAGTGGCATCCCCCCCCACACACACTTAGATGGGCTTCACAACTCAGTTCACTCCCTTCAGTCCTCTGAAGAGGCCTGTCACCAGCGATTACTGCTCTATTTGAAAAATCCTGCTCCTTTACAACCTTCCCCACTTGCTAAAATGTATACCTGACTTGTCCTAGGGCACAGAACTACTAAATGGACAAACATGGATCTCATTTCCTACCATGAGGATGAGAAACACACTACAGTTCACAGGCTCAAAACATCCCTGCTGCTTTAAAACTGATGTGCTTATTGAGGTCTCTGCCTTTAATTAATGAAAAAAATAAATTAATTAGAGTTTGGCAATTTTGCTATTTTCATCTACTGAAAAAAAATCTATTTCAACCTCTTTCAACAAGTACAATAAGCTTGTCAAATGGTTCACGTGAACCAAGTGAAGACATTTATTTTCCTTTGGGCAGAAACCAAATAGGGGGAAAAAACTTCTAACAGAGAAGGAAGCTATGCTATTTCAAAAGGAGAAAAGGGGAATATAACATAGAAGGGAAAATATTTCAAATTTGTAAGGAAAAATATTTTTCACTAGAACAATTTCCTCATGCTCTCATTTATTGTTTAGCCTAGCCTACCCGTGGCATTCCAAGCAATCTCTTAGCACCACAGCTGTGGAATATATGTATCAGGGAGATGCGCTCAGTTTCAACCCCTCCCTCATTTTATTAGCCTCTTAGCCTTCCTGGTCTCACTGTGTGCAATGTCTTGACAGTGGCTCTTGCACTGTGTTGTCTAAACTGTTTCATAATTCTATTTTACAGGATATTTTTTGTCTACAGAAATTAACACAATGGCGGAAAAGCTCACAATCAGAATGATATACAATAGCAAAACTATGTTGCAATTCATTGTGGCAATATTATCAAGGCTATCCTAGAAGAATGGGCTAGCTTAAAAGTAAAAAGTAAACTCACCAGGAGACTTTATAATGGAAATTTCCTTCTACTAGATTGGGAGTTGGCAAACTTTTTTTTTTTTTTGTAAAGGGCCAGACAGCAAATATCTTTTTTTTTTGGTACCAGGGATCAAACTCGGGTCCTTGTGCTAAATATCTTAAGCTATATAGGCTAACTGCCTCTGTCTCAACTCTACTATTGGAATGAAAGCAGCAATAGACAACTGACAACATAGAAATGAATGGTTGGGTGGTGTTTCAATAAAATTTTATTTACAAAAAAGTAGATCGTAGTTGGATTTGAAACATGGAGCTATAATTTGCTAACCTCTGACCTACATGATGGATATTTGTAACTGTAATACAAAGGTTACTCCTAGACTCTTCTTATAATCCATTGGCTAATTTATCTGAAAAGTTGTAATTTATTTATTTATTTATTTATTTTTATTTTTATTTTTTGCAGTACCTGGGATTGAACTGAGGACCTTGTGCTTGCCAAGCAGGTATGACACCACTGAGCTACATTCCTGGCCCAAAAGTTGTATTTTTAAAGTTAGAATTAATATAAATGCTCTAGTTAGAACATATTTAAAAGAGTAGGCAATTTCCAGGTACACTGAAGGACTGGTTATTTTTCTATATTGCAATAAAATTAATATGAAATAAATCACTAAAAAATGACAATCTTTTCAATTCTTTTATATTGAATAAACTGGCAGTGCAAAGTTGATCCTGTTGACCTTCAGCTTGCAGCTTTCCCCACACTCTGACTGTCCCATATAGGAAGTCCAGTGCACAAGTCAGTGTGACATGTTTCCAGGATTAGCTTCTCCTTTAATCTTGGTGGCATTATAGTTCATTCTACTGACTGTGCTTTTCTGAAGGCAATGTATAAAGCTATTAGAGACTCAGTCTGACTTTTTAAAATCATTTGAAAATGACTTTATTTCCAATTTGACATTGATGATGACAGTCCTTTCCATTATTTAGGTGTTTTCCCTACATTTTAATTTAACAAAAATTTTCCAGCCATGATTTTATTTAAATTTCAAACAACAAATGAACTGAAAACCATTCTATGTCAGGTGGCACATTGTTAAGCATCAGTGGAGAGCAGTGTTACTCCCTTGGTTACCTAATCTTTTCCTGAACTGAGCTCCAGCATTAGACAGAAAACACTGGCAAGCAGTTTAAATGACTGTGTCCCAATATTAGTGTCTGCATATTAATAGAATGTACTCCAAAATACACAAATCAGTTGCACACAAATTGAGAGCTGTTGTACTGCTTGGTCCTTAACTGCCTTGTATGCTGCCCTGCTGAGTCCCTGGAAAACACCAGACAGCACCTGAAGCAGGTATGGGAAAAGGGATTCTATCTCTGGAATTCCCTACCTATGTTTCCTTGGCTGACCCTGGCTTATATATCTTTCCATGTCTCAAACCGAGTTTTTCCAATGGCATAGCCATCAGGACAGCTATTTTACACTAGCCTTTATATGTAAACCTGACTACACATTTATTTTCTTCTTTGACAGTGTGCTTTCATTGTCCTCCCTCCTTGAGGTGTTCATACCGAAGGTGGGGGCTGGCTCAGCCTCCATGTGGTCAATGTCTCTTGAATAAATGAATGAAGTAACGTCTTTACTTATTTATTAATCCACTCCATGAATATTTATTGAGTGCTGACTATGTACTAGTGAACAAATCAGGTAAAAGTCCTGTCCTAGTGGAGCATAATTCTAGTGGAGGGAGTCTGAAAATTAAAAGTAATGGTATTAATTAATAAGTGCTAAGTTCTGTTGGCAAAAAGCAAAATAGGAAAGGAGAAAAGAAATCACAGAAGAAGGTGGTATGCAGAAAATTTTAATATGGTATCCAGGAAAGGCCTCAGTACGAAGGAAATTTCTGATCAATGACCTAAAGAAAAAGAGAAGACAGGGTGGATTCTTGGGAGAGAAACCCCATGCAGAGACAACAGCAAATTGGAGGCTTGGGTGGAGAAAGCCTGCCTGTAGGGAGAGCAGCCTGGACAGCTGGGCCTTGCCAGAGAGTATAAAGAGAACACAGAAGAAAGGGGATCAGGCCACCAAAAGGACTTAGGTATTTAGTCTAAGTAACAAGCCTGTTATTTGCTTTTCTGGGTTTTCAAAAGTCTGTTTGGATGTCACCTGTTCAGTGGCCTTGAGCACCTCTTTTCCATACAGAAAGCTGACCCCAGATTTCTGCCTATTTGTTCATTTTCTGGGTATAATTTTCTTATATGTGAAATGGGAAAACAACCCCTGACTTTCCTTACAGGGGCTTTTGAAAGGATCAAATGTCCCTCACTATGGGAGGATGGGTTTAAACAGTTCAATAAACTGGTAACAACTATATATCATCAACAACTCTTTATTGAAGACCTATTATGAGATAAGGAGGAAATCAAAAGATTGGACCAGGATGGAAAGGAAAATAAAAATCAGTAAGACAAGGGAAGAGAAATAAGAAAATGGAAATGAAGGTGATAGTTCCCTGGTTCTAGTCACAGGGTAAAGAACAGGGGTGAGATGACCTGGTTTTATATCTTAGATATTTTACTTATTGGATGCATGACATTGGGTAAGTCATCATTTGAGCCTCTTTCATTCTACATAAAAATAGAATTTGACATTTGCCTCTCAGCACACTATCTGATTAAAACACATATTACACACAAACACTTAGCATAATACCAGCACCAACTTGATTACCTTACCATCATCATCATCATCATCATCATCATCATCATCATCATCATCATCATTCCAGAAGCTCAGGGAACTGGAGGCAGCTCTGCATCTCCTGACCAAAATGGGGGGGGGTGTAAAACAAGCAAGACCTCTTGATGAGAAGTCTTTTAAGGATTCATTTTTAAAGCAATTGACTGTAAATTATGCATTGGAACTCAATTTATTGCATAAATTGAGATGAGCCTAAAGGAACATCTTTTCAGTAACTCAAATCCCTAAAAATTTGGCTTATCTGGGAAACAGAATATGTATCTATAGGACAGAGGAAAGAATTCTGGGAAAACTTGTGAGGATTCCACATTAAAAACAAATATAGGGGACCTTGTGTGACTTGGATAAAGACTGTAATGTATTAGCAGTTCCAGGAAAAGTAGAAGACAGATTTGGAACTGTGCAGTACAAAAATGAAATAGTGCTGTGCCATAGAAGAAGGGATTGAATTAAATTAGCTGCCAAATGCTTTTCCATTTGGGACAGACAAGGTTTATAGCTGGCAGCAGGAGCAGCAAAAGACTTGATATACATAAATCTCATAAAATTATCTGAATTTATTCTGCACTGTAGAGGGCATCTGCCACTTATTTGTCTGGCATCCCTTATTGCAGAGAACTGCCCCTCCCCAACTTTGTATGATTTTCTTGAGTCTATCAATAAAAGAATTTTGCCTCCCTCTCTACAAGGGTTGATTTGTGACCCAGAGTGTCCAAAAAGAACACCTCACATATGGACTTGTGCTCCCATTTCCAAAATATTCCTATCAACACACATTTAAGGAAAAATCATATCAATACAGAACCCCCAGAAGCAGCAATACTTCCTGAAGAGTGAGAAGTATGTGGACTGCATGGAACAGAGGTAAGGCACACTACATAAAAATACTCAGTAAACAATGATGAATCAGTTGATTAGTACAGATGAAGAGATATAACCTGAGCATGCCAGCTGTCAGTACCACATAACTCCAGAGCGCCTGGAGCTTTGCTGCTACTCTGTGAAACAAAACTAAGAATGAACCCAAAACCTAGAAATAAGAGGGGAAGCAGGGGGAAAGAAAGAGACCGAGGCAGAGGAATGGGAGCTGGAAGTGAATTCCTGCTAATATTATTTGATTGTGTTAATTCCTTGAATTGGCCATCTCTGAACCTGTGACTTCCTGTAACTTTTCAACCATTTGAACAAATAGTTTACTTTTTTTCCTACTTCTGTTTTAAGTTATTTGAATTTTTAAAGTTATAACCACACCATCAACCAAGGAAAGTGTGAAAGAAATGAAGTATATCTAAAGTGATAAGGACAATGAGTGGCAACCTAAACAAGATACATAATTCCGTCTACCCAAAATGTTTTAAGATATTACAACAGCTTCAGGTAAAGGTGTAATGGAGTTGAAATGGCCAGTGGACACAGTCTGCCAAATCAGTCCCAACAAGAGGAGAGGTGCTTGGCACTGCATAGACAGCAAATAGAACCATAGTCAGTGTCTGTCTGTGGCTTGGCTAGAATAATCTCAGAAGTTTGTAGCCTTTTCACCCATCCCCTGGTGTAACTGTATCAGTCTTTGCACATAGTAACAGCCCCATATATGGATGGTGAAACTCCTCCCTTCCACTGTAAAGTGATTTTACAATGACATGAAGACTTTAAACATAAAGACATGATGTAAATCTGATCCACAGTATTAATACTGCTTAATAGTATTGATAATATTTAATAGTATTACATTTAGAAACACAAGGTATAATTTGTGCAATGAAAATGTTTTTCAAGTTTAAGAAAAACTAAAAGAATTTGACACGTTTGACCTCATGATATCAGTTTCAAATTTATAACTGATTTTACTGTCTCCATCTTATGTTGCAAAGTTTTGATAATTTAACCAGGTTTATAGAAAGTATTTGAATGTTATGATCCACTTTGGTTTTAGTGGTAAATTTTTAGATTTGCAAGGCTTTTGATTTTGCTTGTTGAAATTTAAGTCATGCTTGTTAGGCACCTGAGTTGTTTGATAAATTATAAATGTTTTAAAAAGTTTAGAGGAATTTAATTGATTTAATTGATTTAATAAAATGACCAAAAGGATTTTTAAGAATTATATAAAAATCACTTGTTTTATAAGTAAAATAAGAATTACAAAATGAGTTTAAAGTCCTAAGAAAATTATACTTTCAAATTTGCAACTTGTTAAATATCTTTTTTTCTAGTACTGACGATTGAACCCAGAGCTTTTTGTGTCTTTGAGCTACATCATCAGCCTTTGTGAGACAGGCCCTCACTATGTAGCCCAGGCTAGACTCAAACTTGCAGCGATCTCCTGGCTCAGCCTCCTGAGTACTGGGATTACAGGTGTGCCTCGCTACACTCAGCTAGTTAAATATTACTTTACTACTCAAATATCTATAAATAGTTCCTTTCTATCCACAAAAGCCCAAAATATTGAAAGAAACACATCAACACACATGGTCATAAAAATCATATAGATACAGAAGTCCCACCAGCAGCAACCCTTCCTATAGAATGAGAATGGTCATGTCTTCCCATAACTCATAGGCAGCCAGCCAGAAAATGAAGTGAGTGGTGCAAACAGTGATGTGTGGTGGGTGTCATTTTGTTCTAATGCTTTTAAAAATATCCCTAATGCCTAAGTAAAATATATTCATTCTAGAAAAATTAGTTAAATTAATATAATCAGATAAAATATAAGAAAATACTGCAGGGGGCATGAGGAAAGGCAAACTACATAAAAATATTCATAGCAAACAATGATGAACCAGTTTGATCAGCCACTAGGGGCCAAAATAAAAGTGAAGAATCAAAAACTGAGGTGGTAATAACCAATCAACCATTCATTCATTTATACATTTATTTATTCAACAGATATTTATTGAACACACGCGATGTGATCAATAAATGTGTAAGCTCTGTTCTAGCAATTCTCAGACACAAGTGAAGAAAGGGAAATGGTTACAAATTGGATGTGACAACTGCCAAAAGAGAGAATGTAAAACAACTGGGAATGAAAGAGACACACCAGAAGAAGGCTGCTGAGAGAGAAGACTGGGCAGTCTCATCTCAGGTTTCTTCAGAAAGAAGGAGTGCGAGCATCTCACTGAAGAAAAGGAGAAAAAATTTCAAAGAATATAAAGACAATATTTTCAATAATAATGGATTCCAGTTACAACAGAAGTGAAGTTGGGGGAGTAATACAGCCCAAAACAAATGGAAAAAGTGGATGGCAGCATCACCATCAAAAAGAAAGAAAGGGGAGGAGGAGCTCAAAGTCTTACAGGACTAATTTAAATGGCTTAAATATGGGGAAAACATCATAAAGTAGGAACCAGCAGTACAAATAACAAGGAGAAAAAAAACCCTAAAGGGCTCAGTCTGTGGTATTCTGAGAAAATCTGGATATGAGTTGAGGCACAAGAAACAAGACTGAACACCAGAACGCCTTGTTCCAAAAGACTGGGACTGGGCTGTTCATGTTGATCTGGAGAGGAGAAACACATGGTACAGCCGCAGCTGAAGAGGAGACACACATGGCCAAGCTGTAAAGAAAGAGGGTGGGTTTGGTCCTGGAGCCTTAGTGCCCACTAAAGTACAAGCCTTTGAAAGCCCCGCTGCCTACACCTCCGCCATATCTTCCCGTAACTCACAGGCAGGCAGCCAGAAAATGGAATGAGTGGTGCAAACAGTAATGTCTGGTGGGTGTCATTTTGTTCTGATTATTTTTAAAATATCTTTAATGTATAAATAAAATATGTTCATTCTAGAAAAACTAGTTAAATTAATATAATCAAATAAAATATAAGAAAAGAAAAACTGCCACCTTAAACAATTATATTCCTGAGAAAATAAAGGCCATTGACGTTTCTAATTGGTCAAAGTATTTTGCAGTGTGTTAGTTACTTTTCTCTCATTACTGAGACAAAATACCCAACACCCAAAATTAAGGGGTGGAAAGGTTTTTTGGCTTACAGTTTGTAGAGTTTTCAGTCCATAATCAGCTGGCTCTAAGGCAGGGTGGCAGAGGGACAATAGTTCATGGCACCCAGAAGGTAGAAAAAGCCACAAGAGAACTTAACAACATCCTTCTGCCCCTTTTATTTTATTCAGACTACTTAGGACAGGTAGCACTCACACCCTTAATCCTAGTGCTCTCAGGCATAGCATTGCACCACGAATCAATTCCAGAGTCACACACTGTAGATTCAGCCACCTCCCCCACCTATGACCACATGAGGTTTTGCAGGGACATCTGGACACAAGCCTTAACATTCAGGAACAGCCAACCTCTCCCCACCCCACCCTGACTATTGACAGTGATAGACCATATACAAGAAATACAATGAATACAACTGCCAAGACTCAGTCAGGTTCAAAGTTTTTAATCAGCTAAATAAGATACTTTTTTGAGGTATTATGAAGATATGGTAGCAAGATCTGTAAAGGGTTCATCTTACATAGTCATGGGACTACTGATCAGTGTATACATATGAGAAAACAACCCAAGGCCAGGGAAGGAGCCTCCTAAAGGATTAGAAGGAATAATATCAAATTCTTACATATGGCTGGGAATAGTGTCCATTCTCAACAGCCATACTGCAAAAGGTAAGTCATGGCTCATTGGGTAGAGTACTCAGTAGTGGGGCAAAATTAGCTGTAGTCTAAATACTGCTCTGGTCTTGCCTTACAAATCTCAAGAAGTATGGCCTGAAACAATCAGTTTCTGAGTAACTTAGCTGCATTCCAAAACGAAGCTGAAAAATATTTATAATAATAATTATTTTAAAAATCTAACACCAAATAAGGAAATGTACCCAGTGTCTAGCATACAATAAAGAAATTATCAAGAAGGCAAAGAAACAGAAAAATATGACCATGTTAAAAAATAACCAGTTAATTGAAATGAACTAAATCCGAGGCAGATGTTAGAATTGACAAGAATATTAAATAGCTACTACTGTTATATATCATATATTTTCAAAGGTAAGTAGAGATATGGAAGATATTAAAAGATACAAACTAAACTTCTAGAAATGGAAAAATATCTTTGGTATTTTCAAACTTACACTGTGACATTAACAGCAGGTTAAAACTCACAGAAGAAAAGCTTAATGAACCTGAAGACACAGCAAGAGAAACTATCTAAAATACATACAATGAAATATATATAATGGCACATAAGAAAAGGATAATATCTCTTGAATATAAACTATAATAAATTAAAGATGTATATTACAAGCCTTGAGGCAACAACTATGTTATTCCTGTAAAAAATACAATTTGCATATAGAGTAGAGTAAGTTAAATATAAAATTATAGAAAAGATATACAATAGTGTTATAAACAGAAATGTGTCCCTCTAAGATTCACATATTGAAGCCTTAACTCAGGGTGTGACCATATTGGAAAGAATAATTTAGGGAGATAAATAAGGTTAAATGTGGTCATAAAGTGAGAACCCTTGTCCCTAATCCAATAGGATTGGTATCCTTATAAGAAGAGCAAAAGACACTAGACTTCCCCCTTTCCTTTCTCTCTTCCTGCACACACAGAAAAGGCCAGGCAAGGACATAGCAAGAAGGAAGCCAAGAAGAAAAGGCTCACCAAACAACTTGGCTGGCACCTTGATCTTGGACTTAGACTCCAGAACTGTGAGAAAATACATTTCTATTGCTTAAGTCACCCAGCCCATGCCATTTTGTTATGGTGGTCCAAACACATTAATCAGCAAGAAGATGAAGTGAGTATATTAACATAGGACAAAGTACATATCAGAACAAATAATATCACCAAGGACAAAGAAGTTCATTTTATAATGAAAAAGGATGACTTCATCAAGTCTATATAACAATCCTAAATGTTTACATATTTAATAAAAGGAATTCAAAATACATGAAAAAAATAGAACTACAAAGAGAAATAGACTAATCTACAATCATAGATGAAAATATTAATATTCCTCTCTCAATAATCCATAATGGAGAAGAAAATTCAGTAAAGATAGAAGAGTAAAATTATTCACCAACATTAATATAAACTTTTACAAAACATCCTACCAAACAACAGCTGTGTACACATTCTTCTGAAATGCATATGGACTATTAACAAAGACTTTATATTCTGAACCATAAAATATAATTCAATAAATGCAAATGAATTCAAGTCTAAGAAAATGTGTTCTAACTATTAATGGAATTAAATTAGAATCAATAACTAAAGTTCTCCGGAAAATTCTCACGTTTTTGTAAACAAAATAACATACTTCTAAATACCCATATATAAAAAAGAAATTAAAAGTAATATTAGAAAGTATTTTTTGAACCAATTCAAAGTGAAAAAAGAACATCAACATTTGTGGGATGCCACTAAGGAAGTACACAGTACTTGAGGGTGAAATTCATAGTATTAAATTCTTTTATTAGAAAAGAAGAAATTTCTTAAACCAATGACTTCAGCTTCCTTTAAGAAACCAGAGAAGGAAAAAAAATGAAACCCAAAGTAAGCAGAAAAAGGATATAATAAAGATTCCAACTGGAATTCAATGGGCTGAGTATTAGAAAAACAGTAGAGAAAAATCAATGAAGCCAGAAGTTGACTATTAAAGAAGATCAAGACAACTGATCAGTTTAGCCAGACTGATGGTGGGTGGGAGGGAGACAGCAGACATTAACCAATGTCGGGGATGAAAAAGGAGACATCACTACAGATTGGTACACATTAATAGGGAGGGGAGGAGAGGAGATGAAAAAAGGAATTAAGATGTGCATTGCACATGTACTAATTCTACACAAAGAAAGTAAACATTATGTACTGCAAACATGTACAAATAAATAAATAGTATATGACGAGCAACTTTATCTCAAAATAAATGACTTCGATGAAATAAAGTAATTTCTTGAAAAACATAAATGACCAAAGTTCATTTAAAATGAAATAGATAACATGAATAATCTTATATCTATAAAAGAACTGGACTTGTAGATAAAAAACGCTCCCACAAAAAAACCTACAGATTTAGATACTTTCATTGGAGAATTCTATAAAATATTTAAGGAAGACATAATATCAATTCTACACAAAGTATTTCAAAAAATGAAGAAAGGGAAATGCTTCCCAACTCATTACATGTATCACCCTGATAGTATTATAATAGGCCAGTATTAACCTGATACCAGTTAGATCCCTGGGTGCTAACTAGACAATGACATTAAAAGAAACAAAACTATAGACCAATATCTCTTATAAACATACATTCAAAAAATTTAAAACAATATACAGTAACACCTTGGTTTGTGAACACAATTCATCCTGGAAATATGCTTGTAATCCAAAGTACTTGTATATCAAAGCAAGTTTCCCATAAGAAATAATGAAAACTAAGATGATTTGTTCCACAACCCAAAAATACTATAGTCATATAAAATGATTATAATACTGTAATATAATACAAAATAAAGAAAATACAAAATATAAAATAAATTAAATTAACCTGCACTTACCTTTGAAAATCTCTATGGTAGGTGTGAGGGAAACAAGAGAGAGGAGGGTTATTGTGTAGGATGATTTTCACTACCACTAACAGAATCAGCATTATCTATTGATTCAACAGAATTTTTTTCTTTCCATGAAACTTTAACAAGGAACCTATCCAATGACACTTGCTTTTGCCTCCTTTTTGAGAATTTCATGGAAGAGTGACCTTGCAGCATCATTAAATAGATTCATCACTCACACTGCTACAGCATTATTCAGGTGGTGCTTTTCCACAAAATTTTCCAGTTTCCCATATTTTAGATACCTCCTTAATTTCATTTGAAGTGGAGGATTCCTCTCCACTTTTTCCTCTTTCTCCTATGCAGATATGATCTCCATAATCTCTTACTATTGGGAGATGATCATCCACAATCCCACAGAGAGAGAGAGAGAGAGAGAGAGAGAGAGAGAGAGAGAGAGAAAAGTAGAGAAAGAAATTGACTCAGTTGTGATCATGTGACATTCGGCATTATGTACTACTCATATTGCAAGACATCACTTGTTTATCAAGTTAAAATTTATTAGAAATGTTTGCTCATCTTGCAGAACACTCTCAGAACAAGTTACTTGCAATCCAAGTATTGGATTGCAATAATACAGTTTATGAAATCAAATCCAACAATACATAAAACTTACCATGCATAGTCACTACGAGATTTATGTAAAGAATGTACAATTGGTTTAACATATAAAAGTCCATGTAATTTACTATACTAACAAATTTTAAAACCAAAACTATATGATTATATCAGTACATTCAGAAAATTTTTTAACAAAAATCAATAAAAATTTCTGATGAAAATTGACACCAAACTAGAAATAAATGGAAACTTCCTCAACATAATAAAGTGCATCTGCAAGAAGTGAAGCTTATTCTCTACTTAATGGTGAAATACTGAATGTTCTCCTTCCAAGAGAAAACAAAACAGGGATGCTAATTCTCAAACTTTCATTCAACACTGCATTAAGACTCTTGCCAGTGAAACCAGGTAAGGAAAAAAAAGCAGTCAGTTTGGGTAATAAGAAGTAAAACTATCTTTTTATAATAACGACATGATTATCAATATAGAAAATCTGATAATCTATTAAATAAAGGTATGTACAACTAGCAGGCAAGTTAGTAAGATTACAGAATATATGATCAATATGCAAAAGTTAATTTATTACTTATATATTATCAAATAATTGGAAAATAAGAAATTAAAAATAATACATAATAGGTACAGAGAGATAAATCTAACAAATATATGTAAGATCTGTTCACTGAAAATAACAACACTGCTGAAAAAACCTAAAAGCCTAAATAAATATGGAGACTCCATATTGTTAAAATGTCAGTTCTTTCTGAATTAATCTACAAATCCAATACAATCACAACTAAGAATCTCAGGAGGATTCTTTTTTTTTTTGTAGAAATCAACAAGCTGAATCTAAACTTCATATAGACATGGAAAGGGGCCGGGGATTTAGCTAAGTGGTTCTGGCACCTGCCTTGCAAGCGCAAGGTCCCGAGTTAGATTCCTGGTACCAAAAAAAAAAAAAAAAAAGAAAAAAAGGAAACATAAAGACATGGAAAGGACCAATAATAGCCACAACTTTGAAAAGGAATGAGGAGAACTAACATTGTTTCCAAGACTTCTTACATTAGTAATCAAGTCTATGGTGTTAAAATCAAGATAAACAGATCAATGAAACAGAATTCAGTCCATATGTAGACTCACATATATTAGAAAACCTGATAGTTAACAAAAATGCAAAGGCAATTCAGCAAACAAGGGATCGTCTTTCAACAAGTGCTGAAACAAATACATGTGCAAAAAATAATTTTGTTCAATACTTCTAGTTCTATGTAAGGATTATCTTACATTTATCACAGACCTAAAACTGTAAAACTTAAGAAAAAATCTTTGTGACTACAGGAAAGCTTTTGTAAACACAACATCAAAAAACAATCCATAAAAGAAAAAAGACAAAGATTGTATATCATCAAAAATAAAAAAGCCTGTTCAGCAGAAGACACTGTTAAGAGACTAAGAGAGTAAGGATAAGAAAATATTTGCATATTACATACCTGATCAAGGATTTGTACCCAGAATATTAAAAAAATTAAATCCCACATTCATATAAAGCCTTGTATGTGAATGTTCACTGGAGCTCTGTCTCAAATAGTCAAAAACTGGAGAACAATTTCATCAGCAGGTGAATGTATTAATTGTGGTTTACCACAATTTTAAGTAATATCCTTAAAACTCTACTTTGGCCCCTCAATGTAGATACCTCTTAATTCCCTTTTGATGGAAGAAATCTAACATCACTGTTTTCTTCCACCTCTCTCTCTTACCCCAAACTTCTATTCCAGCATACCACTGTTCTCATATTTGCCCTGAAACTAGAATTAATTTTTGATGCATTATCTATAAATTGATCTTTTTAAATTGAAAACTAAATGTCAGCATTCACAACAGCATTTGTGGGGAAACATTATTTACCGCGGAACAAATTAGGCACTGTCACTGAGCCTAAAGAGGAGATGTAGCTCCTTGCTAGTGGAAATGGAAAATAACTTTAAGGTTTTGGGAGAGCTGAGATGGCACCGTATCATAATGACCTACTATGGCTTTGCTTTGTCACAAGACCATTCAGCTTCTTAATCATTGTTTGTAAAGGAAATTCATGTTCTCCTGAAAAGGATTCTTCATAGAGATTCTGACTTCTGGTTCAATTTGGACCTATGGCTTTCTATGGTAGCCTCAAGCTTGTCATTCTGGAATTGCATTTCATTACAAAGCTGGGTAAGATCCACTGTTCCTTGGAACCTATGAGTTCCTGTTACTTGGATTCCTTTTTGTTTTGCTTGAGTAATTCCTTCAGAAATAGTTTGTGGGTGGTAAATGACCTGAATTCTTAGATGCTTGAAAATGCCTTACTTTGATTGATATGGTGGTGAGGGAGGAGGGAGAGAATTTAAGCTCAAAAACATTTTCCATCAACATTTTGAATGCATGCTTTTTGTTTTCTTTTCCTTAACATCCACAGTTGTTGAACTATCTAGTGTCACTCAGATTCTCATTTCTTTCTGAGTGACATCTCTTTTAGCATCTCAATCCTCCCTGTATTCTTGGTGTGTATGATGTCATAAGAACACATCTTGAGGCAGTTTTGCTAATTTATCTTTCTTTGCATAATCTAGGCACTTACAGTCTGAAGTCTTATGTCCTCACATTTAGAAAATTCTCTCCAGTTCTCTGCTTGTCTGTTTTCTCATTCTGAATAACTTCTGAATGTTTAAATTGTTCTCTAATCTCTTCTTCCATCTTCAATTTTTTTCTCCTATGCCTTCCCTTGAATGTTTGACTTTGGCAATTAACTTCTGTATTTTGAGAACTCTTTTTGGTGTTGGCTGTTCTTTATCTTGGCAATGCATTTTTGACCTACAAATGCTTTTTGTTGAATTTTTTTCTCTTTATGAGGATACTAAATAGAATGACAATACCGTTTCTATATTCTGAATTATATATTTCCTCTACAGTCAGTCTATTTTTCTCAACATGTTTTTTATCCTTATTTTTCATCTGATTTTTATAATCCTTGGCTTTTGATTCATACTTACAACTGTGGGAGACCAGTTTGTTCAGCAACTATCTCTGCCTGCCCAGTTCTCCCTTTCTATCTACAAAGATGGTCATCACCAGCAGCCTTTGTTTTAGACTTTGTGGAGAAAGAGGAGGAAGTAGGATGACTTCTGCTAGCTCTCCTATTTTGTAGCAAAAAATGAGGAGAATTTATTCAGATGGTACAGCATCCTTAGTAGGACTCTTTCTCATAAAGAGAATTCAGTTATTTTAAGGATTAGTGCTCTGGCTTTTGCCTCAGCATGTGACACAGGGAAGGAGAATGTGGACTATGACTAACGCAGTTATTCCACAGTTGAATTCTTTCCAACTCCTCCTTTATACTCCAAGTTTGAGCCTCTTTCTGGGTCTGCTGCCAGGAAAAGTAGCTCTAGCTCCTACTGCAGCCTTCTCCTGTGAATGTGATCTAATCTCTTAATGCAATTCCAAGTATTTCCACTATTAAGAAATTTGTCTGTATCTGTAGTTCCCTGATTTCCCTTCTATACCTGGCAGTATCTTTCATTTATTACTCTTCATTTTTCTTTACTGACATTTCTGTGGGACTTGAGAGCACAAAGTATTTCCATGTATGTCTGTCTGCCATCCTGACCAATAATTTCCATCTTATCTTTGTATATATTTATGAATTTTTTCTTATTTTGACTCAAAAGACTACAGCTTCCACATAGACCCACAAGGCTCTTAATTTCTCTAGTACATACCAGTTCTCCAAATATTTGAAACTCCTTTTATTTCCTCCTATCCTCTCCAAGTTAAATATTTCCAGCTCCACCAACTATGCCTCACTGAACTTTCACTCTTGTTATTTACATCACTGTCTTCTGAATTTCTTCCACCTTCCTAAAAGAATCCAATGCAATGCATAGGGTATAGTACTGAAAGCTAGTTCATACTAACCTAGTCCTCCCTCCTATATCACACCTTCCCATCTCCAGCTACTCTTCCTTCCCTGTCCTAGGCAAATAAAATTAATGGCCAGCACCTCTTTGAAGGTGTTATACAATAGTAGTATTTTTTAAAGCCATGAAATTAAAGCCATGGGAAAATATAATTTGCATCCAACAATATCCAGGCTTTCTGCTCTCTACCTTATCTTTGTACATAATTATATTATCACCTCAATAAAAATTATTCAGATTCTTAATTTTAGTTACTTGTTAATGAATGCTCCTATACGTTGAGGAAGAAATTTGGGTTAAGTTGTCCCTAAAGTGATTGAAGCATGTAGTTGAATATATTATTTTTTTGAAGTGAAACTAAAAATCTCCACCCTATTTTTCATTTGGAAGAGCAAAATTTGTACTTTTCTAAGAGCCTCACAATGTTGTAAAACCACTACTAGTTAAGATAGTAATAATAAAGATAATAAAAAGAGGAAAAATACTAGTATTATATTAACATAAAAGAGCACCACTCTGATAATACTTATTTATAGGAAGCAAAACTTAAAGATCAAATAAATATTGTCTGAAAAAATTACATTGTGCAGTAGTTGTACCTTCTTTGGAATAGTTTCTGCCCCCAGTTCATTGAAAAGCAGATTTGTAAACTGTAAAAGAAAAAAGGTTATTGGTATATTCATGTGTAGGAAAAGAGTTCTCTTGGATATATAAAAAGACTTATTAGACATTTTATAGGCATTTGATAGAAGTTTTCAGAATCTATTTACTTCTGTGTTTTGCATACATGTATATATTTATTAAGAAATTGCTATGTGATAAGCACTAGTGATTCTATAACATTAGGGAAAAGCTTGCCATCTCTATTCTAATGTGTAGATTCAAACTTGTGAGAGCATTTTTTCTACACGTTGGTTCAGAAAGATAGATGCCTGCCAAATATGTGCCAGCCTCTAGAAACAGGAAGCCTAGCATCTTTTCCATAGACTCTTGGCCAGATGAACTAGTTCGGTAGCATTTATGGAATGTTAATTGAAGATTCAGAGGTGAAAAGTTAACTAGAAGCAACTCAAGAAAACTTATTTAATTATCCAATCCTTATTTCTTCCAATCAGTGAGAATTCTGCACGTAGAGTATTCCAGTGTCTACAGCTGTGTATTACCACCTGGCATGCCCAGGGTTGATGGCTCTTTGGGTTCACCTGCCTGTACAACTGGATCTCCCACAAGCCTCATAAATCATATGCTTTGCTCTAGACATCTATTTTTAGTTTGCAGAGCATCATCCTATTCACACCTCCGCTTCTTTGCCTGAAATGTCCTAGCTCTCCTCATTCACCTGGAGTCTTCCTATCAGGTTTCAAGGCTCCGCTCAGACATTGCTTCCTCTGGGAATACTTTTCTGGCTCCCAGAGCAGTTAGCTCACTGGACTTACGGCAATTACTGTGAGAAAAGACAGAAAGGAAGTGGGTCTTGGTTCCAGCTTTGCCAGATGTGTACTTCAGCAACTTTCTAACTTAAGTTTTTCCCATCTATAAAACACAGATACTTGTTTTGCAGGGCTGTTTTGAGGATTAAATACATCAGGGAAGGGAAAGTCCCTGAACAGAGAGCTTGGCACAGGGACACATTCAATAAGGGCTGTTTCCCATTCTCTTCCCCTTTTATCACACCTGTGAATGGCATGAACTTAAAATCTCATGCTCAGATCAACCATGGTTCCTACTATGAAAACCATTTGGGTAAGAATGATAGGAAGTTTCAAATTAAAACTAGTATTGTAAACAAAAGCTTATTTGAGATTTTTTAATTACTTACATAGATCCTTTATATAAAGTAGGATCCTAAAATAATTGGATTCTAGAATAATTGTTCTTTTACTTAATATGCGTACATGGAATATTTTCAAAGATCCTGATCAAAAGCCTCAGCACTGTGTGTTACAGCCTATAAATTTTACACAGAGGTCAGTGTTATTTTCTCAGTAATCATATCTGCTCTTGCACCTTCTTTGTGAACCCAGAGGTCGGCCAAAAGCAACATAGTATGTTGATAGCAAAGATTTCCAATAGATAATAACATTATAAAAAATAAACATTAAATTTAATAAGGATTTGTATTTTTTCCAAATCTTTCACCTGTGCCTTCAACATTCCACAAACATGTATTATCCCTCATATTTTCTGGCATGTCTATAAAGTGCAGGGACTCAGTTCTCCCAGTTTCCAGGACCAGGTAAAAAAGCCTTCAACCTCCCTGTAGCAGAGTGATTCTGTGTGTGTGTGTGTGTGTGTGTGTGTGTGTGTGTGTGTGTGTTTAATAGGAGAATAAGAAATATGAGGTACTTCTAAAGAAGCCTATGTAAATATTCATATATGCATTTCAAGTTTTCATCCCTTTCCAAGTAGTTCTTGTTTCCCATAATTTACATACCTTTGGTCAAGTTTTCACTCCATTTTGAGAACTTTGGGAATCATCAGTGCCTTACTCAGCTACTCACTCACCAACTTCATAAACACTGATTAAAAGCACAGAATCTGGGTTGTAGCCTGGGATCCAATCCCAACTCTACCACTTACTGGTTACAGGGCCTTGGGTGAGTTAATTCTCTGTAACAAAATGAACATAGGTATCCCTTTAATGTTTATAAATTAAAGCCCTCCCAGTGTGCTGGTACTAGGAGGTGGGATCTTTGGGAGAAACAGTAATTAGGGTTAGATGAAGGCATGAGTGTGAGAACTCCATGATAGAGTTTGTGACCTTATAAAAAGAGAAAAAGATCAGATTCTAATTCTCTCCACCCCCATCTGAAAATCAGCAACAAAACCTGTTAAGACCTTGATCTTGGACTTACCTCCAGAACCTGAGAGATAAATGTTATCTAAGCCACCCAGTCTACGGTACTGTGGTATAATAGCCATAGCTAAGACACTCTGGCTATGGTTTAGCTTCCCTATCTGTAAAATGGGTATAAAAATAGTACGTATATGATGAGGTTACAGGGAGTAGTGTCCAACACATAATTAGTGTTCCTAATTACTAGAAAACTATTAGTGTCAAATCTTATTCTTTTCCAGGCACTGAGATGCAGTGTTGTACAAAGGCACTCAACAAATACTTAGTTGATGAATAATGCAAAACCATAATAGAGTGAAGCCATAAATATAGATTTTTGGATACCCATGTGGTTTCTATGAATGGATGATGTCAGAGAACAAAAATTTAACATTCATGTGATTAAGCCTCAACAGCATGCTCATTCGCCCAAAGGCAGAAATGGAAATAATGAAATTATCTGCCTAGTCACAAAAACAAACCAATGAAAGTCAACCAAGTAGCTCTGAGCACAAATGTTCTTTTTGCAAATTGTATAGTATATATTGCTATAGTATGAACTGCTTTTTAAAAAAGAAACGTTTATAAGCCTTGTTTAATTATTATCCAAATACACTGACTCTCCAGTAGGTTATGTTTAGAAATATATGTGTCAACAATTAACTCAAAATATTTCTTAAAAATTAACTCAAAATATTTCTAAATATTTCAGTCAAATTGTGTCTTAAAATTGAGTATGTGTGATGTAAAAAATAGGAGGAAACATACTGAATCAAATAATTGTTTTATTCATATATATATATGAATATATGTGAATAATGTATATTTTATATATATATTTTTTTTTTGGTTCCAGGGATCGAACTTAGGTCCTTGTGCTTGCGTAGCAGGTGGCAAAACCACTGAGCTAAATCCCTGGCCCTCATATATATGTTTTTTGAAAAAAATACATATTTTCAAGATTTCATCATTAAAACTTTTCATAGTACCAATCAGTTCTAACCATTGTTAAAAGTTTTATCATGATTTAAAAAGACTCCAGAGAGTGTAACTGCAGTATTTACGTATCCCTACAAGAGTACAATCATTTTAAGCCTCAGTTTTAAATAGTTTTTTTAATGTTCTTCAAATTGTGGGTTCTATTAAAAGAGGAATTTAAAAACCATTACTATCTAAAGCTGCAGGGGAGCCAAAGCAATAAAGGAATGTGTTTTTAAAGAGTAAACGCCCAATTGGCACAAATCACAGGTAGCACAGAGGGCTAAAGAATAAAGAAAGCTGGAGGGTGAAAATCACCCCCTTCCAACTGAGAAAAGCAGAATGTGTACATAGGACCATGAGGGCTCTTGCTTTGTTTTTGCACAGATGATGAAACATTAGGAACAGTGGGTACTTAGAAAGTTGACCAGTGTTAAGAAAGGCCCTTCCACAGATCAGCAGAGATAGCATGGTCTTCACTGTGATGGAAAATAGGGGTTGACTTTTTTTTTTTTAACAACTAATAAAGACAGACTACTGACAAGGAAAGAAACAACAGCAAGAGAGAAAGGAATACAATAAGGGGAAGCTTCTTCCAGTGGCTGGGGCTCCTGACACACAGATAATCCCTAAAAATCCCTGAACAAGCCACACAGACACTACACATACACACACTACACACACCACACAATATACCACACAATACACACACTGCTCAAATATACTTTTCTCTCTCTCAAAACTAATGGTTGATCAAAGTGAGAGTCAGTCATTGTTCAACAATTCCTTTGTAGGCAGATACTATGTTTTCTTAAATTTTTTTCTGTTTAAATAATTAATTTAATTTAAATGCAACCCTGCCATAACTTTGGTTATTCTATTCATGTTTTCAGTTGGGAACTGAACCCTGGGCCTCAAGCATGCTAAGCAAGCTCTCTACTCCTGACTGAGCTACATCCCCAGCCCTGAATTTTGGTTTTCACAAATAAAATAAAATAAAATGAAAATGTGAGTTATACACTCTTTGGTTCCATTACTCAGAGTTCTCTTAGTGGCAATTTTTCCTAGGCTGTACACGGTATATATCTTGTCACCTTATTGTTTCTTACATTAATTTTTCTTTCAGGAGAAAAGAAACCCCAAGTATGTGTGTATATCCAAAATATTCCTTTTAAAGTGTTAATATACAAATATTATTTTATAACTGATTAAAATTGAAGTTCTTTTGATATAATAAATCACCCCAAATTTAGTGGCTTAAAAACAACATGCATTTACCATCCTGCAGCTCTGTACGTTAAATGTTTAACACTGGTGTCACTAGGTATGATGGTTAATCCCAGTTGTCAGCTTGACTGGACTGAGATGCTGAAAAATTGGTAAATCATATTTCCATATGCATGCATGCATGTGTGCATGCCTGCCTCTGTGTGTTTCCAGACACAACCGGCATGTGGGTCAGCAAGCTAAGGGAGGAGCACACCCTGACTGTGAGCAGCACTGTCCAATACACCAATGGCTCAGATGCAAACAAAAAGAGGAAAAAAGGGAAGCTCATCAGTGGCACATGCTTGATTCTTCTTGAGTGGGTATATTTTTTGCTGATGCCATCACTCTTGGACATCAGACTCCAGATTCTTCAGCTTTTACTGATTTTCCTGACTCTCCAGGCTGCAGACAGCCATTGTGGGCATAGCTGGCCTCTGAAAGTATAAATCAATCTAGTAAATCCTCTTTAAATTATGCATTCTATTGGCTCTGTTCCTTTGGAGACTCCTGACCAATACACCAGGTTAAAATAGAGGTGTCCGCAGGGCTGCATTCCTTCTGTCTACCTCTTGTGCTTTTAAGGACCCTTGTGATTACAGTGGATCAACAGGATATCCCAAGATAATTTCTGCGTCTTACTGTCAGCTGAGTAAAAACTCTTATTAGCTACTTCAATTCCACCTCATAATGTGTATTAGTCTGCTCTAGCTGCAATAATAAAATGTCGCAGGCTAGTAGTTTAAACAACAGAAATTTTCTTTCTCACAGTTCTGGAGCCTCGAAGCCCAAGATCAAGGTGCCAGTAGGGTTGATTTCTGGTGAGGTTTCTCTGCTTACCTTGTAGACAGCTGCCTTTTTAGTGTACATATCCTCACATGGTGTTTCTTGTGTGTACATGTGCCCTGATGTCTCTTCCTCTTCTTCTTAGGACTCCAGTTTTATTGGATTAGAGCACCACCCTTACAATAAATAAATAAAAGTCCTATCTACAAATAAAGTCCCATTGAGGGTTAGGGCTTCAACACTGGAATTTGGGGAGGATAAAACATAATCTATAGCACATATTCATAAATTCTAGAGCTTAGGACATGGGCACCTTTGGCAGAGTCATTTTTCTATTTACCATGGTGCTGTACTTTGAATTTCAGACCCAGGACAGTGATATATTCCTGAGGTCAAATTTGGGTACAGTGATGAGACTGAGTATGAGGAAGAGAGATACTGTGTGGGACAGGGGCGCTCTGGCTTTTTTCCCAAAGTGGTGATAATAGAAGCTTTGGCAGCTTCCAAACAGAGAACTAATAATCTTCCCTGGCATTGTTTCAGGGGAAGATCAACAGAGGCACTTACTCAGAATGAAAGGTGGAAGTGGCCATGGTGCCAGGACCTCCAAACCATGGAGCTATGACAATTGCGAACTTGTGACGAGCAAGAGCCCAAAGGTAAATCTGAACACTATTAAATGGTGTGCTGAGCACATCCTGGGCAGGCGTTTGTGGGTCAAGCGCTCTATACAGGGTTTTTAAAAATCACATTTAAAGATAGCATCATGCATTAAAGAGATAAAAATGCAATTTGAAATTTGTTATAGCATAGAACAGACTAATATTGTGCACTATTTCCTACTGAAGCCAGAAGAAACATCAGAAGTCCAGAGAGAAGCTTAATACCAAAGCAGAGAAACAAAATCTCTCATCTTTATATTCCCATTTCATCATTCCTGAAGGTCACTGGGTTAATCTGGCCCATTATTCATCATTTGTGTCAGGGTACACAAGAATGTGGCCATCTAATAAAAAGCCTTACTGTTCTTGAGCTCTTATTGCTCTTATTAGCCCAGGAAGTAGGAGACTTGTAGATTCCAAGCCTGAAAGAAGAAAGCAAGTATATGAACCATGAAAACAACTCAACTGCAGCTCCCTTCTACCTTGTTATCTCTAGTAGGCACCTCTTACTGCTGGACAGAAGCCTGTTAGTAGATTTTTACTCAGAATTGGCTACCATCCTAATGTCACCCAAAAGATCAAGCACTGAAAGTGTAAAAGAAAGGAAATTGAGATTAAAGGAAATACTTTTTTGTCCTTCATCTATTCCATTAAAGATATACACATGAACATACAAATATATTAAAGAATAAATTAGTAAGCTATCTTGATATAAAAATACTTATGTTCCTGTTATGTTGATTCCTAAAGAAGAAAAAAACAAACTACCTAGACATTAATTAAGATCTAGTGGCAGGCATATCCTGAACACAATTCCAGGTGTCAACACTAGAGCTGAGGCAATGCATACCAGAATACAGAGAAGTCTATTCAACTACTGAGCTTCCCCTCTCTGTCCCCATGGCAGACATTGCTAATCAATCATAGTATTTCCTACTGAACCCTGAGGAATCATCATAATCCCAAGACAGGGTTCTAGGCAGCCACTAATAAGCACTCAAAGGCTGGCATCAGAAATGATACTTATTTGCCTTCCTGGCACATAGTATTTCTAATTTTTTTTGCTTGCCACTGACTTATTCCTTACTTCCTTCAAACACACTAAAGCCTCAGTTATAAATAGTTAAGGATCATCTATTGTATGCCAGTGCGTTTAAGGCAATAGGGAATACACACTCAGTAAGAACTATGTGGGTTATACTTAATTGTATAATTTGAGTTACACTTAATGAAGGAGACAGACAATGGACAATCATTAAACAGATAAACAAGACTTTTCCAGATACTGATCATTGTTTTAGAAAAAAATAAAACAGGATAATGTGATGGGGAGGAAGTAGGGATGGGGAAAATTGGTACTGGTCAGGAAAGTGCTGTCCAAGCAGAGAATGTGCAATCTAAGTAAAAAAACGTTCCAAAGAGAGAGGCAAGAAAAGACAGAACAGGCAGTACTGTTCTGAGTACGGGTCCTGCGGCAGGAATGTCATTGATACATTCATGGAACATACAGAAGACAGCTGTGTCTAGAACATACTGAGCTAGACAAGTGTAGAACCAAATGAGCTTGGATAGAAACAGAAGCCAGATCACAGAGGGTTCTGAAGCCCATGTCAAGGAAATGTTTGGTTTTCCTTAGTGTGATGGGAGGTCATTAGAGAGTTTAAGCATAAGAAGGTACCATACTTTTATTTTTGCCTACCTGGAAAAAACAGTCAAATAGTCAATACCTTTTCCAGGTATTTTTCTTTCCATCTATGCACATTTACTACTGATATTTGAGTAGATCCTCACCCACAGTGCCATTTCCTCATCATTGGCCTTTTTCTAATCCACTTGCTAATATATTTCATTTACTTTACTCTTCTGAAACCTTTTTCTGAAAGAGCAGCGATGGTTTCCTTTGTGTACATCTCTCTTGGACCCTCTTCCCTTGTTTTGTCCCAAACTTTATGGTAGTCGCTGGGAATATCACAGATCTTGCCCTCTTGTAACATAAGCACCCACAATAAAGCTAGCCTGACACTGAAGTTTAAGGTCTATGAAACTGGGCCTTGAGACAAACATGGAAGACCACAGTAGGAGCACCTCAATCTGAGGAAGGTTGAATGAATGCGGAACAGGCAGGGCAGAAGTACTGCCTACCTGACACCTAAAGTCAGCTGCAGTTATCAGGCCTGGAAGAAAACTATTCCAGGTGGCAGAAACTGGAGGTGAAAAAATGCACAGCAAGAGCTGAAATGGTTCAGCTTGATTCCACAAGACAGAAAGCGAACTCCCTCCTAGTATTAAAATGCTCTGTTTACTTTGTACATTTAAGTCTTTTTCTTTCAGATTTATTCCTTTCCTTCCATATATTTTTTCTTTGTCATAATACCCTGGACTTAAAAAAAATATTGTTAAAAATGTTAATGCTCATTGTGAAAATTGATTTTAAAATAAGAAAATTAAAATTAAAATCAGCTACCTTTAACACATTGGTGAATTTCTCTCTATTTCTTTTACCAATGCTAGCTCTTTGCCTCAGCCTCTGCCTATTTGGGCAGAGCAAGTGTTCAGTTTTGTGTCTTATTTTGTGTGTGGTTTGGTTTTACTTTGGCAGAGGGGGTGTTGTCATTGCTTAATATTACAATATAAGCTTTCTGTTCATTGAAAAGTATATTTATTTATTAAGGAATTTCTCATTGAAAGAAATCAGCATTTTTCCATTTATGCTATTAGATATGGTAAGTTTTGTTTATGTCATGGATTATGTCTGATAGATATTCTTAAAATAGAATTGCCAGGTGAAGGCAAATGAGCATTTCTAAAGGTCTGAGTGCAGATTCCAAGGTGCTCCCTGAAAGGCTCTGCAACAAATGAGCATTTTGTGCCACCACACACTCTTGCAAGCACTGAGCATCAATGCTTTCTTAGTGTTTGTCTTAATGATTTAAAACGTCCTTTATAGTTCAATAAAATCACATCTGTGAACCTCAGGTTTTATAGGCAGTCTTCCCAAGTTTATCAGTTAAAAACCTTCAAGACTCCTGTAGGATTTTTAAATAGTCACATTGAAGAATCCTGCACTATCTTATCCATCTCACCTTACCTCCTAGGAAGAACCTGTTGTCTGGGACCATTATTATTCCTATCAAATTATCTCTCTCTACCCTCTCCCAAATGGTTAGGATTCTTTTAGCTCATAAGATATCATCATTCTCATTTGGTTCATCTCTAGTTTTTCTCCACAAGAAATTAGAGTGATTGTTTCATACTCTACCTTAAATATGTCAATGGCTTACTGGTATAATCAGAACAAATTCCCGACTCCTCACCCTGTGGGTTGACTTTGCTTTCTCTCCTCCCTTTGTACCATCTGCCCTTTTGCTCACCAAACTCGAGGCACACAGGCCTCTGTCAGGTGCTGAGCCCTAGCTCTAGATTGCTCTTTCCTAGGCTTTGCATTTCCACAACCTTCAGGACACCATATCGCTCAAAGTACCCCTCTAGCACAGGGTCCTTTATCCTCCTCCAGGTTTTTATCATTTCTCAAAATATCTTTCTACTTTTCCTTCCTGGATCTTTTCATAATTGATAATTGACACTTTTATGATTATCTCTTCAACATCTATCTCGCAGACTAAAATGTTATCTCTCTGGATAACATGGTTTTTTGGTTTTTCGTTTTTTTGTTTGTTTGTTTGTTTGTTTTTGGCTAGTTTGTGCTGAGAAAGGATGGAGGACGCAGAAGAAATTGCACTGTCCTTCTCAACTCAGCTCCACTCACCTTCCAGTTAGCAGAAATTCTTCGAGGGGCAAAGAAAACGATGGCCAATGTTCACTTTTGGTGAGGGCCACCCTGCCCAATGTTGGGATTGAAAGAGCTTTGCAGAGACAATGACAGCTCGTCTTAGATGAGTCCCATAGGATGAGGCAGTGATTGAGAATAGCATGTTAGACAGAGATGGCACATGTGAAGTGGAGGAACAACACAGCTCATTTTGAAGACACACAGGATGACAAAGATAAATTTCCCAAAATAATCACTGTCCATCCCTCACTCTGGAATCATGCTGTTATATGCATAGATGCTCAACCAATATTCAGTGGCCAGATGTGTGAATGATATACATGTGCCTCCATTACAGCAATTCTCTTCTAGAATATTCTTCTCTAACTTCCATTGAGACCTGGCTGGAGACATACCTACTTGAAACTTCTTATCCACAGCAATACAAACAATCTTTACTACTCAAAAATTTTATCTTTTATTGTTCTGAAATTGCTCAGTGTTTTATAACCTTATCTTCCTGAACATAAGTCTCTTTCCTGCAAGAAACCAGATAGCACCTATCAGCTTCATTTCATACTGAGGTCTTCATGCTCCATCTCCAGCTACATCTTGCTTCCTCTAGCCACCCTGTTCTTCCTTCAGCAGCTCCAAAGCTATTCCTTTCCTAGGGAAGCCATCCTTGATCCATACAACGCAAGGGCCCTGTGCCATTTATATACACTCAATACCACACACTCTTCCTTCATGGCACTTACTGTATTTGCAACTATGCCTTTGTTCATGTATTTATATAATGCCTGCCTTTCCAGTTAAAAATTCCTAAAGACAGGAACTGTTTTATTCACTATTACATATTCCTAGCGCCCACAATTTGGCTTGTAGTAGGCATTTAATAATACATATTTGACAAATGAATGCCATCTGTGATAGATGTTAACAAGATTCTATTATTTGGTTGTATATTTTTTAAGCCCATCCAAGTCAAAACTCCCATGAATTATGTTCTATGGAAAGGGGAGATTGAGTAGGGTATTCTTCAGATACAATCATGATAAATTAGCCCAAATTTACTCATACACCTATTTATTGAAGGACTACATTGCTCATAATTAATCACATTTCCCCCCAAACACAGGAAAAGAATTCAGTAAACTTTTACTTAATTGATCTAGGCTTATTCATGGACTATGGTTTCAAAAATAACACACTTCATTTTTATAAATGAAGAAATAATCTTGATATTTAAAACTCCTCAAACTTATGTGGGGAGATAACTCGGGGTAAAAAGCAAGGAAAGACACAATGTTTTAGTTTGTAAAATTGGTTTATTTACAATCTTGTATTTTTAAATTGTATCTAAAACTTTTCTCTATATTTCCCTGGCAGCCATTCTTTATTTTCTTAAGATATGGAGGCAAAAGATAGGAAACCTGAGTTTGAATTTAAGAGATTTACCTACTGCTATAGTAAGTAAAATTCATCCTTTAATCCCTGAGATTCAATAAAGTGTCAAAAAATAGTATTTTCATATACTCAAATGTGAAAAAAAGTAGAAGAATACAGAAAGTGAAGAGGCAATGCAAGTCACTCTTCTACAAATTAACTGAGGGGTGTGCACAAAAGTATTTAAACTTATTAGGTGTACCTAAAGAGACTAAGATGCTTTAGTGCTCAATTGTTTGTAGTTTGTCCCATTTGAAAACTATTCCTGGAAAAATCACGTAAATACTAGAAATGCCCATTGCTAGCACAAATTCCCTCCCTTTTTAAAATTTCTGCGTACTACACATGACTGCAGATTTTACTAAGTTACCTGATTATAGCCTAAACCTCAAATGGTAGTTTTTACAAAGTCACTTCAGAGCAAGTCGTTTCTTCAAATATTAAGTGAGAATAATTATGGCTTAAAGGAACATATGATGTTAAACTGATGTTCACAGTGAGGTCTGTGAAGCTTTCTTTGCAAGGAGCAAATGTTGTGGAACAGGTGATGCAAACATAAGACATCTTGTTGCTTTTTACTACAATGGGTAGTTAATACTCCCCTAAGATATCAGAAGATTAAATATTAATTCATTAGTTTCCTCATTAAACTTCCTCAAGATGCAAGGAAAGGGTAATTATGCCCCCTATGTATATGAAATGTACCACCAATATTAAGGATATGATCATAGCAAGACAGAAAATCAAACCAAATAAATCAAAGACTTTGCACTAAGAAGCAATTTTCTTACGTGTGTGCAACACACTGGCAGTCATTTTCCATTTGGGACAGCCTTAATGACAAGTGTTTATTTGCCTACTGGCCCAAAGGAAACAGTGTAATTCAAATTTTTAAAACATAAACACAAGAATGAAACAAAGCCACAAATACTTTTTTCAGATTCTTCTTCTTTCCAAAACAGAAAAGTAATAAAACCAATTTCCCCTTCTTTAAAAGACTAATACTAATGTCAGCTAACATTCTCCAATGCAGGTTTAAAGGCGATTGAAGTTGCAAAAATATTTACTTGTATAGTTGTATAGGGAAATGATTATAAAGATTTAAATAGAGTATAAGATTTACAAGAAAAAGCATTGAAAGATGCAATAAATGGAAAGAGAATGAATGGGAAATATACTCTGTCTTGAGTCAGATCTGGACAATACCTTGTAAATTGCTTCTTTTCCACCAACTTCCAATTTTATAATTTTCAGCTCTTAAAAAATGTTATTTCTAATTACATTGTTTTGCTTTGCTTTTGGTTGGTTGAGTTTTTGTTTGCACTAGGTTTAATCTTTGAGAAGAAAAAAATGGGACACACAGTATAGGCCAGTGATGGTGAACCTTTTAGAGCTTTCAATAAGAAACAGCAGGCTGCAGCATGTGTGCGACAGGTGCACCCCCACTGGTATAGGCTATAAGATGAAAGCTGAGCTGAGGAACTCTCACTGAATATATTGCCTTGGTTTTAGTAAATCTCATCACTGATGCAGGAAACCACAGTTAAGAATTCCTCTGCTATCGATGGCAGGAGGGATGTAAATAAAAATGTGAGGTAGTTCTTTCCACATGAGAAATATTTGTCTATGTAATATCCCTGCAATGTCTGACAAATTACTAGAGCATCTGCTTGCCATCATCGATAAGTAAATTCTTAGCTCGCTGTTAACTGAACTTGACACATCATGAGCTGGTTGCAGTTCATAGGCCTTATTTCCTGACCCAGGCACGACAAAAATCTCCAAAGTGTGAATCATAAAAAACACCAAGTACAAAATCTGCAAAAGGACCCACATTATAAAAAGCACTGGGTGGAGCTGGGGACAGCACATAGAATAATTTACCAGAACTTGTGCACAGGAAAGAATAAAGACTGGTGGGGAAGAATTGATTGACTCTGCTCCCACAGCTAACTACCACCTTAAGGTTAAAAGAAAAAAAGATTTGAAGTTCTAGCACAGTAGAAAACATGGCAGTGCTAATTATCAAAAAATTAAAAAAAATATTAAAATAGAATAACCTGAGAAAAGCAAGAGCTGCATACTAAAACTTTAGTCTTCCTTAATTGGAATTTGCATATTTATATTCAACCAATAATTTAACTGCTGATGAGCAAACTACTTTTACATCTCAATCCAATGATACAGAACTATTTAATTCTAAACTCTCTCCAGGATAACAGACCAAGAATAATACCAGAAATAGATTAGGAGTTAAATTATAGTTAGAAAAGGGGAGAAAAGTAAGGTAGGACATTAAAATTTTATTCTGAAATTATCTCTGGCCACAACAATAAAATTTAACAAATATTCACTAAACAGTCTTACTCCTGTCATCAGCTGTACAATACATACAGTATCATAGAACTGGCCACTAGGATTAAAATCCACTAGAACATTTTCCATGTTAAGTGGCGACAGCAGCATCTCACAGAAATTTTTACATACATATATACACAGTCCACATTCAACCATTTTCACATATTTTCAGTACACACAGTTGCAGCATATTACAGTCACATGTCTAAGTTGGTGCTCGATAAAAACCCAAGCCACTGCCTAGACTTAACTGTAGCAGTTGAGCTGAGTATAATCACAATTAATTTTATATATGTCCATAGCAGAGAGATGTACAAGCCCCTAAGAAACAAAGTTCACAAATACTTTTTTAAATGCTACCACAGCATTATATTGGGCAATATTAAAACCTTTACCAACCAAATCAGCTTTTTAAAAAGTCTTCTGCTTACCAGAAATATTCTTGATGAAAAAAATTACAAAAATGAATGCTCTCTTTAAAATAATTCACACTTTAAGATTCCAATATGGCCCAATGCTACTGATGCCTAAAGTGTTTTCTAACATTCTGATGGAGTCATTTAACATGACTCCAAACCACCCATTAAGTTTAAAAGTGGCTTAAGTGCCTTGCACCCAAATTGTAAAAATCCCTGGCCATCCTTACTAGAGCCAGGCACATATAAAAGGAATGCACTTTGGTTCATACCAAATGCCCTGGGATTAATCACACTATAAAATTAAATGGTTTGAGGTAAATTTTTACAAATACAGTTGATTTTTGTCTAGTGTTAGCATAACAAAAAATATTTAAAAAATCAGTCTGATGTTAAGATACAATAAAGACCATCTTTAACCCCTTAAATATAGGAATTACCTGTGCAACTAACCGATGGTTATCTTCTTCAGCGCCTGTTGATAATCCATGCCTTATGGTTTGTATTAAGGCCTGTAACTAGGTATTTAAGACAGATGTATCTTTGCAGAGGTGGGTTCCATTCTTACTGCCTAGTATTCGAAGAGTTAAAGAGGCCAAAAAATGCATGCCCTACAACATGGCATTCAGAACAAAAGGCACATTGTTAACACTAAGGGCACAATTTCTCCTCTACTGTTAATCTACACCGTCTTGCATCACCGTTGTTCCACTGTTGTAGCAATGCACTTAAGTGGTAATGAACACTCAGGTGCTGCAAGAAACGGAGCCAAATGAGACTGCAACCAAAGACAAGACGACACTGTGCTATTCCTAAATCTGAAAACAGCTCAGACATCCCTAGACAATGGTAACCTGTGAGACGAAGGACTGTTTCCAAGCCAATTCCTAGTAGCCTATCAGAGAGCCCTTTATTTACCTTTAAAAATCACAAAGATGTAACATTTTTCTGTTTTTGACATTACAATCCAAGAATTTTTTAAAAGCAGTTCTATCACTAAATGCTGAAATACAGTGGCTCTTGGGAATAAAGGAAATCTCACTGTACTGGACCAAAAAGAAAAAAAACGTCCCATAACACTGCACATTATATTTTGGCGCAAAAGTTTCCGGTTGCATCTGTGAATAAAGATAGTCACAAATGCATTGCTGGCATCTTAAGAACCAGTTTTGTGTGGTGGGTAAAGACAAATACTATTAATACATTTATAAAATTTCACATGTATAATCATTTTACAGGGAAATAAATAATGGCAGGCTCAGGTTCACATTTTTAAACTTAAATGTGAAAATGAGAGTGGAAATGGAAGAGGAACATTAATGGCAAGGGGGAAACAGTCTTTATAATGCGCTAAAGAACTAACCTTAATGACTATTAAGAGGCTTGTGGTTGTAGAAAGCCACCAAACCAAGTCTTACACTTCTTACACCTTTAAGCCAGAATCTTAATAAACACACAAATCTTTAAGTCCTATAAGCCACTGATTGGGATGTCATTATAAGAGCATTGTTTAAAATGCAACTTACTAAAATTATTGCACTTTCACAGATTACACAGAAATGTGTATAACACGCTAAAGATTCTGACTAGGGGAAATAAGCTATAATTTCTAAATACAGAAGTACAAATTAATTTATCAGTGACATCCTTAAATAGTAAAGCAAATATCAATATTACTATATTAATAAGCTAATCTTATTACTGTTTTTTGGCAAATATCTGAAATATTACCTGAGCATATATTTTCCACCATCAACCAGCAAAGCCTCAAGATAAGTAAAATGTTTTGTTCAAAACTACATTTTTTTTTTTAAAGTAAGAGAAACTGTAGGGTTAATATGAAAAGAACTTAACCGGAAACTTTCTTGGCCTCACTGGGGACCATGCTTTAAGTATTTGCAAATCAATTTACAGGCAATACAATAATATCTGTGGATATAAAAGATTATTTATTCTAATTTATACTACCCAAAACCTATTGTTCAAACAGGCAGAAATCTTTCTATATTAAATTGCACATACTAAAAAATTTTTCCACGTGCCTTGAAATTGATATACGTATATCACTGCTCATACATTAGTGATAAAATACTGAAATTTTCACTGTGAAAATAATTATTATTCAGAGAAAATATTCTTTTATCTCTCAGTTACTTTTCCAGGTAAAGTGTCATTCCCACAAAAACAATCAGTGCAATCCAAAAGGAAGTAAAATAAAACAGAGGAATGCAATTTCTGTGGTTCTTCTAATGCAAAGAAGAAGTCAAACCATTTAACTTGAGGTTGAAGTTCTCCCCTTTAAATGTGATGTTAAAATTGTCTTATTGAAGGACCACAGTGATTTCTGTTCATGAAGAGGACTTTCAACCTTCTTTCTTTTTAAAGAAAGAGCTGATATTTTCCCGGGCTAAGGGAACCTTACAGTGGCACCTAAAACATATGAACTCACTCTAATCTGCTAAATCTTCTTTGGAACTATGGAAATCCCCATCTTAAGTAGCTAGACTGTTCTTTTTTTATACTGGAATATGAAATGATGGTCATAATCACAGCTGAATGTCTCTTTCTGTATTAACAGTCTGGGACATACGACTGAAGGAAGAAGACAAACTAAACGCAGGCAACAGATGTGTGATAAAAGAGGAACAGAGAGAAGAGCAAACAGAAGTGAGGAAGAGTCGTGGAATACATTTCTAAAATTAGGTCCAAACTCAATTCTGTAATAGGAGGCTTCTTGACAAAACAGCTTGCTGATCGTGTTAGAAAATCTGGAGGAACACACACATTTCCGTTTCCATTTATCCACTAAATGCTGCTTTGCCGGATTTTAGAATGTCAGAATGCTAACTGGGCAATTTAAACTTTGGGGATCTTATTTTGTATTTGTTTGAGGGAAAAAACATCTCTAAGGTGCGGTTTTTCTTAGAATAAGGTTTTCATCCTGACCATTCTCCTTCTACCTGCACAACTGCCAAGATTAATTTACAGAAAATGGAAGCAGGACATGCTATGCCTGTGCATGAACCTGGAGTGTGGAGAGAAGAGGAGGCTATCACCCTGGAGAGAATATAATAGGAACCATAAAAACATAGTGAATATCTTTGACCAATCTGTAAATGCGTGGCAGTCATGACTTAATCAATGGCCTGCCACTGATGTTATTACTCTGCCACACTAGATACAGTAAGGCTCATCGTACTTTTAGAACACAAAAAAAGTTTCAGAAAGTATAAAAACTTAAAGCATTGTCCCCATGTATTTTATAAAAATGAAACAAAAAACTTTCATACATTAAAATTAAGTGCTGAAAAGATACAAATGAGTTATTGAGCAAATAAAAACAGGTTTTGAGCTACTCCTTTTCAACCCGGTAAGGCTCAGCTATGTCGTATCTTTCAGATTACCAGCATCAGGGGACCCGAGCTCAGCTAACAAGTTTTGGCAACACTGTCCTCTGCTGAATATTCCCATTGGCATCTGTCATTTGTGCCAAATTAGTCCTCAGTTTGGAAGCTGAGCTAGAAGGTGGAGGTAACTTGGAAATTGACGTGATAGCACCAGTGCTCTCGGTTATCCTTTTCACTGACGTCTTCTCCCCGGTAGGAGGCTTCGGTAACCGCCTCCGCAGCCAGGGGTGCCGTAAAGCCTGGCCGGGGGTCATGCGAACCGCGGGATCCCATTCTAAACACTGTTTTAAGAAGTCCAGGAAAAGGGGGTCGTCACATCCCTTCAGTGCATTCCCCCACTCTCTGCTCTCCGGTGGGCCCCTCAGTTTCCCCCTCCGGGAACGGCCTCCGTTGAGGACCACGGAGCCATCTGAAAGAGTAGTGACAGTACAGTAACGGGGATATCCCTTGGAGCTCACAAAATTTTTGGCTCGTTTGGACGCATCCAGCAGTTTCTGGGAAGGCATGCCCAATAGTTCAATCATACAAGCCAGCTGGTCCCCTTCATCCTCCCCAGGCAAGAGGGGGTAACCTGTCAGGAGCTCTGCCAAGATGCACCCCAGGCTCCACATATCAATGGGCATGCCATACCTGGCCCCGAGGATCACTTCCGGAGCACGGTAAAAGCGAGACTGGATGTATGTGTAGACACGTTGATGCTCGTAACAACTAGAGCCAAAATCAATCACTTTAATACTGCTTCTACCCTGCTGCTTTAACAAAATGTTCTCGGGCTTAAGGTCACAGTGAATTATTCTGTTTTTGTGCAAAGCATCCAAGCACTGCAGAATTGAGTGGGCAAACTTGCGGACCAAAGGCAGGCTGAAGCCCTGAAATTTATTCTTCTTGATGAGTTCATACAGGTTCATGCTCAGCAGCTCAAACGTCATGCAGATGTGGTTCCGGAAGGTAAAGTTCTCCAGCATGTGGATGACGTTCATGGTGTTATCCTTGTCCTGCTTCCGCAAGTGTTCCAGGATCCGGATCTCCTCCGCTGCTTGCCGATGGAAACGCTTCTCATTCCGCACCATCTTCAGGGCCACATGCTGGTGGACTTTGTGGTCATAGGCCTTGACCACCTGCCCGAAGCTCCCCTTCCCAATGACCTTGAGGACCTCGTACCTGTAAGCCACATGATCGTGGGGCACCTGCACATAAGACCCCTGGTCATCATCATAGCCACCATTGTTGGGCCCTCCTGTCATGCCTTGGCGCTTCTTTGCATTTGGACCCAAGAAGTATATTTCAGGGTAGCTGAAAATTTCATGGTGTTCGAAGGCTGTTAGTTTTTGCATGTATTGCTTCATTGCTTGTTCAGGCGTCATGGGTGTGGCTTTTACCTTCCCCATGCCCTCTATGGACTTTAGGGAGGTAGAGCTCCCCTGCCTTCTGTGAATGCTCTCTAGCTGCCGCTCAGGCACCACTGGCAAGCCCGTCTTCCCCACTGTTGTAAGCCCATTTGGTTGTGTCGTGAGCACTGTCCGCTTGTTACTGTTATCCTCAAATAGCTGCTGAACCTGGATCTGTCCGTGGCTGTGGCTGCTGACATGCAGGTGATCATTCATTGTGTGCTTACCGCCGCCAATCTGGAATTCAGAGGGGATATATAAATGGAATAGAAAAGGTTTGCCAGTTCGAATGTGATACAAGTCAGCCCTCATGCCACATCCCTCACCTTTACAAAATCCAATTTGGTTTAAATCCACAGGCAGAACCAGTTTTACTACGTGGAACAAGTTATACACCAAGGAGGGACCCTATGAACACACTGGCAGTGAGAATGGATATGAGAGCAAGGGGCTCTGAAACAATAAAGGGAAAAGGGAACAGTGGCCGGGTTAGGGCTGGGGAACACACGGTGAAAACCCACAAAAGCTATACCTAACAGACAAATGGTTTGCTACAGATATCTGAAGTCCTTAGACAAAGTCCTCTGTGGAAGAGGAGACCAATCTTTCTTGTTTATCATTTCATATTTACAATATTTAGTACCAGGCCTTGCGCATCACAGCTATTCCACTCAATCCATACTTGATATAAAAATGAAATGGGAGCCAGGTGTGGTAGGTACATGCCTGTAAGCCCAGCACTCTGGGACACTGAGGAAGGAGGATTGCAAGTTCAGCCAGCCTAGGCAATTTAGTAATTGATCCTATCTCAATGATCAAAGGGCTGGAGATGTGGCTCAGTGTGAAGGTCCTGGGTTCAATCCTCAGTATTGGGGAAGGAAAGAAGGAAGGAAGGGAGGGAAGGAAGAGAAATGGAAAACAGGAAAAGCATAAGCAAATCAGAGTCTACACTGGATTTCCACCACTGGATCACAGCTCCTTCCACACTTCATGTAGCAGGGTTTTTTTGTAACATGAGGACAAGGACCATATCTGTCCTATGCACTGTTTATCCAATATTTACATCTATTCCAAAAAACGCATTTTCACTAGTGTTTCATTTTTCCTTGGAAATTTCATTAAACTTTGAAACATATATATAATCCAGTGGCAAAGAAAACTGTTTTTAGGCTTGAAAGATACTCACAAAGATATGCGCTCTAGTTAGTTATCTTGTAAACCACTAACTTATTTTTCAAAGTTTCTGGGCTTTACTGACTAGTGACCATTTAAGGCCATTAAGTCCAGCAAACAGTTTGGGGGCCTTCCTTTGGTCAATGGCTCAGCTCTCCTAAGACATGTATTTCTATGGGCCCCGCTGGGATACACAGTTTTCCAACAAGGCATACAAAGTAGCAATTTCTATTTCAGGCACACATGCTATCACTGAACAATCCTGTCTAAACAAAACTGATTGGGTAAAAACAAGAGGTCCCAGCCTTCTACTGAGAATATATTTGGGATTTCCTTCCAGCAGCCTGCTAGGTGACTTTTATATGAAATCTCAAAGACCAGCTTATCATTCACAATCCACCGCATGCATTCAGCTAGTATTAACAGGGGCCTACCCATGAAAGTGGCCCTGTTCCGGCCCTTCGGGAGCTTACAATAAACTAGCTGAAAATCCTTCTTCATCAGTATTTTTTTCAATTATCTCCTACTAAATCCTACCTTTTGGACTTTTTATACTACTTGAGAAGTCCTCTGCAGATATAGTAATTTGAAAAATGGTTTGAGAACATGTGGACTATAAAATTAAATTTCAAACACTTATCAGCTGACCAAGACCTCCATATTTTTGACATGTGACATGTATCACGACCGTCTGCAGAGTGAGGTTTCCCTCTGCTTACTTGTAAAACAAACTAGAAAATAGTTTTTAGGCCTGGCTATGACTTCAAAGGCTCAGGGATTTTATTTCTCAGATTTTCAGAGTTGAGCTCTTTTATTAAACACAGAGACAATACTCTACACTAAGTATCTTATATTCTATTAGGGTGGCTGAACAGGTTATTGTTATCTTGATGCAATGCAAAAGCAGGGCTGTCCATAAAATGAGTCAGAAAAGTCGTAAATATACTATATATAAAAGTAACATAGACTTGTCTCCTGCTTTTCCTCACCTCATTCTCTGCAGCCCCTCCTCTCCCCTGTGGTCTTTCTAACACCAGCCATAACAGAACCTGAAATTCAAAATGTCTCTCTTACAGAACCAATCTCATTAGGGCAAGATGGAGGTATTTCCGAAAATACTTACATTCCTTATATACATGCATTAAAAGGCACAAAGCTTCATTAAGCACAAAATTAACTTTGAAGTTAAGGATCCTAAAATGATAACAAAGTAAAACTTTTTGAGCATCAGAAATTCATTTAGGTTTTGCTATAGCAATTTTTATATTTTACACAATTTAAAAATAATCACCAATGATTTAATGACTACCACTAAAGAGTTTGCCAAAAACTGGACCACCTGCCATCTCTCCAGCTGTCTTTGCTTGGTCTTCTTTTGAAATATCAACAATTAATGCCTTAGGTAGGTTCAAGCCTCAGTTCTCTCGGCTTCACTTCCACAACTTTCTCTGTTTGATCGGCACTGCCCAGGGGCTGATGCCTGCTCTATCTCTTCTAGCTAAACCCTGTGGAATCCATGTCTCCTGGGCTTAAAACCAGCATGTCCAACTGCTGACCAGCTTCCTCTTCCCCAGGCAACTCAAATTCAACTCCACATTTTTCGACCAAACATTTTCCTCCTCTCATAATCCTCAGGACACTTCCACATCATGTCTTGAGCTGCAACCCTACGAGTTCTCAGCACTGCACACCTGGAAACCCCTCAGCATCTCCATTGCCTTCCTGAACCATCATGAGGTTTCTCTTGTCTATATATGCCCTTTCCATCAATACTACCTCACCTCACACTCCTGTTGTGGGTCTCGTAACAAGCCCCCTTGCTTCTTTGCCTAGAACACTTCAAATCTTTTCCCATGGTGTTTCCAGAGTTACTAAAAAATGTCAATCTGAAGGGCCGGGGATTTAGCTCAGTGGTTCTGCTGCCTGCCTCAATAGCACAAGGTCCCGAGTTCTATCCCCGGTACCAAAAAAACCCAAAAAACAAAAAACAAACAATGTCAATCTGAGACTGTTCTTGCTTTTGTGGGAGGCCCACAGCTGCACCCATTTCCACAGCTTATGCAAGAACTTACCAGTAAAACCATAAGTTTCTAAAATGTAGAACCTAAATAATCTGAGCCCTTTCTAGTCTCCATCTACCACTATCACTCTTTTCTTCAAGAAGAACCGAGTTGAACTCCCCAAGACTTGTACAATCAGCCCATTCTTTAACACTCCTCTGCTTCTGGTGAGGTCATGTTTCATAGGAGCTGAGGGATTTTCAGTTAGACACACATAAAATCATGAAATGAATACAGCTCTTACCACTTACTATGAGATACTAACAATTAATCTCTCTCAAATTCAGTGTCCTTGCCTACAAAAAAGAAGGTAACAAAGCTACCTCATTAGGGCCATTAGGAGGATTAAAAAGATAATATGTGTAAAGTGCTTAGTATAGTTACTTAGCCAAGTGAAAGCTATTATTACCGTCCTTTTCAGATGCTGCTTAGAAATCTCCTTCCTTCACAGCCTAGTGATAAACTCCTACCCAACCTTCAAAACCTGGTTCAGCTCTCACCTCTGATCTAACAGGTCCTTCTGTACCTACAACTGCTCTGGTGTATTATTAGTAACACTTACTTCATTTTACTGTAATTGTTTCAACATCTGAGGCACCCACCTGGCTGTGAGCAATTCCAAGGGAGGGTCACCTCTTATCTCTGTAAGTCCCTACTAACATAAACTCAGGCATACAGTAAACATTTAATGAAAATCTGTTGAATAGAAGAACACATGTCAATAAATCCCTGTTAACTCTCACTTCTCTTAGAGCTATTCTTGAGAAATATATTTTGTACCTTCAAAGGAAAACATGAAGTCAACACTCAGGGAATTGGGAAACATCCCTGGTGACCTCAGTCACAAGACATTAGCCTGCAGTGCACTGGCAGAGATTAGGAGGCAAAGGACAGCTGGTTAAAAAATACCTAAGGCAAACACATCAGCTACTTACCTAAAAGCCACAGGTAAAATCTTAAAAGTCTCCAGACATTAAAGCTATTCCCTTGAGAGCAATAGTAGAAGAGGAATTTGAGTCTTAAACACTATAGGACTCTGAAATCAAAACCAAACTCACAAATACAATTAACTGATCTACGAGAGAGGGAAGGGGGAACAACTAGAAAAGCCAAATCATTTCCAGAATATGTAGGCCAGGACTATATCATAAACTTATGGATATTAAAAACTTCTCCTACTCAAGCCTCTTGGAGTCTGAGATTGCAGCTTATTTATATTTGGTATGTCTAGCACAGTGGGAGTTACATTATAAATATATACTGAATGAATGCAAGGCTTAAAATTCAACTCAGGCGTTAAAATAAAGAGACCTACAAAAACTGGGAAATATTTTAGTATTAAAATTATGTAAGAATAATAGTCTAAAAAATTTAGTACTTTTAGTATCTTCCAATGAGAAATGGCAAACAGATTTTTTTATTGTGCTAATATTTCTGGGTGTTTAAAAAATTTCTAGAACTCATTTCAGAAACGATGTGTAGTGTTATGGGAATAAAACTGAATCCAAAAAGACTGGAATTTTAGCTCCTTTTTAGATACACTAATAGTCTATGTGACCCTGAGTCAATGTGTACATTTTCTTCTCTTAAATATTACTATTTTTTAAATATGGATTTTATTTCTTTAATTTCATTTTATAAAGATAAAACTGCCACAGGAGAGTATGTTAAACCTTAAAAGTTATGAAAGTGATAAATATCAATATTTTGGAAATTTAAACAAATATACTAATATATCTCACACTACAAAATAATCAGAATCAAAATAGTTACTAGGTATACTTTCAAGACAAACAGAAACAAACTACAAGTGTAAAATAACGATACCAACAGACAGAAAACAAAGGGCAATGGGAAATCCCAAAGTTCACAATCTTTATAATCAGATATTTATCTGCCGCATATCATTTATACAGAAAAATATGGCAAGCTCTATGATAAGATCATTTTCCTCTCTTTAATACCCTTTGCTACCCACTCATTCTAAACAGTTCTTCCCAAGTATAACAGGTCTGGAATTAAAACCTAAAAACTTATAAAAACCTTACAGACATATAGCAACATCAATCTGCTAAGGTTCTTGCATTTATAATAAAGCTACTACAATGTCCTAGAATTAGTAGTACTGGACAGCATATTAAAACCTGACTCAAGAGGGAATGGGGCTATATAATACATATTGATAGGAGCTGGCTAGGTAATCCGGACCGACCAGTAACTTGCAGTCTGCACCCTCATCTAAAAATGAAGGAGTGGAACCAGATAAAATTCTGTGGTTCTCTAAACTTCCTGTTCTATGAAATCTGCAATATTATACAATTAAAATCAAATCTAAACAATATTCAAAAACCAAATTCACACTTCTAAAACCAAGCATCTAATAATTAATAGCAGACTGAAACGTTCACACAAAAGTTAGAAACAGGTAAATCAGACATATGGCACAGTGAAGCACATGCATCCATTAGGAGGAATACTGAGAAGCATGATCATATCGTTTTCTTTTCTAATCCACCACAGGCTATTGCTCCAGTGGAGACTTTTTATTTTATCTAGTTTCATTACATATTTCAATTGCAACCGGGCCCTGATCAGCAAAGCCCATCCTTACAAAATTGGAATCCAGATGCAGACCAAGTATTTCTGCCCCAGTTCACATCATGTCATGTGATTACATCAACACATGGAAAAAACTGGCTGTTATATTTTCCAAATTGTCAGACGATTCTAAGCTAAACAAAAAAAACCCCCAAACTCCTAAAACCAATGGTAGTTCTTTAAGTAAAACATCACTGTGACAAGAACATTCAACAGCAACATTATCCATCTACCTGCAGACTCTCCCCCCTCCACCAACAGTCCAACATGGGTCAGTTAATTCATCTCTGGTGGATTCCTAGCCCCCACACTAAGCAAGTCAGGAAAAAGCCAGCACTAACAACAAAATGTTTTCCTATGAAACTTGTATACATCTCTCCGGGTCAAGCAGGCACAAATGCAGTCTGGCCACCCTCTCACAAATTCTCCCTCTGATAAACAAGTTTCCCCACAAAACATACCCTCCAGAGCTTTTCCCCTGTAGGCTACAAACGGCCTTTGCCACATGTACTTAACTTCCACTTGGCAAACAAAAAACCAAATCCCTAGGGAGCTTCTCTCATAGGGAACCCTTTTAGAGGGTTTCTCGGAAAGATTCAAATGGGAAAAAGACTTCTGAAACCATCAGCACCTCCTTGGAGTCCACATCTCTTCTAGGCTGGCAGTCACCATTCCAGGGCAATCCCTGGCTCCTGAGAAAAGGTTCATGTTGAAGTGGAACCCAGCTTGCCAACCTCTGCAGCCACCAGTCCCACGCCGGGCTCCCCCTCCCTTCTGGCCCTCTGAGGAAGACAGCGACTGTCAGGTGCCCTTCCCCTGGCAGCTACAAAGCAAAGCTGGCCCTTTCCTTTTGAATAATCTCCAAATAGAGAATCCTACAGGGGTGGCTTGTTTTGTTTTGACTGCTGCTGTGGCTCTTATTTTTGTTAATGTTAATTACAATTTCTGCTGTGCTCAAACCTGTAGCACTCATAAAACATGCTTACACACGCGGGGGACAATTGGCAGTGCTCCCTGTAGGCTGGAGCCAGGCCTCGGAGGCTCTTTGGGGGATCGATTTTCCGGGCAGGGCGGCCTAGCTGTCCCCTAACACAGATCTGTTTCTATAAATACCCATTACCCACGGGGAGGAGGGGGAGATGTTTACCGGGTCAGGGAAGAGAGCTCTGGGAGAAAAGATGAAGAGGGAAGACAGACGGAAAGCGGCAAGGAGGAAGTGCCAAGGAAGAGGCGCTCAGGGTGGGCGGGCTCCAGAGGGGAAGTGAGGGGCCCACGCCAAGAATCTCCCTTTGTGGCTGCAGCTTTAGGCTCGCCTAGTTACAGAGGGCGGCGTCGATCACAGGCCACTGGCCAGGAGCGTGGAGCCGCCCGCACTTCGCCCTCTCTCGCAAACCCCGGTGTTTCTGCCTGGGGCCCGCCCGCCGCCCACCCTCCGGCCACCCGCGGGCTGGGTCTCACCGTGTGCGCTGCGGCGGCGGCGTTGCTGGCCCGGAGAGGCGGCAGGGCGATAGGGGAGGGCGGGCCGGTCCCCACTCCGCTCCGGGGGGCCCCCGCACCAAGCCCCGGGGAAGCCTGAAGCTGGCGAACGGCGCTGTCCCCTCCTCGGCCTGGGAGCCACGCGCGGGAGGAGACAAAAGAGGGTCAGGGGGGATAGAGTCACCCGGATCCCCCCTCCACCCCCATAGGCAGCGAACCCCCTCTCCCAGGAGAAGACGCAGAGAGAGCCTGGGACAGTAAAATCGGGCATCTGGAGAGGGAGGAGGGGGCGTCGGGACACTGCTGCCCGGCGCACACCCACGGGCGGGGCTCCGGCAGCTGCAAAGTTAAGTCGGGCCCCAGCGCACGAGTTCGCGACCCGGCGGGGAAGCCGGGCTGGGCCCAAGCCGCGCGGCCCACGTTGCAGGCTGCCCACGTTGCAGGCGGCCAGGAGGGGATGGACCGCGGGGAGGGCTCCCCGGTGTCGCCGAGTCCGGGACGGGCGCGCAGGAGGCCCGCACGGCCCCGCCCGCCCTCGCAGGCCCAGCCGGGCCAGGGCGCAGGGCTCTCCTCGGAGCCACCCGGTCGGCTAGCAACAATGAGAGCCGCGGGCCGAAGCGAGGGCGCCCAGTCTGCACTTTGTTCGAGGTCCCGCAGGCGGCGGCCGTCCGCGCCACCGGGGCTGGGCCGGGGCCGGGAGGGGGCCGGCAGGCGGCGCGGCCCTCCTTACCGGTCGGGTAGGCGGCGGGAGCGGCAGCCGAAGGTTTCCTGGTTAACATGGCCGCTGGAGAGGAAAATGCATCTCAAGGCTGCCGTCTCTGTCTCCGCCGCCGCCGCCGCCGCCGCCGCCGGTCCTGCTGCTACTTCTCGCCGCCGCCGCCTCCTGGTCGCCCCTCGCGCGGGTCTCCGGCGCCTCCTCGCCGCCTCACGTCAACTACAGCCAGACACACACAGTCCGCTGCATCCCCTCGGCCCGGGCCCGCCGCCACGAGCCCCCCGCTCTCTTCCTCGCCGCCGCCGTCCTCCTCTTCCTCGGGCGGCTGCAGCAACCCCCGGCCCGTGCACATGCCTCGCCCTCCCCTGCGCGCCGCGGGCCTCCCCGATTCCCTCACATAGGGGCGCGGGGAGCGGGCTGCACCGCCAGCACCGACAGACTCGGGAGCCTCCTCCCGAGCTCCAGCGCGCGCCCCCGCGCACACTCACACGCGGGCGCCCGCGCGCGGCGCTGCCCGAGAGGGCAGCCCCGCCCCCGCCGCAGGCCCCTCCCCGGGCTCCCCCGGCCCCGGCCACACACGCTCGCGTGCACCCCACCCCCACCTAGCCACCCAGCCACCCTCAGGAGTCCCACCCCTGGCCGGATCCTCCGCAGAACCACCTCTCCACGCCCTCGGAAAACTCTGCACCCTCTGCTACCCCTCCGCCTACCCCTCTGTCCATCTGCCCTGCTCCCCTCTGTCCCCCATAACGACCTTTTCCCTTCCCGGCCCCTCCAACCCCTGCAACAGCCCTCTTTGCGCTACAGCGCAACCTACCCCTGCTTCCCTCCAGCTGAAGTCTCTGCAGAGACCCTTCCCCTTCCAAGCGCGCCCCTAAACACACATGCATTTTTCAGCTTCTGAGGGCTGCTCTCAATATTGTCCACCCTCCCCGGTATCCGTGGTTAACCACTCCCCTGCACAATTTATCATGTAGATTACTTAGTTGCGCGAGGGTGACCTCGGAGAGGCCAGCCCAGTGGAGGGACCCAGCTGAGCCAGGTGACCCTCAGCATGGGCGAAGGAGGGGGCTGCCCTCCCACCTCCACCTCAACCACACGCACCCTCCCCATTTACTGACACCAAATGACCGCTCTCCAGTCGCTAAAACCAGGGGAGGCAGAGAGGCGCGTCGGACTGCAGCTGGGGAAGCAGTTGGCTGCGGGTTGCTAGGCAAAAATAAACATCAGAGACACCTCCCATTTCCTTACAACTCGGAACCTTTCCCCTTCTCGGCCACTGGGAGAGACACACCTTCCTTTCAGCTCTTTGGGCAGAGGATACCTCTAATTCCTCTCATCCACCGGGATGATTTTCTTTCCTCTTCCTTTCCAAGACACGTGGAGAATGTCTCTGCTCTTTGAAATCTGCCATTTACAATCTCCCTTTCCCATAAAGACCAAAAAATTGCTTGCACGTTGCACACCTGCTCCTTGTCCTGCGCGGCGCGTACTGCGAGTCTTTGTCCAAAGACCAAGGGTTTTTTCACTTCAACAGTTAGGAAGGAGGAAAAAGCCAGGCAAATCCCAGGTGACAGGGTGGAAAGATATCCCATAAACCTCCTATCTGAGAGGTGCCCGTTTTCTGGAGTTATCCTGGGGACAGGGGTCCATTCTACTCTACCTCTCCCGGTGGGTCCCCAGGTTCCTGGCTGGTCCAAATGTGCAGGCCCAAACTAATACAATCTCCAGTCCTAAAAGAGCCACCTCCTGCGGAGTTCCATCACCTCTGCAGTTTGCAAATTGTCATAGCAACCTCCTTCAGACATCACATTTTGCTTTATACAAAAGCCAAAAACTGTTTCAAGGGACAGTGGGACATTCTCAGAGTTCACAGGTCTCCTGCTGAGGAATTAAGGGTATGGACTTTGGCAGAGTGAACTGGTAGCAAAGGGTAGAATTTTGCCCAGTAATACTTGTCAAAAGAAAAGAAAAGAAAAAAGAAAGTCTCTAGGGGCCTCCTCCTAGGAATATAGAACCACAGTAAAATAACTGACTCAAAAATTTTCCTTTAAAAGAATCATAACTTGGCCTGGCCCTGGCAAGAAACATTCTCCTATGCTTATCACTGGATGTAATCATATTTATATCTACTTGGGGAAACATATTTAGTGTTCAGAATTAACTAAAAGAAAAGGGTTACTAAGTAGCAGAGATAATAATGCCAGAATTGTTTCCTGACTCCCAGTCTAATTTCCCTGCTTTCTGTCACACACCTTGCATTTTCAAGAAAGCTTATACTCCTTTTCCTTCTTCCCCCTTTCAAAACAGTTATTTCTATGCCATTTTTATGTTTTACATGAGTGCTCAGTACTACTTCAAAGTCAAAACTTTGAAGAAAAAAAAGCAATGGTCATATAAGCTGATTCCTGTTTTCACTTAAATTACCTGTACAGTACTTCAATAGAAGGTAAATATACCACTGGTTTTTCATGAATAAGAAAAATACTAATTACTGAAAGTCAGTTTGATATACAAATTAACATTAACTTACACATTAAATATGAGAAAAAGAGCATATACTTTTTTTTTTTTACAAAGAAACAAAGAATCATTAATTTTAACAAAAGAAAGAAAAAGAATCGGATTAAGGGAAGGAACTCGTCTTAGTATATTGTTTTATGGTATGACAAGTATAATTTCAATTATATATATAGACATATGAAGCTGAGCATAAGAAAAACTACAGTTAATCTAATTCTTAGCTATTTTGATCATATATCATACATCTTTCTATTATATTAATTTTTACTGACCTCTAAATTAGTATATTAAACATTACTTGGATTTTTCTCATTATGCTAAATATTAATAACCTCACCCTAAATAAACGTCTGTAGAAACATGCTCCCCTGGAGCATTTGGGTAGCATTCTGGTAGTTATTTTCCTCAAGCTGTATTATTACATTGTATCAGTATACTCTATTATATTGTACATTTATCTTTTTATAAAATGCTGTCACAAATATTACCATGTTTAATCTTCATAACTTGTAACCTGATTTGACTTTAAATAGTAACCACCTTGAGAGCTCCGTTTAGTTAATAAGTGTGCTCTTTGGTTCTTGAGCATTGTAAATTTTCTATTTGTTCTGTAATGTTTATAACATCCAGATTTAAATAACAAGTAGGCAGAAATTAGCAGGATTAAAGAGAGAAATTTAAGGAAACTCCTTGTGGAAAGAAGTTGAAGTTTTTACTGGGAAAAGTACCTATCACAGAGAAGATTGGAAATGAAGAAGAAAATCACTGGCTCCAAACCACACTCACTCATATAATTCCCTTATCCCAGAAACATTTACAAAGAATGTACTATGTGTTAGTCCTCGGAGATGTAATGAATCATCAGATGTAATAGGTTAGGGTTCAGTCTAGCAATCTATTAGCTCCTCATTTTTTATTCATTTCAGTAAAAAAGCAGCAAGTAACTAACATACTTTTACACTATTAATAGTGACACGGTATGGTCCGAATGTTTCAAAATTCATAAGTTGAAATCCTAACCCCCAAGGTGATAGAGTCAGGAAGTGGATTATTTGAAAGGTGCTTTTGTCATGAGGACAGATCCCTCATGAATGGGATTAGTGCCCTTATGAGAAAGACAGATCTCAAAACGCTAATGGCATCCAGGCACCATCTATGAATCAGGAAATGAGCCCTCATGACACCAAATCTGCCAGAACCTTGATAGTAGACTTCTCGAAAATCCCAAGAAATAAATTTCTGTTCTTATAAGCTACCTACTGTATGGTATTTTGTTACAGCAGCCGAAGCAGACTAAGACATAGGGCTACACTGTTAAATAAATGATCCTTGGCTCTGGTTATTGCTACTAGGAAGTTTACAGTCCAGGAGGGAAGACAAGACAATGCTGGGTTAGGGATGGTAAGCAAGGCAGGGAGGAGAGTAGCAGTGGCGCACAGGAGGGAATAAAGAGCTCTGTGTCAGTGGTATCACCATCAAAGAGGCTGCACTTCAGTGGATATCTTAAAGACGCTTGGGAATTTACCAGTCGGACAAACCTGCCTAGCGCCATCATAGGCAGAAGTGGATGTGCAGAGACACTAAGGTAATAAGAAAGCATGCTATGTCTGTGGCCGTATAGACTGAGCAATTCGGAGCTTGGAGTGGTATTGTTATCCTCGCAGGGTTAGAACATTGTGATTGTGTGAAATATGTACTTGACCTATCTAGATAGGAGCTCCTCAGATGGAGGACTCCTAGCTAGCTTCAGGGTGGAGGTTCTTCACCAGAAAGAACTAGACAAGGTTAAAAAGTTAGGACTTTCAGTCCCAATCCCCAACCACCAAGCAGGGGAAAGAGGCTGCCATTTCAATTGATCGCCAGTGGTCAGTGATTTCATCAGTTATGCCCGTGTAACGAAATTTCCACAAAAACTCACGTAGGTCATGGGCAGAAAGTCTCCAGATAGCCAGGCAAAGGGAAGATTCTGGAGAGTGGCGAGCCCAGAGAGGTCATGGAAGCATCATGCCTCGCCCTACCCATCACCTCATCTGAATTCTTTGGGATAGCCTTTATGGTAAACTACTAAACATTGATCTTTCCATGAGTTCTGGGAGCTGCTCAGGCAAATTAAATGAATGCCAGGAGGGAACCCTGATCTATAGGTGGTTGATCACAAGCACAGGTAAAACAACTGGGGGCTTGCTCTTCCTGCGGAATGTGATGCTATCTCCAAAGATAATGTCAGAATGGAATGGAATTAAATGACACCCAACTGCTGTCCATTGCAGAAATTTCTTGCTTGCTGGTGGGGAGAAATCCCCATACCTTTTTTTAATATCACAGAAATCTACTGTATTGACTGTTGTGGTGTGAGAAAAGAAGAAAAGAGGTTTGCTTTTTCTACACAGATCCTAAATAGAGCCAGGTTAGGAATTATCCTAAATGTTATCTCCTGTGGAAAAGTGGCACCAAAAAGTACAAGGACTTTTGTAGCAAATGTAGATAATGGTCAAGATGGATCTAACTCTTTTTAGGGGAACAATGATGCTTGATAATAGCTTTCATCTCCTTGTCTCTGTCACCAAGGCCCAGAACCCTCTAGAGGAGAACATAAAGACCTTTTGGCCTAATAATGTCCATTCATAGAAGCTCCTCAGATGTAGGAGGAATGGATGTCATAACTGAATGGCCACCAGTGAATCTCTGGAAGGCAGGTCTGCAGTCACTGCTGGTGTCAAAATCAAGAGAGATTTCCATACCACTATAAAGTTGGTGATCCACACTGTCCAGGAAGGTTAGTCATACTTTGCTTAAGGATTTTACAGAGCCAGTTTCCTTAGTCCTAGGTGGGAGAGGGGTCCCTTGTCTCCTAAAGCAAGCTGGGTATTTAGAAAGGTTGGGGAATTGTTCAAGCATTCCTTGGGAAGAGTTCATCTGATCTTTTTCTCCAACTCTGCCCAAGGGCAGAGTTAGTATTAAAATCCAGTAAGTATGTGCTATACTTTGGATCTTGAATGTCCTCCAAAGATGTGTGTGTTGAAGGTTTGGTTCTCCAGCTGGTGATACTGTTGGAAGATGTGGAACCTTTCAGAGGCAGACCCTGAAATAAGGAAATAAGTTGAGTCTTTGGGATAGTGGATTTACAGAGAATATTTTCCAATTCCTATTTCTCTTTCCTTCCTTCCCAGCAGCCATGAGATAAGGGTTTAGCTATACCACACACTGTCTGCCGTGATATGCTACCCTACTATAGCTCAAAAAGCAACAGGATAACTGTCCATGCACTGAAACCATGATCCTAAGCAAAACTTTTCTCCTTGTAAGTTGTTTGTCTCATAAGTATTTTGTGACCATGACAGAAAGCTGATTTGCAATGTAGTAAAAAGAGAATGCTACATTCTGGAGCCAGGAGTGCTTTAATGAAGAGTTCATGGGCACAGCCCAGTAAGCCCTCTGCTCAAGTTCTACCTTTGATATTACCAGGACAAATGCCAGCAGAGTGACGCCCACATGTCCAAGAGCTTCAGGGGGTTGGATTGCCATGACCAAGTGGGTCTACCAGCAGCTGGTTCCCAGACCTATGGGAGTGGCCACACCATTGACAACTTATAGAGCAGTTGCCAGTTGAGTTCCCATCCAGGAGACAAGCCCAGGAGGTTGCACAGGGAATAGTCATCCAGAAACAGGCTGATTCTAGGGCACTGGGAACTGTGCCAGACACTGCACCTGGTGAGGAATGAACATGTAAAAGTGGAAATAGAAAATCATGGAAACTACTTGGGAGTTTGCTATGAAAGAAATATTAGTGCAGTTCTACAAACCAAATAAGAGTAAAGGGAAAAGGTACAATGATTCCAGGCCCTGTGGTCTTTAATGCCATTATCAAAAGTAATACTACCAGGCAGCTAGGAAAGGGTAAGTTGGACAGAGATGTCTATTCCACGAGCATTGTGAGAGCTCCAGCAGACACTGCTGCTGGTTTGCCTTAGCACAGACTAAATAAAAACTTACTGAATGGAACTGAGTTTATTTTCGTTAAGGATGGGCTAAAGACAAACACCCACATTCCGACTGTTCAGGCTGCTCATTAACAATGGAACTTGACCAATTGCTTTTTCTGTATGGATTATCTAGCTCCTACTATGTTCAGGCACTGAATCTAGGTATTTGGAACACAGTGGATTAAGTCCTTGCCCTATAGATCTTATATTCTAGTGCAAATAAAATTAACAAACAATACATATATTACATGCCAGGTGGGTTAAGTACTAGTTGGAAAAATGAAGCCAGGTAAAAGGGGAGGGAGAGATGGAAAATGGTACTGTTTTACTTGGAGTCACCTGTGAAAACCTCTCTGACAAGGCAAAATTTTAATAGACTTAAAAGTAGTAAGAACCATGTGGAAATCTACAAGTAGAAGGCATAGAAGATACAAAGGCCCTGAGGTCAAACATGAGGCACAGCAAAGGAGTGTCAACAGCTGAAGTAGTGCAGTGATCAAATGGAAGGCAGAGATGAGCTCAGAGAGATAGCCAGGTACCAGGCTAGGTAAAGGAATTTGGATTTTACTTTGAACAAGTTGGGAATTTGAGGGCTAGATGCTGGGAGAAATATCAAACACAGGGTGAGAGAGATTACAAGAGGTTATTTTATTTTTACTTTTAAAAATGATTTTCAATGGATAAATATTTTAGATTCTTTCAAATTCACATTATTGAATTAATCCCTGTGGAAGATGAAACCCAAGTGCAAGCCATGGTCTCTGTTCTCAAGGAGCTTTCAGTTCAGCTTGGGAAAAAAATCACACCCCAGCAAACATGTCCACAATGCAGTAATGTGCTACAAATTTTCCTCTTGCCCCTCAGATCCACTCTCTGCTCTTCCACCCTGCTATCTGCCACAGAAGGCATCACAGGCAGCAGCAATGGGCTTCTTCGCCCATCAGCTTCCAGGTTGGCCAATGGAAGGTACTACCAAGAGATCAAAGGACATGAGGACCCTGAGGACAGGCTATTTATCTCCATGACTCCTTCCATCCCAGCTTGCTACAGGTTGGCTGTGTCATCACCACCACCATTACTACCCTCCAATATTTTTTCAGTGCTGGGGATGAAACCCAGGGCCTTACACATACTAGGCAACCATGCTCCTACTGAGCTACATCCCTAGCTCTGGCTGTCCTCTTAACTGAAGTCCTTAGCTCCTGTTAGGCAGCCCTCTCCTGCAGCTGTGGGTGCTCCTCAGACTTTTGGAACCCATGCATTACCTTTGTCTCTTAAAGGCTAGAGGTAGGAAGGACTTCCTGGTATTGCTAACCCCAGGGTAATTCATTTTCTCTTATCAATTTCCCTTCACCTGTCCCATTCTGTCATACATAGTCCTTTAGTTAAATTCTTACTGAGCCATGTTTTTTCTGTTAGATCCTGACATATGCAGAGGACAAAATTTACAGACAGTTCCTGACGTGTGAGGGTTTGACTCAGGATTTATTGACTTTAGATGGTATGAAAATGATATGTATTCAGTGAAAACTGAATTTATAATTTTTAATTTTGACCTTTTCTCAGGCTAGTGATATGATATTGTCATGATGCTGACCAGCTGCAGTGAGCCACAGCTCCTAGTCAGCCATGAGGTCAGGAGCGTGAACAACAATACTCTGCACTGTACTGTGCAGCTAAACTATGATGTTCCAGAGGTTAGGTGTATCCAATGCATTTTTTACTTATGAGATTTTCATCTTACAATCAGTTTATCAGAATGTAACCTCATCATATATCAAGGAGCATCTGTATCTAAAAGGTGTATCAGCTAGCTTATGAATCCTAAATGCCATCTAACTCTTGGAGGGCTGGAGAATCTGGATTTGTTGGAAGAGTCAGAGTAAGATTCCTAAAGAAGGTAAAATTTGATCTTGGCTTCAGAGAATGGACAGGCACCAAGAGAGTAACACAGCGAAGGCTGAGAAGATACAGTAAATACTGCAGAGGAAGAGGAGACCCCATGTGTAAGCCAGATTCCCATCACTATCACAAATACCTAGGATAGTCAACTTTTAAAAAGAAAAGGGCTATTTTTGCTCACAGCTTTGAAAGTTTCAAGCCATGATTGACTGACCCTAGTGCTTGTGGGCTTGTGAAAAACAGTACATCATTATGCAGTGAAGAGGAAGAAGAGAAAGGACTGGGGTCCCACAATCCTCTTCAAGAGTGCATGCTTAAGGTCCCAAGTTGCCGCTGCTAGGCCCCACCTCTTAAATTTTCTATCATTTCTCATTAATACCAAGGCTAGCAACCAAGAATTTAACACTTGGATCTTTGGGGAAGATCTAAAGTCCAAACCATAGCACCAATAATGCAGTCACAACTGTAATCTGTTATTTCTTGCTTCCAGGAAGCTTTACAAACTGGTGGTAAATGCACATATCGGATGGCTTTTTATTAATTTTATTGGTACAAAGACTGATAAAGGTGACTAAATCCATTTGTACCACCAGTGGTACAAGCCACCCAATGGGATAGTCATATGTGTACCAAGTGGTGGTTCAAGCCTACAGGACGTGTTAAAGTAGATAACAAACTCGAAAAACCATGTTGGGAAGTGGAATACTTGGAATCCAGGTCATGAGACACAGTAAAAGCTGAAGCGCTTACACATGGTGTAGGTGGAAAGCAAGAAACCACTGGAGATTTCTGAGTGATGAACTGACTCGAGGAAAGTACTAAGCCTTGATTGGGCTGCAACCTCAGAGAGTTCAGAGAAAAAAGCCCTGTGTGAAGGTCGTTTCCTGGAGCAGGTGGGGTGGTACCAGAGGTTCTGCTCATTTTCATGCTTTCTCTAGGGCCCAGGCAAGGGGCCCTCGTATTGAAGTAAGGAGAGGCCATAGTAATGGAAAGGCCAAATGGTTTCCTTTCTACCTTTGAGTTTCAGAATCATACATAATTCTTAAAGCTGCTTATCTAAGTGTTTTACTTGTATAATCAAGCTCATTAAAATGATCAGCTAAAGTGAGACATAATTAAGAGTTAATAGGTCAAGAAAGATTGGAATCTGAAAAGTTCCTCTCATCACCATTTTTCTCAGTGTTCTATAACCAGAATTTATCAACCACACAGGGGGAGAATGGGATGTTAGATAAGTGAAGAATAAATGGTACGTTCTGGAACCTATCCTCATCTATGGAGAGGATTTGATGTATTGACTTCTGGGTAACATTGCATCCAGAGTAATTAAACTAAAGTGTACATGTCATTAAAATAGAGAAATATGAAGATACTGCCTCTCCTTTCTTATCTTGCTTTTTAAAAAAATGTTATAAAGAGGTGAAGGACAAGGATAGTCAGGCACACCAACAGGACCTAGGTGTCCCACTATCCTGGTTCATTGGCAGTGCTGGGCCCTGGGACTCCACACAGCTTGTAAGAGCCACCCTTGTATCTTTGAGCCCTCTAACTCCAGGCCTTTGTGGGCCAAGATCAGGACACATCTTACTTTTCTTTTTGAATACAGTTTTTTTGTTTGTTTGTTTGTTTGTTTTTTGTGGTACCGGGAATTGAACTCAGAACCTTGTGCTTCCAGGCAGGTGCGGTGCCATTGAGCTAAATCCCCAGCCCTAATACAGTTCTGTTATAAGGAGCGTTCAGAAAATCCCAGGTCAGTATAGCCCTGCTCAACAGGGAAAGCAAAGGATAGTGATCTATCTCTGGATCTGAGGGTTTCCTAGATCTGGGTTAGAAAGAACAGATGCAGCAATGGACTAAGGCACAGATTGGTTCACTAACCTCTGGTCTGGCTCTAGAGTCTGTGCAGTCACTGTTTAACACACTAGGCCGAGATACAAGCAGACGAGTCACCACTATGATCATCTCAATCTCGTTATTACCCTCAATAGCATTTCATATCATAAAATGAAACCATTCAGTGAAACCCCTCAAGTTTATATGGTCAGCCACAGTAACCTGATACCCAAGGCAAGCTTATTTCACGGATGAGAATGGTAAAATGAAAAGTGTCAAGTGATATGCCCTGAGCAATAGGGAGGCAGGGAGAGGTATAGCATTAGCACTCAGATTTGTTGGCTGCTGACATTTTCTTTTTTGTTACAAATCAAATTACTATAAAATTTCCTCCATGTACTCCTAAAAGCACCTGTCATATAATGGTCAAGTTTCTGCGTGCGTTTGTGTGTCTGTATGTGTGCATGTGCATGTTTGTGTGTGTGGCACTGAAGATTAAATTCAGAGACTTCACAATGAGCTGCATCTCCAGCCCTTTTCTAAAATTATTATTATTTTAAATTTGGAGACAGGGCTTCGCTAAGTCACTAAGTTGCCCAACCTGGGCTTGAAATTCTAATCCTATTGCCTCAGCCTCCCAAGTAGCTGAGATTACAGGGCTGCACCACTGTGCCTGGCAATGGTGAATTTTTGATGTGTTGGGACTTTGGGGGAAAATTCTTGTGGCTCCATGAATGATTACAGTATGGTGTTTATGAATAAATTTTGCCAGATTGATACAGAAACTAAACAAAAGTTCATTATTTTCTTTTTATCTTATTGTAATAAATTTTCCTCTTCTGGGCAATTTAATGGAAAAGAGGAGGTACCTCTGGCAGTCAAAGTGGGGGCTCTCTGTCAACATGGCCATCCTACAGAGAAACCTAGACTGCCCCATGGCCTCAGAGAGTTGCTTTTAATTAAATCATACTTTTATTCATATCTATACCCTCATTCAAGTTAAAGTCTGGGTCTTTTAGACAGAACAAGCCACCAGTGGCCAAGAAACCAAACTCACCCTCATTTTCAGTTAATTGGACAGAGGCAAGAGAAATTATTTTTTTTGATTGGGTAATTTGGGTAATTGTTGTTAACCAGTACTAGAAAAATTTTAACACTTTTCTGAAATATCAGACAAAAATATTATTACAGACAATACATGTGCTTAGTAGTTGTATTTATAAGGTGATAATAGATAGATCCATTGTTAATATAGAAATGTTCTTTAATGAAGGTTTTGCAGTATAGAAACTTTAAATGCTTGCTTTATTAACACATGTGCAGATGAATCCCTTTGATCAGCATCTCCAACTGGCACAAATAATAAAAATTTGCTAAGAAACAATTAACTACTGATGGGCAGATAATAATGGATATGAGGAAGAGATTTAAAGGAAGTCTGTTAAATGCTTATTGCTTTTTGGAGAAAGGAAAAAAGTTTTCTTGTGACCTGGAAAGGACAAAAATAAAAAGTAACTGGCAGGCTAGAGAATAAGAAAATATAGGAACTGAGTGTGGTGGCTCATGCTTGTATTCCCAGCACTCTTGAGAGGCTGAGGCAGAAAAATTGTGAGTTTGAGCCTACCCAACTCAGCAACTTAGCAAGATCCTGTCTCGAATGAATGAATGGAAATGCATAAATAAATCATGGTGGAGATACCAAACAGAACAAAGAGCAAGAAACTGGGTGGAGAAGAGAGCACAAATAAGAGAGATGAGAGAAACTTTATAGAAATTTTTATAAGGAAGAAAAGGGACTTGATGAAGTAAGGCCATGCATAACATAAAGGTGAGAATACAAAACATAGAAATATTCCTAGAATGCTGGAATCAAGTTATTTTCTTATAATACACATTATTATGCCTGTAACTTACCTCATTCAAAGGCTCTTTTTGCTTCTTTGATGACCTCGTTCCTCTGGGAGCTATCTGTGTTCTCCTTTTTATAGGGTCCTTCCATTCCTGTCATGTGTCTTCCCTTCTCTCTCCTCTCCTACCAATGCTCAACTCTCCCTCCTTTTTGTCTAATCCACAATGAGTGATGAACTTGCTGAATGTTTCATAAAATATATTCTTAGAGGAAAGAGTTCCTTGATTGCTTATTCTTGAACTACATGTCAGGCTCTGTGCTGTTTCACCTGAATTGTCTCCTTGTGTCCTCATAACAAGCCAATGAGGCAGATACTATCCTAATTTTAGAGACAAGGAAACAGAGGCTTTGAATGGTCAAGTGATTGTTAGTAATTGGCAGAGAATGCATTTGGATTCCCAGAAGTCTGATGCCAAAGCTCACAGTTCCCCACCCAGAAGTGAGTGCACATATGTTGTGGGGCATGGGGGTTGGGCAGGTCCCTGTCTTCTACTCTTTGCCCATGGATTTTCATCTGTGCTAGCAATGGCAGCTTCAGCTTCTTTGGTGGTAACTTCTGCGCCTTCCCCAATGTGTAAAATGGAAAAGGAGGATGTTCTTCAATAAAGTCCTGCATCAGCATGCCCAATCCAAGCAGGATTCAGGGCTCTTCCTCTTTTAGTGTAGGCCTGTTTCCATGGTGCTGCTTCCCAGCTGGGTCCTTATTTTGCCTTGCCTTATGTATCTATTTCTTGAACAGAATTGCTTCCTCTTATGACTGAGCTGTCAAGACAGCATCTGGGGAAGAATGAAGACCCAAAGAAGTTATGCACAGAAATGCTCTATCAAGTACATGATCTGGACTAGAATTGTGCATTTTTTACATGATTCATTGAAGCACCATCAAATTTGTAAATGGGAACAATGAAGATAATAATCTAAATTGGTAGAGAAAGAGTATTTAAGACCAAGAAAGTAATGTATATTTCAGATATTTGAAACAAACAAAAAAAAGATATACACTATGATGTCAGGTGAGTTTTTTCCTTGAGAAATGAAAAATCAACATAATTTTTGGTGAAAGCATCTCTTATCTAAAGCAGTTGTGGGTTGAAAACATAAATCCCATTAGATGACTAAATATCTATAACCCAGTCATTTCACAAGAATAAAATAATACAATGGTTCTCTAGAGAAATACTGTTCTTTAACCTGGTAAAACAATGGAAGAGAGTAAGGCAACAGCTACTAATTTATACTAACTCATTGAAAAGAAAGTTTTGTGTTATTATCTGCTTCTTTTTTGTAATAATCTTTTTGGTATACACCTTGTACTCTGAGTATCTACTTTAAAGATAATGATATACAGTGTATTAACTATTGCTATTTTCTTATGAAATTTTGTTTTATTTTTCTTTAACATTGTTTTAAAAAAGAATTTTGCATGGAGCTAACTAGCAGCAAAGGGTATATAAAGGGACTTAAAGTTTATGCAGAGTAAGTCAGAGAAAAACACTAATATCCTGAAATCCTGCAAGGTCTTGCAAAGTGCCAAAGAAATCACTGAGCACACATGGCAGGCTGGCACCTGGAGCAGAGCCACATCAGTGTGAGAATTTTCTTATTTTAAGAAGGACCAACTTTTCAACAGCAGCCTCCAGGTCCACTTTACAACTTCTAGCCTTTGTCAGTAGATCTCTCCAAAGTTGGCAATGTTAAGACTTGCTAAATTTACAGGTAAATGACAAAACTACATTTTTCAGTTTCCCCTTGAGTCAAGTTTCTCCAGCTTCTCTTTTTCCTCCATAGCATTCTAGGCATCTCTTCCTTGGTCATTAAAAGTCTTCATGAAAAGATTTGTTGCCATCTATGAATGGGGGAGGGTAACTAAAATTGACCTTCTTTCTAAAATCTGAGTCATTTTCTATTTTCATCTCAAGCAATAGAATACTTTTTCAAATTCTCTGAAGAACCTGATGTAACTTTTATTTGTCACTGATGGGACTATAGAAAAACAAGAACCATACTCACCCCGTAAAACTACTCTTGAGAAAAAAAACTAGGTCTGAAAATGTAAATAACTTTCTTACATGTAAAATACAATAATGATAACTTTCAAATAGCAATATAAACTATCCAAAACACAGCTGAAGACAAAAGGGAAATTTTTAGTTTGAGTAAACCCAATTGATTTTGTAAAATTCATGCATTATAATCCATGCATTTTACTAATAAAAGAATCATTCAAAAAAATCATTAATCTTTTTCCTGAAAAAACAGTCCACAGCATGGTACAAGGGTCAGATGGCTTGAGTACCAGTTAAGGCTCTGTTATGTACTAATTGTATGATGTACATTTGACCATTGCCAAGTTTTTTGACCTCTTTGTGTTTCAGTTTCCTAATGTATAAAATAATATCTTCACCAAAGAGTTTGTATGAGGGTTAAATAAGAGGGTTTATTTAAAGTGCACAGAACAGAACCTAGCACATAGAAAGTATGCAATAAGTATGAGCTAATATTATTTGACGTGCCCTTTGTGTAAACTTAGAAGTTTGGATTCCCAAGCTATTGCATATTAAACTTAGCAGATCAAGAGAGATCAAGAGGTATTAGTATAAGTTCCATTGATAATTCACAGTAAAGAAGGAGAAAAAAAAGGTGGCAAAAGCATGCAAATGATCTAAATGGGGTAATGGAAGATGGCAGAGTGGTGAACAGCAGAGAAATAGCCTCTCCAAGATTAACTGTTCAGACGCTGGAATGTAGCAATGTGAGGAAGAGAAGGAGACCACAGGACACAGCAAGGATCTGAAGCAAGAACTGAAGCCCATGGGGAGAGCAAAGAGAGAGACATCAATGCAGAAGCAGGTAGCAAGTGGCACTTTCTCCTTCAATCCTGACTCACTGCCTGAGAGGGGTGGCGCAATCCTGCAGATGCACAATGACTACTGGTAAACCCAGGGACCTCCACAGAAAAACATACCAGTGGAATAGAGCAGTAGACATATCAGACTTCAGTGGCTGGTGGTCAAGGAGCCAAGTTCAAGCAGGCAGGAAGCTGAGTTCAAGCCAGCAGGAGGCACACAGAATGTACTAGGCTGCACAAATCAGGCTCCAGCATCATAGCCATAAATCAGCCTGAACTTCAGTGAAACCCCACCATAAATCTACAGCTGGACTGCTGGGATTAATCAATATGGATCTGGGCTTTGTCTGCCCACTCTGTTTGCCAGTGATAGCAGAGACATGCCTTGAAGTGGACATTTTCTTCTTCTTTTCTCCTTTTTTCTCTTTTCTTGTATTTTTTGTTTTCCTTTATTTTTTCTTAATTGTTCTTGTTTTTATATGAGTGTGAACATTGCTTCTAAGTTTTTGTTGTTATTGTTCTGTTCTTTTTTTTTATTTCTTTCTTCTCTCTTTCTCTCCTGTCTTCTTCTTCATTAGTTTTCCAAAGTTCATGTAATCATCCTTTGTCCTCCAGCTTTGCTTCTAATCTCTCCTCTTCTCCTATTTCTCTATTTTTCCCCCAACACCTTTTAAGTATTCTCTCCTGAGGGTAAAATCACCATGTTGAGGGAATATTTACTGTATACAATTTTCTGGTTTTAGATTTTCTTATATAGCCACAGAAATAGTTCATATGGTTAAATGTGGCAAATTAATAATTATCACAGTTTGTCATTCCCTAGGCTGTGTTTGATTCTATTGTTATTGCAGATTGTACTACTTTAGTCAACATAACAGTTGTCCCAATCAGTTGTTCTTCCTGGTATGCCAAGACTAAGATTGTCTAAGGGTCATAAACAATGCTATAGGTCAGTGCCAAAAAATCAGGGAGTGGGCCAAATAGGCCTCAATAAATTCTCATCTTCAATAAATTGAAAAGGTAGGATCTTGCAACAGATTTAAAATCCAAAAGACAGTACACTTGGAAGACATCTCTAAGAAGTAGTCATTTCCTAGGGGTTCTCAATACTAGTAATAAAGCTACCTGCCCTAAGCAATTTATAAGCATCAACCCAGGAATTAAACTAAAAAAGTATAAAATTAGAAGACAAGCAAGATACAACTGCAGACTTCCAGCTTAACAAAGGCAAAGCCAGGGGACAATGAGGTGGAACGGTTCAAAAGCCACTCACCCGGACTCACTGAAGTGGTAACAATGGAAGTAACAAAGCAGATGAATGAGACCCTAAAAAAAATCAAATCAGAAATAATTTCCACAGAAATAATGGCCATAATGAAAGATATGTTTAGTGACTCTAGAACAGATAGAGATTTTTTTAAAAAATAGGAGAGCATAGGAAAACGATGGAAACATGAATGCCCAACATGGAAAGGAAATAGAATCCATGAAACAGATTCAAACAGATATTTGGAAGATTAAAAATTCCATTGAAAGTATACGCAGCAGAATGAGCCAATGTGAAGACAGAGTATGATATATAGAAGACAGGATTGCAGTTAGTGATCATGAAAAGAAAGATCTCTTAAAAATAGGAAGGGACTATGAGAAATCAATCCAATTGCTAAATGCAGCAAAGAAAAATAACACAAGATTGATGGGCATCAATAAAAAGCAGGAGGAAGTCCAAATGGCATAGAAAACCTGTTCACAGAAGTAATGGCAGAAAACTTTCCAACCATGGGGAAAAAATGGACATACAGGTAAGTGAGGCATATAGAACTCCAATTAGCCATGATCAAAAAAATGTAAAAGGCATATAATAGTCAAGATTCCAGAAATTCAACACAAGAAAAGAATATTAAAAGCTGATAGAGAGAAGAAACAAATCATCTATAAAGGAAAGCCCATCAGAATCACAGCAGACTTCTCAACACAAACCCTCAAGTCAAGAAGAGCTTGGAGTGAAGTATTTCAAGCCCTAAAAGAAATCAACCTCCTTCCAAGATTGATGTACTCAACAAAACTATTTTTCAAAATTGATGGAGAAATAAGATACTTCTATGACAGGACCAGGGATTTAGCTCAGTGGTACTGCCACCTGCCCCACAAGTGCAAGGACCCAAGTTCGATCTCTGGTACCAAAAAAAAAAGAAGATACTTCTATGACAAAAAACATAGACCATGACCACTAAACCAGCACTGTAAAATGTTCTGAAGGACATCCTAGAAAGAGATAAGAAGGACTGCAATTCCATGAACCACAAAAGAATGAGTCCACCAGGCAAGGCAAGCAATTAAATAGAGGGAGAAGGAAGGGGAACCAACAACAGGAAAATAACAGGATAAGCCAATATGCATTAGTTATAACCATCAACATAAATGGTCTCAATTCACCTATCAAAAGAAACAGACTGGAAAATGGATCAAGAAGCAAGACCCAACAAAATGCTCCATAAAAGAAACAAATTTAATTCAGAAAGAAATTCATAGATTGAAAGTCAAAGGATGGAAAACAATATTCCATTCAAAAGGAATCCAGGAAAAAGCAGGGGTAACTATTGTATTGGCAGACAAAGTGGATTTCAAGGGAAGATTAAGAGCGACAAAAGTCACTAGATCCTTGTAAAGGGAACAATCTAAGGGGAAGAGATAACAATCATAAATATAACCCCACTGTCACAAATAGATAGATCAACTAGACAAAAAAATCAACAAAGAAATATCAAATTGAACTAAATTTTTGAACAAATAGACTTAGTAGATGTCTACAGAGTGTTTTACCTTACAACATAACAATATACATTCTTCTCAGCTGCACATGGGACATTCTCCAAAATAGAACACATACTAGCTCATAGAACATGCTTAAATAAATACAAAAGCATTGAAATTATCTCATGCATGTTATCAGACCATAGTGCAATGAAATTGGAAATCAATGGCAAAAGAAACCATAAAAATTTCATAAACACATGGAAATTAAAAAACATCCTCTTGAAAAACCAATAGTTGACAGATAAAATTAAAGAAGAAATTAAAGAAGACAGTTTCTACAATTAAATGATGATGCCAATACAATATACCAGAACTTATGGGACACACTGAAAGGAATTCTATGAGTGAAAATTATAGTGGTGAATTCTCATGTCAGAAAACAGAGTGAGCTCAAATAAACAACCTGTATTGAAACATCTAGAAAAAGAAGAGCAAGTTAAGCCCAAAGCTAATACAAGGGAGGAAATTATAAAGATCAGAGCAGAAATTAGTATAATGGAGACAGAATACAGTACAAAGAATCAATGAATTGAACAGTTGGTCCTTTGAAAGATTAAATAAAATCGACAAACACCTAACCAACCTTATTAAAACAAGGAAAAAAACCCCTCAAGTCCATGAAATTAGGAATGAAAAGGGTGAAATCACAACAGATCCTGCAGAAATCCAGAAGATTCTCAATACCTACTGTAAGAACCTATATCCTAATAAGATGGAAAACACAGATGAAATGGAATGATTCCTAGGTACATATGAATTACCAAGGCTGAATCAAGAAGACATAAAAATTCTAAATAAATGAGTATCAGTCAGTGAAATTGAAGATGTAATTAAGAACCTACCAACAAAGAAAAGCCCAGGCCCTGATGGATTCTCAGCTGAATTCTACAAGAAATTTAGAGAAGACCTAATGCTGCTACTGCTCAAAATCTCTAATGAAATTGAAAGGGAAGCAATATTCCCAAACTCATTCCTGGAAGCAAGCATTACTCTGATACCAAAACCAGAGAAGGATCCAACCAGAAAAGCAAACTACAGGCCAATCTCCCTAATGAAAAGAGAAGCAAAAATCCTCAATAAGATACTGGCAAACAGAATGCAGCAAATCATCAAGATTATACACTATGACCAAGTAGGATTCATCCCAGGGATTCAGGGTTGGCTCAACATACACAAATCAATAAATGTAATACACAATATTAACAGAGTTAAGGACAAAAACCATATGATTATCTCAATAGATTCAGAAAAAGTCTTGGGCAAAGTCCAACACTCATTTATGATAAAAAAAAAAACTCTGCAGAAAAATTGAAATAGTGGTTTTATCCCAATCTGATAAAAGCCATCTCTGACAAGCCAACAGCTAACATCATACTAAATGGACAAAAACTGAAAGCTTTCACTCTAAAATAAGGAACAAGACAAGGATGTACACTATCCCTACTCGTATTCAACATAGTTCTGGAAATATTATCCAGAGAAATTAGACAAGAGAAAGAAATAAAATGAATGAGGATACAAAAGGAAGAAGTCAAATTATCATTTATTTGCAGGTGACATGATACTTTACATAGAAGAACCCAAAAACTCCACCAAAAGATTTCTAGATTTAATAACCAAATTCAGTAGCATAGCTGGATACAAAGTCAATACACAGGCCAGGGATTTAGCTCAGTGGTGTTGCCACCTGCCTCCAAAGTGTAAGGTCCCGAGTTCAATCCCTGGTACCCCCCCATAAAAAACCCAACAACAACTAAAAAACAAAGTCAATACTCAAAAATAAATAACATTCTTATATACAAATAACAAACTTACTGAGAGAGAAATTAGGGAAACGACGCCTTTCACATTGTCATCCCCCCAAAGAAAAGAAATACCTAGGAATCAATCTAACAAAGGATGTAAAAGACCATTACATTGAAAACTACTGTATTCTGAAAAAGGAGATCAAAGAGGATATCACAAAATGGAAAGATATCCTTTGTTCTTTGGTAGGAAAAATCAATATAGTGAAAATGGCCATATTTCCCAAATTGGTATAGAGATTTAATGCAATCTTGATCAAAATACCTATAGTATATCTCACAGAACTAGAGAAAATAATCCTAAAATTCATTTAGAACCAGAAGACACCTAGACTAGCAAAAACAATTCTGGGTAACAAAGTCGAGGCAGGGGGCATCATAATCCCTAACTTGAAAATATACTACAAAGCTACTGTGATAAAAACAGCATTGTATGGGGCCAGGGATTTAGCTCAGTGGTGCCACCACCCGCCTCACAAGCACAAGGTCCTGAGTTTGATCCCTGGTACCAAAACAAACAAACAAACAAACAGCATGGTAGTGGCAAAAAATAAAAGACCCATGGATCAATGGAATGGATTAGAAGATGCAGAAACAACTCAAAACAACTCAGCCACCACCTTATCTTTGATAAAGGAACCAAACACCTTCACTGGAAGAAAGCCTCTTTCATAAATAGTACTGAGAAAACTGGCTTTCCACATGCCGAAAATTAAATCTAGACCCATATCTTTCACCATGCACTAACCTAAAATAAAAACTGATCAAAAATCTAAATATTAAATCAGAAACACTAAGTCTGCTGGAAGATAGAATAGGTAGAACTCTTGAAGACATAGGTGTAAGCAAAGACTTTATGAACAAAACCCTGATTGCACAGGAAATATCACAAAGAAACAACAACTGGGATCTCATATTAAAAAGCTTTTTCACAGCAAAAGAAACCACCAACAGAGTGAAGAGACAACTCACAGTGTGGGAAAAAATTTTGCCAGCTGTTTCTCTAATGAAGGACTAATATCTAGAATATATAAAGAACTCAAAGGAATCAGATCCCCCAAATATAAGGACCCAGTCCAAAAATGGACATCTGAATTGAATAGACACCTCTAAGCAAAAGAACTAGAAATGACAAATAAAAAATGAAAAAATGTTCAATATCACTGGTCATTCAAAATATGCAAATTAAAACAACACTGAAATTCTATCTCACTCTAGAAAGAATGGCTATTACCAAGAAGTCAACCTATAACAAATGCTGGAGAACTGTGGGGGAAAAGGATTCCTTCTCCACTGTTGGCAGGAGTATAGATAGTGCAACCACTGTGGAAATCAGTGTGGAGATTCCTTAAGAAAACTAAAACTAGAGGTTTCATTTGACCCAGCTATTCCCTTACTGGGTATCTTCCCAAAAAAATTAAAAGCATCTAACCCCAGGGATATATGCATACCTATGTTTATAGTGGTACAGTTTGTAATAGCTAAATCTTCAAAACAGCCCAAATGCCCATCAACCAATGAATGGATAAAGAAGATGTAGGTTTTTGAAAAAATATAATGAAGTACTACTCTGCTATAAAGAAGGATAAGCTTGAGGCATTTCTACCTAAATGGATGAAGCTTGAGACCATACTGTTAAGTGAAATAAATCAGACACACATGTTCAAATTCTGCATTGTTTCTCTGGTGTGAGAAACAGAAAGTATAAATAAGGACCAAAATGTATAATAGATATTGAGAAATGGGAAGAAAATGTTCAAATAAGGGCAAGGGTGAGGGTACAAGAAATAAAAAGAGAATAGAAGGGAAAAAACAGAAACAAAGCTTTTGTAAATAAAGACAGAAAAAGGAGTTGAAGGGAGGGGAGGGAAATGGGAAGAAAAGAAGAAATAAGATATGTCATGTACAGGTACAAATTCCCTATGATTAATGTTATCATTATGTATATTTAAAATGTAGTAATAAAACATAAATGGCATAATGGCCCCAAACTATAAATCATCACAGCTGGGCACCTTGAATCCTTCAATAACCCAATGGTGTTAACAGATGCACCAAAGGAGCTCTTGCAGTGTGATTAAGACATAGTTCCATTTTGCTCTTTATTACTTATTCTGATTTATTGAGGCAGGAAAAAGGCAGTAATTTCATAAATATTTTCATTAAAATATTTAAAAATTGGTCAATTTTCTGTTCGTATGTAGCACAGTTCAGTTACAATGAAAATATCATCGAAAGACAATACCTTTTCCCACTCTTAAACTGCACATTGAATGTGTCTGTAGTCAGTAAGAAACCACGGGAAAATCTGATAAACAACTTTAAAAATACATGCACAGATGAACCTTTCAATATACTAGAATATAGATGAATGTAAAATGTCAAATGAGAGCCAAGTATGGTGGCCCATGCCTATAACCCCAGCCCTGGGGAGGCTGAGGCAAGAGAATCACCATGAATTTGAGGCCAGCCTGGGTTACATAGTGAGTTCAAGGCCAGCCTGAACTGCATAGCGAGACCCTGTCTCAACTCCCCTCCCCCAAAATGTCAAATGATCATATGTACAGTAGCTTGCCACCAGAGTCACAAATCCACTTGAAAGTGTTGCATTTATTGAACTAGTATTTACTATCTCTGAGAGGGCCACTGCCCCTTCTACAAGGCATTGCAGAAAAGCACAAGATATGTTTAAATGAAGCCTCTCCTCACAGATATATCTCCATTCAGCCATGAACACTGAACTTCGCCAAGCATCATCCCCTTGGCTACCTCCTGTACTTCTTTAGCCAAAGTGACTTAAAGGCTCTACCTGAATTTTGACTCTAGGCAGAATTGCGTGATGCCCTGACATCGCCAGTACACCCACTTTTCAGATTTCAGCAGCTTCCATCATTAGCATATAGTCTGCCTTCTTGGTTCCTGCCACTTGCAAGAAAAAAGGAAATAGTCACTCTTTACCTCAGATGTCAGCGAATAAGAATTTTATGAGGGAAGACGCTGAATCAGCCCACTACAGACAGGCAGGTCTGCGCACGCCCTACCGAGGGCCCGATTAGCACGGAAGATGCCAAATCAGCCCACGCCCCAGCAACAAACCACTGGACCCCCCCCCCCCACTCCTCTGTACAGCCACCTGGTTCCACGCTACAAAGACACAGAGGACACTGGACCACCAGAAAATGGTACTGAGTCCCGCTGCTCCCGGCCCAGAGGTAGGGGCTTCTGAGCCACCATCCCATTTCTCCTGGACCAGAGGAAGGGGGTTCCCAGCCACCATCCCTCCCGCTGCTCCCAGCCCACAGGAAAGGGCTTTTGGGCCACCATCCCTACCGCTGCTTCCGGACCCTGTTCCACCTCTCCCAGCTCAGAAGACATAATCCGTGCAGGCTCCAACAGCGCTCCCCTAGTCGAAATGAGAAAACAAGTAAATAAGTCTCAAAACCAGACTCCCAGATCACCTACAGCAACCCCAAAGGGAAATGAGATGGAACACTCTGATACTCAACCACCTGGACCCACTGAACTGGCAACAAAAGGGGATCTGGAAAAAATGAAATCAGAAATAATTTCTCAGATAACAGGAGAAATTGTGCCCCTAGTGCAAGACATGATTAATAAATCTAGAGAGGAGCTCAGGAACATGATGGAATCCCAACATAGAAAACAAACGGAATCCATAAAACAGATGCAAATAGATTTCCAGGACATGAAAAACTCCACTGAAAGTCTACACAGAAGACTGAGCCAATGTGAGGACAGAATTTCAGATATAGAAGATAAGATTGCAATTAGTGACCAGGAAAAGAAAAATTGCTTCAAAATTATAAGGGAACATGAGAAATCAATCCAGGAGCTGCTAGATGATGCAAAGAAGAATAACATAAGACTAATTGGAGTCAATGAAGAAACAGGAGAGAGTGCAGATGACATAAAAGATCTCTTCACAGAAATAATGGCAGAAAACTTCCCAAGCAGGGGAAAAGAGCTTGACATACAGATAAGTGAGGCATATAGTACTCCAAATAGCCTTGCTCAAAAAAAAATCTACACATAGGCATATAACTGTTAAGATTCCAGAAACTCAACAGAAGAACAAAGTTCTCCAAGCAGTCAGAGAAAAGAAATAAATCACATACAAAGGAAAGCCCATCAGAATCACAGCAGACTTCTCAATGCAAACCATCAGGGCAAGAAGAGCTTGGAGTGACATATTCCAAGCCCTGAAAATAAACAGCTTCCAACCCAGATTGATGTAGCCTGCAAAACTATCTTTCAAATTTGATGGAGAAATAAGATACTTTCATGACAAAGAGAACCTTAGGAACTTTGTGAATAAAAAACCAGCACTCCAAAGAATTTTACCCAATATCCTAGGAACAGACATTGAGGATCACAACCCCAGGAAGCAAAGCAGAATGAACCCATCTGGCATGACAAGAAATTAAATGTAAAGGGGGAGAACCCAACAAAAAGAAAAAGTCATGGCAATGACAAGTCAATACATTTCAGTTACAACCATCAATATTAATGGTCTCAATTCACCAATCAAAAGACATAGACTGGCAGAATGGGTCAAGAAGCAAAATCCAACAATAGGCTGCATACAAGAAACACACTTAATTCAAAAGGAAACTCATAGTCTGAAAGTTAAAGGGTGGAAAACAATACTCCATGTGACAGGAACCCCCCAAAAAAGCAGGAGTAGCTGTTCTCTTGGCAGACCAAGTAGATTTCAAACCAACACTGATTAAGGGAGAGGAAGAAGGACACTACATCCTTGTAAAGGGAAGAGTCCAAGAGGAAGAGATGACAATCATTAATATCTATGCACCAAACACTAGTGCACCCAACTATATAAAACAAATACTAGTGGACATGAAAAGTCATATATGCACTAATACAATTGTAGTGGGGGACCTCAACACCCCACTGTCACAAATAGATAGATCAACTGGACTAAAAATGAGTAATGAAATACTAGAACTCAATCAAACTCTTGAACAAATGAACTTAATAGATGTTTACAGAGTCTTCCACCCCACAAAATCAGAACACACATTCTTCTCAGCTGCACATGGGTCATTCTCCAAAATAGACCACATACTCACACAGAGAACATGTTTAAGTAAGTGCAAAGGAATTGAAGTTATCCCCTGTATATTATCAGACCATAGTGTGATGAAATTGGAGATCCATAGCAAAAGAAACTCAAAAAATTTCATAAACATGTGGAAATTGAACAACACACTTCTGAATAACCAATGGGTCACAGAGGAAATTAAAGAAGAAATCAGAGGGTTCCTTCAATTAAATGACAATGACAATACAACATATCAGAATCTATGGGACACAATGAAAGCAGTCTTACGAGGGAAATTAATAGCAGTGAATACGCATATTAGGAAAACAGAACAAGCCCAATTAAACAACCTGATGCTTCACCTCAAGCTTCTAGAAAAAGAAGAACAGGACAACCCCAGAGCTCATACAAGGGAGGAAATTATAAAGATCAGAGGAGGAATCAATGCAATGGAGACTAAGAGAATGATACAAAAAATCAATGAAGCCAAGAGTTGGTTCTTTGAAAGAATCAACAAAATTGATACACCCTTAGCCAACCTTATCAGAAAAAGGAAAGAAAAGGCCCAAATGCATGCAATTAGGAATGAAAAGGGTGAAATTACAACTGACCTGGCAGAAATCCAGAGGATCATCAATACCTACTTCCAGAACCCATATGCCAATAAGATGGAAACTACAGAAGAAATGGACAGATTCCTAGATACATATAAATTACCAAAGTTGAACGAAGAAGACTTAAAAATTCTGAGCAACCCAATATCAACCAATGAAATTGAAAATGTAATTAAAAACTTATCAACTAAGAAAAGCCCAGGCCCTGATGGCTTCACTGCTGAATTCTACAAGGCATTAAGAGAGGAACTGCTGCCACTACTCTTTAAACTCTTCAATGAAATTGAAAGGGAAGCAGTACTTCCAAATTCACTCCTGGAAGCAAGCATCACCTTGATCCCCAAAGCAGAGAAAGACCCAACCAAAAAGGAGAACAACAGGCCAATCTCACTAATGAACATAGATGCAAAAATCCTTAATAAGATACTTGCAAACAGAATGCAGAAGATCATCAAGAAGATCATACACCCTGATCAAGTGGGATTCATCCCAGGGATGGAGGGATGGTTCAATATACGAAAACCAATCAATCTAATACACTATATCAATAGAGCCAAGGACAAAAACCATATGATTAGCTCCATAGACCCAGAAAAAGCATTTGACAAAATCCAACATGCATTTATGATAAAAACCCCACAAAAAATTGGAATAGATGGTCTCTACCTCAAACTGATAGAAGCCATCTGTGAAAAACCAGCAGCCAATATGATACTAAATGGTCAAAAACTGAAATCCTTCACACTAAAATCAGGAACAAGACAAGGATGTCCACTATCACCACTCTTGTTCAATATAGTTCTGGAAACATTAGCCACAGCAATTAGACAAGAGAAAGAAATAAAAGGAATAAAGATAGGTAATAAAGAAGTCAAATTGTCATTATTTGCAGATGACATGATACTCTATATAGAAGACCCAAAGAACTCCACCAAAAGTCTTCTAGACTTAATAACCAAATTCAGTCAAGTAGCTGGTTACAAGGTCAACACACCAAAATCAATAGCTTTCCTCTACAGGAATGACAGACCCACTGAGAGAGAAATAGGGCAAATAATTCCTTTCACAATAGCATCCAAAAAACTGAAATATCTAGGAATTAAGGAAAGAAATCAAAGACCTCTTCTCTGAAAACTATGGTACTCTGAAAAGAGAGATTGAAGATGATATCAGAAAATGAACAGACATCCCCTGCTCCTGGGTAGGAAGGATTAATATAGTGAAAATGGCCATACTTCCAAAACTGCTCTATAGATTTAATGTAATTCCAATTGAGATCCCAGCAACATACTTCACGGACCTTGAGAAAACAATTCAAAAATTCATTTGGAACAAGAAGAGACCCAGAATAGCAAAAGCAATTCTAGGTAACAGAGACATGGCAGGGGGTATCACAATCCCCAACCTGCAACTCTACTACAAAGCTACTGTGATAAAAACAGCATGGTACTGGCAAAGAAACAGACCTGAGGACCAGTGGAACAGATTAGAAGATGCAGAAACAATGCCAGACACACTCAGCCATGTCATCTTTGATAAAGAAGCCAAACACCTTCACTGGAGGAAAGATAGCCTCTTTAATAAATGGTGCTGGAAAAATTGGGCTTCAACTTGCCAAAGATTAAAACTAGAACTATATCTCTAACCATGCATTAAACTAAAATCAAAATGGATTAAAGGTCTAAATATTAAAATAGAAACTCTGAACCAGTTGGAACAGAGGTTAGGTAGAACCCTTGAAGACATTGGTGTAGGAAAAGATTTTATGAACAAAACCTCAGTTGTCCATGAACTAGCACAAGCAATCAACAAGTGGAATCTCTTCTTATTAAAAAGCTTCTGCACAGCAAGAGAAACCACCAGCAGTGTGAAGAGAAAACCCACAATGTGGGAAAAAATCTTCACCTGCTCTTCCTCAGACAAAGGTCTACTATCTTGAATCTATAAAGAACTTAAAAATATCAGATCTCCCAAATTTAAAGACCCAATCCAAAAATGGGCATCTGAAATGAACAGACATTTCTCAGACAAAGAAATAGAAATAGCAAATAAATACATGAAAAAATGTTCAACATCACTGGTCATTTGAGAGATGCAAATGAAAACAAGCTGAGATTCTACCTCACTCCAGAAAGAATGGCTGCTATCATGAAATCAACCAATAACAAATGCTGGCGGGGCTGTGGGGAAAGAGGAACCCTGCTCCACTGCTGGTGGGAGTGTAGACTGGTGCAACCACTGTGGAAATCAGTATGGAGACACCTCAAAGAACTAGGACTGGAAGTCCCATTTGACCCTGCTATTCCACTGCTGGTGATCTTCCCCAAAGAATTAAAAGAATCATATCACAATGATATATGTGCACCCATGTTCATAGCAGCACAGTTTGTAATAGCTAAAACTTGGATACAGCCCAAATGCCCATCAAGTGGAGACTGGATAAAAAAAATGTGGTTTTTTAATAAAATGGAGTACTACTCAGCCATAAAAATGAGAAATTAGAGACATTTATAGCTAAGTGAATGCACATTGAGGCGATACTCTTAAGTGAAATAAATAGGACACACATGTGTAAATCCCGAATAGTTTCTCTGGTGTGAGAAACTGAAAGTGTAAATAAGGACTAAATGTATAATAGGTAATGTGAAATAGGAAGGAAAGGGGCAAAGGGGAAGGAAGTGAGAGGGCTAGGGGAAAGGATAGAAGGGAATGGGATTAATATGAGAAAATGGAAAAATAGGAACAAAATCTTTGTAAATAGGAATGGAGGGGTTGAAGGGAGGGCTGGGCGAGGGTGAAAAATTAGAACCAAGAGAGACTACGTAAAGGCGCAAATTTCCAATGATGAATGTCATTATATTGTATACCTAGAATGTACCAATGATTAGAATGAATAATCTATAATGTAAAATAGGAAGAAAAGGTCCAAAGGGGTAGGGGTAGTGGGAGGGTCAGGGGAAAGAAAGAAACAAAGGAAAAAATGCTGAGAAATGGAAAAAATGGAAATAAAGTCTTTGTAAATAGGGAAGGGTGGAGGGGGTGAAAAGCCAGTACTGAAAAGCCAGTACTCTGGCTTTTCAGTAAAAATTTCTAGATAGGATGATGGAGAGAATGAGTTGCTAGGAGAAAATGAAGAATAGAGTCATAATGAAAACCTCTCTTCCACGTGTTTGTTCCAGAAAGAGCTGGCCCTTTTCCATCACCTATATGATTTCTGAAGCCAAGCATCCTTCAGAGAGATACTCCAGGAGCATTTTACAAAATGTCTAACTATTTTGGAAGAAGCCTTATTCCACATACTTAGTTTAATGTAGACAAATTAATCTGAGATTTATGCAAAAATAATAACAAAGTTGGTAGCTTTCATTTTTAAAAAATTATTTAAAAGTAGGTAGAAATTTGCTTTTATTCTATTATTATTCTACCTTTACCCTTTTCTCTTTGAACACTAGGACATCATATTGAAACTGAAACTTCAGGTCATATACAAAAAGAATGGTTTCTCCTGTGTAGGAGGAATACTTCTCATAACTAGGTAGGGATTTAATGATTCAGTATAGTCCATAATTAAAACTGTTTGTATGTAAATGGCAAAGCTAGAAGTTGTAGACCAAAAGCAGCCTGAAGATATTCTTTGTTTGCTTTAGACAGAGAGTTTTGACAATGTGAACTCAATGATAACATTTAAAAATTAGGAGATTGCATGTAAGTATTCAGACTTTAAGCTATTTGGGAAGTAAGGCAAAACTCTGGCTGTACGGTCTCCTTCCCCAATTCTGCATCTTGAAGGACTCCCAACCTCCTGGCACCCCTCCTTCTTCTATCCCTATTTCCACCCTGTGCCCTGCAGGTCACCACAGAGCCAACCACTTCCTGTTGTTGTGTGTGTGCGCTAGGTCAGCTTTACCTACTGAGTTATCCGCCTCTCTCCAGCAGCCATTAGGGTATTGAACTTCTACAGTGAGTTTTGTATATCCTAAAATTTCTTCACTGGCATTTCTCTGTGGCTTTAAATTTATCCCGATGGTATCCTTTTCATTGCTGATGCTGTGTTTTTTGGAAGTATTGTCATGACTACCAGAGGTCAACTGTGATTTGATTTCTAATTTTCTGCATAGGTACATATCTGGGACAAGAGAAATCATTTTTCTTTGTGCTTGAAAATGACTAATTTATACTTAGTACCAAAAATTGTGGAGACACTAACACCACTGCCTACTTAAAAGTTACCTGCAGCAAAACTTGCTCTGTTCTGCTTTGTGGTGACCTGTTGGGGTTACGCTAAACCATTCACTTTATTTTAGGACTCTTTAAATAATGAAGTGGTATCTTACTGTTACCAACTTGTTTTTGTTCTATTTTGCTTTGTTTTCCAAGTTGTTAAGGCCCTGACCTTCTTGAAGCTCATAAACATGTTTGTATGGAGCAGCAATTCATAGGTCTCAGTACCACAGAAGCCCCCAGCTGTAAGGAATGTTCAGAGCAGAGGTAAATCTTACAGCAAACCGATTTTTCAACATGGCTGCTTAGAGACCTAGCAAATATGTCAGATGTAACAGGCTATGTTGAATGCCTGGTTTCCACCTTTCCAGACCTGTTTTACCCAGTGTGATCTCTGCCTTAGCACATGGCAGCTCCCACCTTTGAGTCACTCAAGCCACACCTTGGAGTCCTTCTTGATTCCTTGCTTGCTTTTACATATCACATGTCATCCGCCTGCAAATCCTGCTAATTTTACCTTATAAAATATACACAGTCCACCCACTTCTCACTTCTATTACTGATATTACCACCATTAAAGATACCGTTGTCTCTCACCTGAATCACAGAAATAGCCTCTTACCTAGTCTGAGTTGTTTCCTTTCTTCTTAACTCAGTAACCATATGGATTGTTTTCCAATGCAAGACATCATTCCTCTTCTCAAAATTACTGACAGTAGAAAAGAAAAAAACAAAGTTCTTGGAGTATCTCTGTCACCTCTCTGAGGCTGGCTTGTTCTACTCTCTTCCTCTTCTCCTTTGCTTACTACTACAGCCAGCCTTGTTGAGCCCCCAAACACAGACTCACCTCAGAACCTTCCCATCCATTAGTTCCTTTGCCTAGAATGTCTTCCCTTATAAAGCCCTCAATTCCTTCAGACCTTTGCTAAATGTTGCCTTTTGGAAAAACCATCCCAGGCCACTTTGCTTAAAATTATAGCAGCCCTCTTAGAAAAGTTATATTTTCTTTTCTATATTTATCCTCATCTGACACATTATGTATCTGTACTCATGTGTTTTCTCTTTGTCTTTCTCCACCACAATATATATTTTCTGAGAGCAGGAATTTTTGTCATTCTTTTTTCTGTTGCTGTTTTTAAATATGCAAAATAGTATCTAAAACCTGAGTTCCTCAATAAATATTTGATCAATAAACTTGTAATGATGGAGCATGTTGTATCAATAGAGACAAGGACAAAAACCATATGATCATCTCAATAGATGCAGAAAAAACATTTGAGAAAATCCAACACACATTTATGATAAAAACCCTACACAAAATTGGAATAGATGGTCTCTACCTCAATCTGATAAAAGCCATCTATGAAAAACCAAGTCCATATCACACTAAACGGTCAAAAACTGAAATTTTTCACACTAAAATCAGGAACAAGACAAGGATGTCCACTATCATCACTCTTGTTCAATATAGTCTTGGAAACATAAGCCACAGCCATTATACAAGAGAGAGAAATAAAAGGAATTAAGACAGGAAATGAAAAAGTCAAATTGTCATTATTTGCAGATGACATGATACTCTATATCAAAGACCCCAAGAACTCCACCAAAAGTCTTCTAGCCTTAATAACCAAATTCAGAAAAGTAGCTGGATACAAGGTCACCATACAAAAATCAATAGCTTTCCTCTACGTGAACAACAGACTGACTGAAAGAGAAATAGGGCAAACAATTCCTTTCACAATAACATCCAAAAAACTGAAATCCCTACTAATCAACCAACAAAAGAAATCAAAGACCTCTTCTCTGAAAACTATAGCACTCTGAAAAGAGAGACTGAAGACAGTATCAGAAAATGGAAAGACATCCCCTGCTACTGGGTAGGAAGAATCAACATAGTGAAAATGGCCATACTTTCAAAACTGCTATATAGATTCAGTGCAATCCCAATTGAAATCCCAGCAGCATACTTCACAGAACTTGAGAAAGCAATCCCAAAATTCATTTGGAACAAGAGGAGACCCAGAATAGCAAAAGCAATTCTAGGTAACAGAGACATGGCAGGGGGTATCACAATCCCCAACCTGCAACTATACTACAAAGGTACTATGATTAAAAACAGCATGGTACTGGCAAAGAAACAGACCTGAGGACCAGTGGAAAGATTAGAAGATGCAGAAACAACACCAGATGCACTCAGCCACCTCATCTTCAAAAAAGGAGCCAAACACCCTCACTGGAGGAAAGATAGCCTCTTAAATAAATGGTGCTGGAAAAATTGGGCTGCCACTTGCCAAAGATTAAAACTAGACTTGTATCTCTCACCATGCACTAAACTAAAATCAAAATGGATTAAAGATCTAAATACTAAAACAGAAAGGCTGAACCGGCTGGAACAGAGGTTAGGTAGAGCTCTTGAAGACATTGGTCTAGGAAAAGATTTTACGAACACAACCTCAGTTGGCCATGAACTAGCACAAACAATCAACAAGTGGGATCTCTTCTTATTAAAAAGCTTCTGCACAGCAAGAGAAACCACAAACAGTGTGAAGAGACAACCCACAATGTGGGAAAAATTTTTCACATGCTATTCCTCAGACAAAGGTCTACTATCTAGAATCTATAAAGAACTTTAAAAAATCTGACCTCCCAAATTTAAAAATCCAATCCAAAAAAGGGTATCTGAAATGAACAGACATTTTTCAGACAAAGAAGTAGAAATAACAAATAAGCATATGAAAAAATGTTCAACATCATTGGTCATGTGAGAGATGCAAATGAAAACATCACTGAGATTTGACCTCACCCCAGAAAGAACGGCTGCTATCATGAAATCAACCAATAACAAATGCTGACGGGATTGTGTAGGAAAAGGTACCCTTCTCCACTGTTGGTGGGAGTATAGACTGGTGCAACCACTGTGGAAATCAGTATGAAGATACCTCAAAGAACTAGAATTAGATGTCCCCTTTGACCCAACTATTCCCCTACTGGGTAACTTCCCAAAAGAATTAAAGGAATCATATTACAGTGATACATGTGCACCCATATTCAAAGTGGCACAGTTTGTAATAGCTAAAACTTGGAAACAGCCCAATTGCTCATCAACTGGAGACTAGATAAAGAAAATGTGGGGTCTTTTTAATAAAATGGAGTACTACTCAGCCATAAAAATGAGAAATTATGGACATTTTTAGCTAAATTGATGCACATTGAGGTGATACTCTTAAGTGAAATAAATAGGACACACATTTGTAAATACCAAATAGTGTTGGTAGTGTGAGAAACTGAAAGTGTAAATAAGGAATAAAAGGTATAATAGATAATGTGAACTAAGAAGAAAAGGGGCAAAGGAGAAGGGGAAGTGGGAGGGGTAGGGGAAAGGAAAGAAGGGAATGGAATTAATATGAGAAAATGAAAAACTGGAAACAAAGTCTTTGTAAATAGGGAGGGGTGGAGAGGTTGAAGGGAGGGCAGGGGAAGGGGAAAAAAAAAAGAACCAAGAGAGATTATGTAAAGGTGCAAATTTCCAATGATTAATGTCATGATATTGTATACCTAAAATGTACCAATAAAATTAATAAAAAACAACTTGTAATGATGGCATCAATTGAAATTCTTCCATTTCCAAAATTCAAATCTGTAAAAAAAGAATGCATGCTTCCAATCATAAGCATATTTATATGATCTTCAAAAGGATAAGAGCCAAAATAAAAATGTTTATTTCTTACATTCTTTCAACATGACCCTTAATTCCTGGTTTATCAAAACTAAGCCCTTTTTCTAGAGTTCCAAACATGTGAAACTTTTATAGATGATTAAGGAAAGTTCACCATTCTGTGTTAGCCATAAACGGGTAAAAAGGTTCAGTTTTGATAATATGGAGACTCTGCTTACTGGTATCAGATACTTCCTGGATTCTAATACATATAAATGAGACTCTTTGGGGAGGCGAGTTTTGGCTGCTGGATGTTGGACATGTTTCTGGGTCTGAGTTCTGCTGCTCTGTTAATTCAGGGGCTTCACTAAAAGCTGCATGTGTTTTAATATATTACTATGAGTTAAGATGTTACTGTCCTTGGGCCTGTATTATTTAAATGGAGCATGTTTCTTTTGAACATGAAAAAATAAAACTGCAAGGAAACAAGAGGTAAAAACAAAATACAACAGAAAAATCTATTTTAGTAGAAACAATTCTATATTGGCCCTGTCAAAGCTTCTGTTAGCCTTTGATTTTTTTACTACTAATTCAGACATAGCTGTAGTCACTGTACATGTGCCATCAAAGAAGTTGTGTTAAAACAAGAAGTGATCAGTTGTCCGATCTGATTGTTAACTCTAGAGTTAGTATTTGCCCATTTTGTGGAATTGCTTTCCATACTGACTTTTCTTTAAAATATCGAGGAACAAGTTGCAAAGTGCTTGTCCCATGCTAGCACTGTTCTGAGACCTTAATAATTGTTCTGCCTACACTTCTATGGGGTGGAGAATGTCATCTTCTTCATGAACAGCTGAGAAAAGATAAGGCAGAAAGAAGTTAAATGACTTGCTTCAGGTAACAAACCTAGTTAGTTGCTCTGCCTGGTTTTTACCCACACAGTATGGCTTTAGAGTTCATGTTCTTAACCACAGAAATTATAAAAAGAAAAAAGGGACCATACTAAAACAGAGCTCAAATAATTAAAGTGTTTTTATAAAGATATTCAAAGGCAGTAAGACAGTACTGTAGGAAGTACATGTTAAAGAAAATGTATATCTTTCAGAGTCAAAAGCACTATTTTGAATTTGATAACCTTTGAACAAGATCCTACCGTGAATGCAAAAAATCCTAACCCCAAGCAATGCATTCCCTTATGAAGGTGCCTTTCATCTCCCCACAATCCCCCAACTCTCTGACACGAAATCCCAGAAGTGAATAGAAATCATGCAACATCAGAAAAAGAACATTAAGGGCGTACCATGTTTTTCTGCTCTGGAGATTTTTTATTATGGCCAGTACCAGGACTCTAATGCTGGACATTGGAAGAGTGTAGCATAAAATGCTTGCCACATCTCAGATTCACTGATGACAGTATTTGACACCGACAGTAAGATAGCAAGAAAGGCCCAGAGCTTGTAAAGAACATAGTGTTGCCTTTTTGCAGATTCTAGTCACATACATTAAACATGCTTCTAGAGTACATTTTAGGTTGTTTCTGCTGCACATTTATGAAGTAGCAACAAAGTCTCCCAACTATTTAGTTATAAATGTATTCCTTTTCCCTCTCAGTAAGCTTGTGGATATTTTTTCTTTAGTGTCTAATATAAATATATTGCAATCAACTTTGAAAAATAATATATATATTAAACTATGCATTTAAACCAGTACCAAAGTATGCTTAATATAATGCTTGATATAAGTTGCCAATGTAGTCTTAACAATTCACAGACATCCGGTGCTAATTTTCTCCAAAGTGCAAAGGAGGAACATTTTGATTATAATACAAGTTCATTCATTTTGAACACACATCTCAAAAGTCAGAAGAAATAATGCTCTTTATAAGATATGAATCTAGCCAGTTACAATGCTATTGAAATGTTTCAATGGGTCCTCACTGCTCTCAGGACAAAGCCCAAACCCTTAGCATAAAGTGGGGGTTAGCAGGAGCCACAATGCAGCAGACCTTTGAATGAGCCACCTCTTTTACCTGAATGCCTCCTGCATGCCTTCCCCCACACCTTCTGGCCTCTCCCCTTTTGGTCAGGTCTCACAGTGGAGTCCTCAGTCTTTCCTAGTCACTCTTTACTAAGACTGGGTTAGATGCTATAGTCAGGGTTTTGCAGAGAAGCAGAATCAATAGGATATTTATATGGCTATACAGAAAGGGATTTATTACACAGGATTCCTTCATGTGCTTTTGGAAGCTAAGAAGTCACAAGGTTTGTCATCTCCAAAAGGGGGATGAGGGAAGCCAGCAGTGTAGTTCCAGTGCAAACAAGAAGGCCTAAGTACTGGGGAGCTGATAGTCTGACTCCCAGTTCCAGTCCAGAGACTGAAAGCCAGGATGCCAATACTTGAAGGGAGGAGAAAATGGATGTCCCAATTCCAACAGAGAGGAAATTTGTCCTCTTCTGCCTTTTTGTTCTATTGAAGCCCTCAACAAATTGAATGATGTTCACCTACATTGCTGAAAGCAATCTTTACTCAATATACTAATTTACATGCTAATCTCATCCAGAAATACCCTTACAAAAATAATGTTTTATCAGCTACCTGGGGATGTCTTAGCCTGGTCAAGTGACACATAAAATCAACAATTACAAATCCACACTCTTTAGAAGATATGTTCTTAAATATACTTAACCTCTAAGGACAATAACTACACCATAATTCCACCTAACATGATACAGTTATATTGTATACAACCAAATATGCACCAATCATATCCATGGGAAAGGAAATAAAGTCCAAGAGTAGTGTTCATTATTCATTGATAGAGCTAAACTTAAATACCATCATGTAAAATTAACAATAAATACTGATACAGAGGTCAAAATATCTTAAATTGTATGACAAGGGAACAAGAGGGAAGAAAACCAAGATATTTATTTTACACACACACATGCACACACAAACATTTAAAAGAAAATAAGAGAAACTATAGCAATTATAGTCTTTGTTTCTGTCACATGTTAGTAGCTAGTATTTATAACTACCTTCTCCTACTACAGATTCCGCATTCTCTTTGCCTTTAGAAAGCACCGCAGTGTGTCATGGTTCTTTACTGGGTGAAGGTAACCCAAACCTATATTACTGAAGACGCATGGCCCTTCATAGTTCTGCTTATACTGAATTGTAGTTTTCCACTGACCTTAATCACAGAGCAAGTTAATACTAAGAGACACTAGGGCAGTGATGGCAAACCTTTTAGGGCTTTCAATGATACAAACAGCCCACTGCAGAATGCGTGCCATAGGTTTGTCACCACTGCTCTAGGACACCTCCTGCATTCTAGATATGCTCTTCTTTACCTCCACTGGGTAGTAATCCAATTTCTCCTAGTAGTCAAGATCAATCACCCCAAGCAACATCGTATCTCCCTTCTTGGTCTGTTGATTCAGAGGAATGAAGAGCCCAGAGTAGCTGGGTGACAGTCTCAATTTCCACTTCAATGGAATTATTGATGTTTCTCCTGGAAGAAGCATTCTTTCCTCTGAGGTAAGACCTCTAGGCCAATAGAATATAAAGTAATGGGAATAGGATGTAAAATTTTGTTAGTCAATCACTATGGGAAAGTAATATCACTCCCATTTCTAGCCCTTAGTTCCTGCACCTGTGAGTTTTGGCTATTACAGAAACAACACTATATATTGGATACTGACTCAGCGTATTTTGGAACCCTGAAAGATATTATCACTTAGCTGATGCCATGGCTAAGTCTTTAAAAGGTTATTCTACCCTTCTATCAAGGTAGCTACTTGAGGATGATCTGAAAGGCCAGTGAATTCTATGAGCAAGAAGCCCATTACCACCTTTTCTTTGCTGTGAAGTGAATTCTTTTGATCAGAAGCAATTGTTGGAAGTACTATGATAGTAGATAAGATATTATGTAAGTCCACAGTAAGTATTTTTGTTAGAAGTTACATAAAGAAGCCAAATCTTTATGCAAAATGTGTATACAATTAGGGACAGATGTTACCTCTTCCATGATACACATGGTCTGTATAATCAAACTGCTACCAAGCCTCTGATCACCCTGGGGAATGGTGTCATATCAAGGGCTAGAAAATGACCACTCAGTGATGGCTGTAGCCAGGTTGGCCTTGGTAAATTTAAATCCATGAATAATCTCCATGCCTGGCACTAAGGATGCTTCATTCATAAGCCCATTGGATGATAGCAGAGGTAGCTAGAGAAAGAGCCTGACTAGTATCTAGTTAGTAGCCCGACAGCCTAACTAGAATGGGTCTTGCTGACTTGACTCTTCCACTTTTCCTCTGTAGCGGCCATCTTTTTGTAAGCACCACATGGGGCACAAATATATTTTCTTTTCTCATTCAAAGATCTCTATCCATTCTCCTCTTCCTCAAATTTCTTTGCCAACAGTTTTCCAACCATATACCTCTCAAGTTCCTAACCATTCAGCCAAACCATCGACCACAGTCTATGAATTGGCATACAATTTCATGTCTAACTATTCCTTCTTTGAAAGGATGTTTATTTCTTCTTCTCCTTCCTGAACACTGGAAGGATTTTCCTTTACCACTCTCCTTCAGAGATGTTGCAGAGAGGGGTTGTGCTACAGTTGTCCATTTGGGGTTAGTACCTGTATAACATACATAACTACCTCTAAATCTGCCTGAATCCTGTCCTCTTCCATTGACTGATTATAGAATTCTCTATGAGGTCATTGGTGCTGAAAAGGAGAGAGAAGGCAGTGTAACAGGGGTAAGAGCCAGTGTGTTTGGGCTAATATTTCATGTGCTTTCAGGGCCTGTTCATCTCCCATCATATGTCCCATTTCCATTTGATAATGGAATATTGTTGTGCATTCCCAACTTTATGACTTGATGGGTCAGATAACATCAATCAGTCTAAGCCATATGTTGACTTGGTAGTCCATGGTCAAGTATTTCATCTCTACTAAGGCTCAGCAGTAGGCAAACAGCTATTTCTCTGTGGGTGATGGCAGGATCTTGTTCCAAAATCCTAAAGGCCTGTGCTATCATTCTCCTATAGAGACTTGCAAATAGTATCCCCATCTGCCACTGCCACTTCAAGTACTTTAGTATCTGTTGGATCATATGGCCCAAGTGGCAGAGCAGCCTGGACTAATTGTGGAGCTTTGTCTTGTTCTGGGCCCCATCCCTGAACTAGGAGCTTTCCAGATCACTCAGTGAGCAGAATGACACATCCAAATGAAGAGTATGTCACTTCTAAAATCCAGAGATGCCCACTTGACATTCTATTTCAAGGTTGTCAGAGAAGCCAGACACAAAAAAATTATCCTTCTCCTTAGAAAGAGTATCACCATATAACCCACACTACTAGACTTTTAGAAATTTCACTGAGGAAGATTTCTGAATTTTAGTTGGGTTGATTTCTCACTCTCTGATACTCAGATGTTACTGGGGTTGGGAGCAACTCTTCCACTAGTAAAGAAGATGCTTCAGAATTTTGGGCCTCAGTGATCCCTGTTTTATCAAGCATCTTCTCATATATCCTCATCAGACCTTGTAAGACCCTGTTCCTTCCCAATCAGTGCCTTCATTTTCATAGTAGAAATCCTGCAAGGCTGGGAATTCAAATTCTGTCATGATTCCACCATTTGCACAATGAAGTCTTACATTTGATTTTCAGAAATGTTAGCTAAGTACCTGCAGGAGATAAAGGATCCCATCAGAGCACACATACAAGTTCTTAGATCATTTATATGTTACTTGGGCTGGGAATTTTAATTTTAATACACACTTCATCCAGCAATATAAGACACAAAAACCAATATCATTATATTAATTAATTTTCAAAAAGTTTTTGAAAGTATCATATACAGAACCCCCTAATGTATTGATTCTATATAAATAGTTGATCAGGAGTACTCAATGCAGATATTTTTCATTTCTCTATAAAGTCATGCTGATGCCTATAATCCTATCTTTACTACTGGAAATAGTGATTAGCATCTTTCAATCAAATAGAATAGAAAGTCAATTTCAGAACCAATTTAGAAAACCCATCTTTATAATTATGTTCCTCTAGAACTCCTTTTAGTATCAAAATCTGAATTGGTCAGGATTTGTCCGTCTGTATTTTCCAGAGAAAGAGAACCAATAGGAAATATAAATAGATGGACAGATAACAGATTATGGAGTTAATACTTTCTTACAGGTCCATAAAAACCCTTGAACCACAGAGTTCAGAGTGGCCCCGGGCTGCTGAACACATGGAGGTATGAGGAGAGGGCCCATCCAGAGATGGCATGGACACTCTATGCCCCCTCCCATATACTGTATTTTGCCCTATATACCTCCATATCTGGCTGTTCATCTTTATCTTTTAAAATAGGCAAACATGAATAAAGTGTTTCCCTAAGTTCTGTGAGTCTTGACAACAAATTATCAAAACAGAATGGAAGGATCATGGGAACTGATGATTTATAGTCAATTGGTCAGAAGTACATGTCACATCCTGGAATTTGTAATAGACCTTTGAAGTGAAGGACAGTTTCATGGACTAAACTTTACCCTATGAGGCTAAAGTCTGATTAGTGTCAGAATTGAATTGAATTGAATTATAAGATATTCAGTTAGTTTCCACTGTCCCTTGAAAAAATTGCTTGGTGTGTGGAAAAACTCAACACATTTTGTTGACAAGAAGTGATCTGCATGAAGAGTATAGTAAGAGAAAGCAGTCACCAGTCCTTGATATTCAGGGAGAATAGAGTTTAGGCCACAATTTTAAATAAAAGAGTCAGGTGATATTCTGGTTTAAATACGAAGCATCCCTAAAAGACTCATGCATTGAACCAATGCAGAAGTGTTAATCAAGAGAGCTCTAACTTCATGGATTACCCACTGATAGGATCATAATTTGATTTAAGTACTGAGAGGTAATGAAAACAGGAGCATAGTTGAAGGGAGTGGTAATGGGGCAGTACTTTTTGGGACTATATCTTGTTGCTGGTTCCTTTCTCCCTGTTGTTCATCACATGGGGTGAGGGGCTTTCTTCTACCATGCTTTTTTTTGCCATGATGTTCTGCCTCACCAGGGATTTTAAGGCAATGGAACTTGCTGACGGCACTGAAAGCTGTGAAAATCATGAACCAATATAAACCTTCCATCCTTTTATATTGTTTATGTCTGGTATTTTATCATAGCTTACTAAGAGCTGATATTTAAGTATTTGAACCAGTAAGCAACTTTGTTCCATTGATGCTTTAGGGAAAGAATGCTAAATCAGAGAGAACAACTAATGTAAAGTCCAGGTGGTTTGCTTATTTCAGGAACAGTCCAGACCCAAGAGTGGATGGAGCAGAGTGAATGAGGGGATTGAGGACAAGGTGAAAGCAGGGGGGAAATGGCAGAGATGGACCACTGGGAGAAGAGGGTAGGCCTAACTTCCACTTTGAGTTGAAATAGTCAGTGCATAATCCTCACTACTGAAACATGATTTGGCTTACATTTTGAATGGAGAAACACCGAGGGAACAAGCTCTGTTTTCGTAAACAAGCAACTGATCTTTCTTAATTGATAGTTTCCTTTTACATATCCCTTAAGTATTTTCTTGTGCAGCCAATTCTATGCCAAATAAAAAGACTCATCCTATATGTCTAAATCTTATCCAGAATTCCTAAGCCAAGTAATTTTGGCACATGGGAACATTATGACCTGTGGATAAGATTTTCCCAAAATTCACAGCCAACTTGATTTTAGGACACTCTCCCAAGATGGAATAAAGACAAAAAAAAATTTAAATTTTGATTTTAAATGTCATTTCAGAATGAGTTCTTACCACAAAGGGTGTAAGATTCAGGATGTTGTATAATAATTTATAATTACAGCTACATAATGGTCCTATAAAACATTACTGCACCTTAAAATCAAATGTTCTGTGTGGACATTTGAAGTAATATCAGCAGTGGAGAAATCATTACTTCTGGATATTTGTCTGTTTTCACTGAATCAGAAGGGAATGTGTACATTTATTGGAACTAGTCCTAGAACTAGTCCCCAGCCAAAAGGGAAAGTCACTTCCAAAAGTGAACTTTGGAAATATTTCACATAAGAGAATTATAAATGATTAATAGACGTGATAAAATTCTTAACTGCAGTGCTCGCCAAAGAAATGCAAAGCAATAATGGGATACTTAAAGTTAATTTCAAGGAGAAAGAAAAAGAAAAGGAAAAAAGAGAAGATATGAGAATATTTGAGTGAGAATATAAAAATTTAGTGAGATTATCTCTAAGTGTTTGGAAGTGGGAATAGGGATGTTCTCACACTGCTGATGCCCTCAATGGATAAGAAAAGCAATGTGATGATGTGGTCTGTAAACCTGAGAAAGGAGCCTGAACTTTGGCTCTCTACTTTTACTTCTGGGAAAGTTTGTTTAGGAATTTATGGAAAAAAATGTTTAATAATTACAGCATTATTTTGAATAGAGTAAAATAGTGTATCTTTCGATAGAAAGTGTAAAGTATTCTCAATCCATATTAAGATATGTTATATGAACTTAAGTTCTTCAAAAACTAATGATATGGAAAAATATTTATGAAATAATAGTATGTTTGATGTAAGGTGAAAAAAATTGAAAAACATGATACTAGCCATGTACAAATATGGGATAGAAACAAAAACTGAGTGGAAGAAAATACACTAACTTGGTTATTTTTGAATGGTGAGGTCAGAGAGATTTTATTTTCTTATATTTTTATATGTAGCACTTATAATAAATAACCATGTATTCTATTTCTATTTTTTATTTTAACATAAATTACATATTTTAATATGTAAATCTTTTACTGTTTTTGTATGTAAACTTTCAAAATTATTCTAAAATAAAATAGAAATATATTTAGAACACATCTAAGATAAAAAAGTAAACTCTTTTGATCAATTCAATGATATAAAGTGGATAGAGAAATAAAGTATATATTAAATACCTTAGTTAAAGACAATTACCAATTTTCTAAAAGCCAAACCCATGCTATTAGTCTATGATTGTCCTAGGTGAGATGAATCAGTAGTAATCTATCTGGTGCTAACTGTAGGGCATTTTAACATTTAACAAATTATGAATGAAACCGGCTTTACAGAGACCTTCAAGATGAGCCAAGTCTTAAACATGTTTTCATTAAGGAGTAGATGAACAGGATAAATACCTCAAGTAAAGTAACAAGGAAAAGGAATGTATGTGTAAGAATCTGAATTTTATGTACCTACAAGCGACCTGACTAGGAAATGTGGAAGAGAAGCACAGCTCTGATTGGACTTGCTCAACTCTCTCACACACACATTACAAGCAGGACATCTTTTCTTTCTTTCTTTCTTTTTTCCAATTTGTTATTCCATTCATCTGGTTATTTTGTTCAGTGATATCTTTCCTTAATGTCAGGCTTGACACAAACAAATAATAGTCTCAGTCTCTCTCTCTCTCTGTCCTGAAAGAGGCTTTTCAGCCTTTTAAAGACAAGTTGTTTAATTTTATTGCTAAGAAAAATCATATGGGTTATTTTAGAACCATATGCTTCCCTTTTTCCCAATGAAGTCTTTGCTCTTGAAACTTTGGAAACCCAGCATTTTTAGAGCTCCATTTCACTATGAGCCAGCTGTGCCCAGTGACTTCAAAGTGTCCTGTGGGTCTTTTCTCTTTTGAGAGTTTCCATCGCAGGGCACCTTGGTGGCCCATGTACAAAATTAAAGTGCCAAATTGCCCAATTCTTCCCTCAAAAGCAAGCTTCGTTTATGGGAATTTAAGTCACCATTCAGACAGTGTAGGACAAACTGATTAGATAATGATGATGAGAATTTTGAACAGACTTTCCAACAAAGACATATGAACACTTGTGCCTCATTCTCTGGGAAGGTAATTTCCTAGGAGCATTGCTTACTTCACTCAGGTGAGCAGTCATTTCCTCTAAAGATTGTCTCTCATCTTTCTCTTTGCTTTTCTAGTTCATAGCCATCATTTTGTTGGTATGTGCATGAGGTTTTCTTACCAGTTGTCATGCAGAGATTTGGCTCCTTCATTGCCAGAATGAAGGCTACATATGAACCCTACATGAGCTCTAACAAGACACTTCACACCTCAGGGCAAACTGAGTCAAAAGAGGACACAATGCTAAAATATCACAACCAAAAGGGAGAGAAAAACAGTAAGAAAACAATTTTTCTGTTAAACTCTTCCTTGACCTGGAATTCACTTACCTATCTAGGTCCTTTGAAGACAGCCAGTCTGTAATGAACTGGGAAACCAGCTGCCATATGAATGAATTTTGAAACAGATCCTGTAGCTTGGTTAAGCCTCAGGTGACTGCATCCACAGCTGACACAGCTTTGCAGCTGACTGGTTACCTGCTAAAATTGAAACTGCCTTTTAGAATTGCCAGATCTGGATTCAAGAGGGCAACTTCTTACCAATGCAGCCACCACCTCCTACAGAGAAACATATGCTATGGAAAACCATTCAGAAAATATCCAACAAAACCTTATCTCTCTATTTAGCCATAAGAAGAAAACATGAAAGAAGGGATTTCAACTTTAAGCATTAAGCGTTCAGGACTAGAGGAGCGATCCTCAGTGTTACAGTATTTATAAAGCTCATCAAACCCCAAGTGGCACTTTTTGTCAGGAAAATGTGTACCATTTGGCTGATCTTCTTGCAACTCTTTTTGGTTACCCCTTTTTTAAAAAATTCAACAAATATTTATTGAGTGCCTGTTATGTGGTAGGTATTGTTCCAGGTACTTGGGTCACATCAGAGAGCAAAGCAAAGAGGTCTGTCATTTATTACCACTTGATAGGCATTCTGCCTGTGACTTTGGGAAAGTCTCCACATTTTGTCCATTTTTTATTTGGTGAGGAATCAAGGTTCAGCATAATCCAGTTAGCTTTATGAAATCAATGGTTTCAATTTCTGTTCCCAGGAGTTTTGATTGTGTTTACCTGATGCTCCCTCCAGCTTATCTCGAGACACTGCAATTTTCATATTCTTGACATAATGGTGTGTATACTTTAGGGATCTTAACAGTAAGAAGTAGGCTTTTTACTTTTAAAAAATAATCTTGTAATTTATAGCAGTTTTATAGAAATCTGGTGGAACTGGATAAGAAATTATAATCATACCTAATAATATGAGTTTTAAAAGAAGAGCTGTCCTTGAGCAAAACTGTGGGATAGGCCAAAGATTTCTTCTAGAGTTTAATTTGCACATTTTACCGTCTGCCATTATAATAACTATAATGTCTTAAAGAAACAGAACAAAAAATTTAACCTTTTCTCCTGTGTTGAAATTATTGACCCAGAGTGTGATGTTCAAACTAAAACTATGCAAGCGTCATGATAAGAAGCTGGGCTTTGGGGCCAGGTGGAGGAGTTAAACCCTTAGCCACATACTAGCTGTGTGTCCTTAGCACTTTACAGATTGAGTGCCACCAAACAGCAGCAGCAGGAGCACAGCAGTTCGTGTAGCTGGTGTGGGCCCCTGCCAGCAGCACCACCACCCCTGAAAATAGAAGTAGCTCTTTGGCAGAGTGGTCACAGGAATCAGGGTAGGTGAACATCAATCACGGTGCCTGTGTTCTCAGTGACTGCTGCTGCATCTGTGTTTAAAAGTGTACTTTGCACACATACCTTGCTTTCTTCCCTCTAGACTGAGGCAGTGGTTTCCTGGATTTATTTCTTAAAACCAAAGAAATTTCTAGGAATTGGAAGCAATTAGTAGCATAGAGAATGATTTAAAACTCCCATGAGAAGTCAGGGAAGGAAATTGCAGACTAGACATCTTCTGTATTATTCTTCCAAGATTTCACTTATTATTCAAAGGACTTCATAGCAGAGAGAGAGAGAGAGAGAGAGAGGGAGGGAGGGAGGGAGGGAGGGAGAGAGAAAGGGGGGAGAGACAGAGAGAGAGAGACAGAGAGACAGAGAGAAGAGATTAGGTTCAAATCTCTATTCTCCTTTTCCATGATCTAAATTAAAAGCCATCACAATGTACCTGTGTGCTGTGAAAGCTGCCACAATTTGAAATTTACAATCCCTTCGACACTTTTTCAGGAAATTTGATTTTGAGACCTAATTTTAGGATAACAAATAGTCCTGCACAGAGTCCCAAATGCTCTATGTTCCAAGGAGTTATAATTTCAGCATTTCTCTGTGAAACTCTAAAAGCACAATCCTTTTTGATAAATCACTTATGTAAATTCTGTGACAATCAACATTAAACTTTTATGCAGAACTATCATTTAATTTTCCAAGAAGGCAAAATTTATCGTAAGTACTCTAAAATCTCAACCACTTTAAAAAGGAACAAAGTAAATCTGTAAAGTATGTATTCACATAAACAAAACTAGCCTAAAACAAAACTGTTTTCTTATCTGAACTCTTCCAAAGCTCATACTAACATTCTTAAGTCTGGTGACCCTGTGAAGGAGCATTTGTTGGCAGTTTGATGCTCAGCACTGTTCTCTGCTCAGAAGATATCATCTAGCCCAACTTCAGGCCCAGCTGTGTCCTTAAGGTGTACTTTAACAGTGCTTCATCTTTTCCTTCTTTCTTTCTTAAGAATGAGGTCTTAATGTATGGTTTTAGCATCATCTCTCCTTTTCTTTGAAATTAAAAAATAGAAATCTGGGCTGAAAAGAATGTGACAACCTATGTCTCCAAATTGGTCAAAAATCCATATGTTCTTACTGGCAGAACTCCTAACATTCAGATATTCAGAACTTCCTGGTTTATTGGTAGAAATTTTATTTAGTTTCTTCAGACTTTTTCCTAAAAACTTTCGTTTTGTGCCATGGATATAAATTCTCCAGCATGAAGTTTTCTAGGGTTGTTCATTTCATACGTAGTCCTCTTACCTCTACAATAAGATTTAAGAATTTTGAAGGAGGATTCCATCATATCCAAAAGTGTTCTTGAACTTCTCAAGTTTAATGATTAAAAAAATCAATAAATACTAGATGAATTAAAGTGAATTCCTGTTATTTGGAGAAGTTGTGAACTATCTCCTTCTGGTTGATTAAGAGACTCAGTTTAAGCAAACACATTTTAAAAAATGTTATTATTATAGACTTAGAAGGAATATAGTGAATCTGCATGTACCCATCACCAGCTTCAATAATTATCAGTTCGTGGAGAAACTTGTTTCGTATAAATTGTTTTTTCAACTAATAGTTTTTTTAGTAGCTTTAGGTTTGCTGAAAATGTAAGTGAAAAGTTAATAGTTTCCCAATAATTCCTTTCCCAGTTTCCCCTGTTATTATCTTATATTAATGTGGTACATTTGTTATAATATCACTGAGTTAATACTGAACCAGTATAATTAACTCAAGCCAACAGTTTGTGTCAGAGATCAGTCTTTGTGTTGTAGAATGTGTGGGATTTAACAAATATATAATGACATGCATCCCCCATTATAATATCATGCAGAAGAGTTTTTCAAAGTAGCTTTTAAATATAATTGTGTCTTGCTTACTGACAGGAATATTCTCAAAAATGCATCTTTAAGCATTGTCATTGAGTGTTAACATCATAGAATGTACTTGGATCACTGTGTTAATTTAGAGTACACATAAACCAATCCAGATGGTATGGGTCAGTCACTCAACATGACCTTTAAATGCAATTCAAAAATATGGTAACGATGAGATTTACAAGGATACTGCCTGCATAATATGCCTTACTGTTTTATAGAAAAACTGTTTTACATATAAGTAGAAGAAATACACTCTAAAACAATGATAAAAGTTATAGCCTAATAAAATTTAATAACTGTTGCTTCATTATCAAATATTATATGCTGACCATAAGTGCTGATGCTATACTTTTATAGGACTGACAGCACAGTAGCATTATTTACAACAGCATCACCATAATTGCATGAGTAATTCATTGTACTATAACATTATTTTTTTTGTATTAAATTCTTTTATTGGTACATTGTAGGTATACAACACAATTACATTTCTCATTGGGAATTGTACCTTTATATAATGCATCTTGGTTCTTATTTTTTCCCCATTCCTTGCCCTCCCTTAACGCCCTCCACCCTTCCCTATTTACAAAGACTTTATTTCCATTTTTTCCATTTCTCAGCATTTTTCCTTTCCCTTTTTTCCTTTCCCCTGCCCCTCCCGCTAGCCCTACACCTTTGGACTTTTTCTTCCTATTTTACATTATCGATTATTCATTCTAATCATTGGTACATTTTAGGTATGCAATATAATGACATTCATCATTGGAAATTTGCACCTTTACATAGTCTCTTGGTTCTTATTTTTCACCCTTGCCCAGCCCTCCCTTCAACCCCTCCAGTCCTCCCTATTTACAAAGATTTTGTTCCTATTTTTCCATTTTCTCATATTAATCCCATTCCCTTCTATCCTTTCCCCTAGCCCTCCCACTTCCTTCCCCTTTGCCCCTTTCCTTCTTATTTCACATGACCTATTATACATTTAGTCCTTATTTACACTTTCAGTTTCTCACACCAGAGAAACTATTTGGGATTTACACATGTGTGTCCTATTTATTTCACTTAAGAGTATTGCCTCAATGTGCATCCACTTAGCTATAAATGTCTCTAATTTCTCATTTTTTATGGCTGAGTAGTACTCCATTTTATTAAAAAATCACATTTTCTTTATCCAGTCTCCAGTTGATGGGAATTTGGGCTGTATCCAAGTTTTAGCTATTACAAACTGTGCTACTATGAACATGGGTGCACATATATCACTGTGGTATGATTCTTTTAATTCTTTGGGGAAGATCACCAGCAGTGGAATAGCAGGGTCAAATGGGACTTCCAGTCCTAGTTCTTTGAGGTATCTCCATACTGATTTCCACAGTGGTTGCACCAGTCTACACTCCCACCAGCAGTGGAGCAGGGTTCCTCTTTCCCCACAGCCCCGCCAGCATTTGTTATTGGTTGATTTCATGATAGCAGCCATTCTTTCTGGAGTGAAGTGGGATCTCAGCGTTGTTTTCATTTGCATCTCTCGAATGACCAGTGATGTTGAACATTTTTTCATGTATTTATTTGCTATTTCTACTTCTTTGTCTGAGAAATGTCTGTTCATTTCAGATGCCCATTTTTGGACTGGGTCTTTAAATTTGGGAAGTCTGATCTTTTTAAGTTCTTTATAGATTCGAGATAGTAGACCTTTGTCTGAGGAAGAGCAGGTGAAGATTTTTTCCCACATTGTGGGTTGTCTCTTCACACTGCTGGTGGTTTCTCTTGCTGTGCAGAAGCTTTTTAATAACAAGAGATCCCACTTGTTGATTGTTTGTGCTAGTTCATGGGCAACTGAGGTTTTGTTCATAAAATCTTTTCCTACACCGATGTCTTCAAGAGTTCTACCTGACCTCTGTTCCAACTGGTTCAGAGTTTCTATTTTAATATTTAGATCTTTAATCCATTTTGATTTTCGTTTAGTGCATGGTGAGAGATATAGGTCTAGTTTTAATCTTTGGCAAGTTGAAGCCCAATTTTTCCAGCACCATTTATTAAAGAGGCTATCTTTCCTCCAGTGAGGGTGTTTGGCTCCTTTGTCGAAGATGAGATGGCTGAGTGTGTCAGGCATTGTTTCTGCATCTTCTAATCTGTTCCACTGGTCCTCAGGTCTGTTTCTTTGCCAGTACCATGCTGTTTTTATCACAGTAGCTTTGTAGTAGAGTTGCAGGTTGGGGATTGTGATACCCCCTGCCATGTCTCTGTTACCTAGAATTGCTTTTGCTATTCTGGGTCTCTTCTTGCTCCAAATGAATTTTTGAATTGTTTTCTCAAGGTCCGTGAAGTATGCTTCTGAGATCTCAATTGGAATTGCATTAAATCTATAGAGCAGTTTTGGAAGTATGGCCATTTTCACTATATTAATCCTTCCTATCCAAGGGCAGGGGATGTCTGTCCATTTTCTGATATCATCTTCAATCTCTCTTTTCAGAGTACCATAGTTTTCAGAGATGTCTTTGATTTTTTTCCTTAATTCCTAGATGTTTCAGTTTTTTGGATGCTATTGTGAAAGGAATTATTTGCCCTATTTCTCTCTCAGTGAGTCTGTCATTGGTGTAGAGGAAAGCTATTGATTTTTGTGAGTTGACCTTGTGACCAGCTACTTGACTGAATTTGGTTATTAAGTCTAGAAGACTTTTGGTGGAGTTCTTTGGGTCTTCTATATAGAGTATCATGTCATCTGCAAATAATGACAATTTGACTTCTTCATTTCCTATCTTTATTCCTTTTATTTCTTTCTCTTGTCTAATTGCTGTGGCTAATGTTTCCAGAACTATATTGAACAAGAGTGGTGATAGTGGACATCCTTGTCTTGTTCCTGATTTGAGTGTGAAGGATTTCAGTTTTTGACCATTTAGTATGATATTGGCTGTTGGTTTTTCACAAATGGCTTCTATCAGTTTGAGGTAGAGACCATCTATTCCAATTTTTTGTAGGGTTTTTATCATAAATGCATGTTGGATTTTGTCAAATGCTTTTTCTGGGTCTATGGAGATAATCATATGGTTTTTGACCTTGGCTCTATTGATATAGTGTATTACATTGATTGATTTTCATATATTGAACCATCCCTGCATCCCTGGGATGAATCCCAATTGATCAGGGTGTATGATCTTCTTGATAATCTTCTGCATTCTGTTTGCAAGTATCTTATTAAGGATTTTTGCATCTATGTTCATTAGTGAGAGTGGCCTATAGTTCTCTTTTTAATTTGGGTCTTTCTCTGCTTTGGGGATCAAGGTGATGCTTGCTTCCAGGAATGAATTTGGGAGTATTGCTTCCCTTTCAATTTCATTGAAGAGTTTAAACGGTAGTGGCAGCAGTTCCTCTCTTAATGTCTTGTAGAGTCCAGCAGTGAAGCCATCAGGGCCTGGGCTTTTCTTAGTTGATAAGTTTTTAATTATGTTTTCAATTTCATTGGTTGATATTGGGTTGTTCAGAATTTTTAGGTCTTCTTCATTCACCTTTGGTAATTCATGTGTATCTAGGAATCAGTCCATTTCTTCTGTATTGTCCATCTTATTGGTATATTGGTTCTGGAAGTAGGTATTGATGAGCCTCTGGATTTCTGCCAGGTCAGTTGTAATTTCACCCTTTTCATTCCTAATTGCATGCATTTGGGCCTTTTCTTTCCTTTTTCTCACAAGGTTGGCTAAAGGTTTGTCAATTTTGTTGATTCTTTCAAAGAACCAACTCTTGGCTTCATTGATTTTTTTGTATCATTCTCTTAGTCTCCATTGCATTGAGTTCTCCTCTGATCTTTATATTTTCCTCCCTTGTGTGAGCTTTGGGGTTGTCCTGTTCTTCTTTTTCTAGAAGCTTGAGGTTCAGCATCAGGTTGTTTAATTGGGCTTGTTCTGTTTTCCTAATATGTGTCTTCACTGCTATGAATTTCCCTCATAAGACTGCTTTCATTGTGTCCCATAGATTCTGATATGTTGTATTGTCATTGTCATTTAATTGAAGGAACTGTCTGATTTCTTCTTTAATTTCCTCTGTGACCCATTGGTTATTCAGAAGTGTGTTGTTCAATTTCCACATGTTTATGAAATTTTTTGAGTTTCTTTTGCTATGGATCTCCAATTTCATCACACTATGGTCTGATAATATAGAGGGGATAATGTCAATTCCTTTGCACTTACTTAAACATGTTCTCTGTGTGAGTATGTGGTCTATTTTGGAGAATGACCCATGTGCAGCTGAGAAGAATGTATATTCTGATTTTGTGGGGTGGAAGACTCTGTAAACATCTGTTAAGTTCATTTGTTCAAGAGTTTGATTGAGTTCTAGTATTTCATTACTTATTTTTAGTCTAGTTGATCTATCTATTTGTGACAGTGGGGTGTTGAGGTCCCCCACTACAATTGTACTATTGAATATATGACTTTTCATGTCCGTTAGTATTTGTTTTATATAGTTGGGTGCACTAGTGTTTGGTGCATAGTTATTTATGATTGTCATCTCTTCCTCTTGGATTCTTCCCTTTACAAGGATGTAGTGTCCTTCCTCATCTCTCTTAATCAGTGTTGGCTTGAAATGTACTTGATCTGCCAAGAGGATAGCTACTCCTGCTTTTTTTCAGGTTCCTGTCACATGGAGTATTGTTTTCTACCCTTTGACTTTCAGTCTATGAGTTTCCTTTTGAATTAAGTGTGTTTCTTGTATGCAGCATATTGTTGGATTTTGCTTCTTGACCCATTCTGCCACTCTCTTTATTTTGATTGGTGAATTGAGACCATTAATGTTCATGGTTATAACTGAAATATATTGACTTGACATTGCCACAACTTTTTCTTTTTGTTGGGTTCTCCCCCTTTCCATTTAATTTCTTGTCATGCCAGATGGGTTCATTCTGCTTTGCCTCCTGTGGTTGTGATCCTCAATGTCTGTTCCTAGGATATTGTGTAAAATTCTTTGGAGTGCTGGTTTGGTATTCATGAAGTTCCTAAGGTGCTCTTTGTCATGAAAGTATCTTATTTCTCCTTCAATTTTGAAAGATAGTTTTGCAGGCTACATCAATCTGGGTTGGAGGCTGTTTTCTTTCAGACCTTGGAATATGTCACTCCAAGCTCTTCTTGCCTTGATGGTTTGTGTTGAGAAGTCTGCTGTGATTCTGATGTACTTTCCTTTGTATGTGATTTTTTTCTTTTCTCTGACTGCTTGGAGAACTTTGTTCTTCTGTTGAGTTTCTGGAATCTTAACAATTATATGCCTATGTGTAGATTGTTTTTGATCAAGGCTATTTAGAGTCCTATATGCCTCACTTATCTGTATGTCAAGCTCTTTTCCCCTGCTTGGGAAGTTTTCTGCCATTATTTCTGTGAAGAGATTTTTTTATGTCATCTGCACTCTCTCCTGTTTCTTCTTTGACTCCAATCAGTCTTATGTTATTCTTTTTTGCATCATCTAGGAGCTGCTGGATTGATTCTCATGTTCCCTTATAATTTTGAAGCAATTTTTCTTTTCCTGGTCACTAATTGCAATCTTATCTTCTATATCTGAAATTCTGTCCTCACATTGGCTCATTCTGCTTTGTACACTTTCAATGGAGTTTTTCATGTCCTGGAAATCTATTTGCATCTGTTTTATGGATTCCATTTGTTTCTTATGTTGGGATTCCATCATGTTCCTGAGCTCCTCTCTAGATTTATTAATCATGTCTTGCACTAGGGGCACAATTTCTGCTGTTATCTGAGAAATTATTTCTGATTTCATTTTTTCCAGATCCCCTTTTGTTGCCAGTTCAGTGGGTCCAGGTGGTTGAGTATCAGAGTGTTCCATCTCATTTCCCTTTGTGCTTGCTGTAGGTGATCTGGAAGTCTGGTTTTGAGACTTATGCACATGTTTTCTCATTTCAACTGGGGCAGGGCCTGTTAGCACCTGCACGGATTACCTCCTCTGAGCTGGGTGAGGTGGGACAGGGGCTGGGAGCAGCAGTAGGGATTGTGACCCAAAAGCCCTTTCCTGTGGGATGGGAGCAGCTGGAGGGATGATGGCTGGGAAGCCCCTTCCTCTGGACCAGGAGCAGTGGGATGGTGGCTTAGAAGCCCCTCCCTCTGGGCCAGGAGCGGTGGGAGGGATGCTGGCCCGGAAGCCCCTTCCTCTGGGCCAGGAGCAGCAGGACAGAAGGTGGCCCAAAAGCCCTTTCCTCTGGGCTGGGAGCAGTGGGAGGGATGGTGACTGGGAGCCCCTTCCTCTGACCAGGAGCAGTGGGAAGACGGCTCAGAAGCCCCTACTTCTGGGCCAGGAACAGTGGGACTCAGTACCTTGTTCTGGTGATCTGGTGTCCTCTGCGTCTTTGTAGTGTGAAATCAGGTGGCTGCCTGTCTGCAGCGGGGTGATTTGGTGTCTTCTGGGAGACTCAGGACCTCAGTAGGGCATGCACACACCTGCCTGTCTGCAGCGGGCTGATTCAGGGTGTGTTCCTCACGACTGGGGACCTCGGTAGGGTGTGGGCAGACCTGCCTGTCTGCAGCAGGGCGATTCGGTGTGTTCTGTGTGACTCAAGACCTCGGTAGGGCATGGGCAGAACAGCCTGTCTGCAGCGGGGTGATGTGGTGTGTTCTTGTGACTCAGGACCCAGGTAGGGCATGGGCAGACCTCTGTACTATAACATTATGATGGCCATAATGTCACTAGGTAACAGGAATTTGTCATTTTACTCCTCCATTACAATCTTATGGGACCTCTGTCTTAAATGGGATATGTCATCTGACAAGAGGTCCTTATGTAATATTAAGAAAGCAATAAGACTGAATTAAGAAAATAGCCTTAACTTAGCTTTTGTTACCTCAGGGTAAATTATATTCACATTATTAAATATACTTCTGTCCAAATTCAATTCAGTAACATGATTATTACCACAATTTCACCTATAGTGTGCCATTCAATTCACATGGTCATCTTCTTCAGTAGTCATTTTTATTCCCATGTTTTAAAGTATTGAAGCCCAGAAAGGTTAATTTTTCTAGAGGTCAAATAGTTAGTTAGGGGCAGAGCAAAGATTCCAACCTACATTAAGTGGAACTAATTCATGCTGCTAAATTTGTGACTTGTGAAATGATAGAAATGCTAAAATTAGTCCTTTCCACCATTTGTGCAGCAATTAAGCATGTAGTTGAAAGTGGAGCCAGATGGCATCTGCCTTCCCAGGAGGAAGTTTTCTTAGCTTATGGTAGAGGAGTGATGATCCGGAAGTGGGGCTGGGGGTGGTGGCAGTTGGTGCCCAGACTCACTTTCCCTGGGGCATGCATCATATATAAGTGTGTGAGAACAAACAACTGCAAGAGAAGCTTTGGGTCTAGGGAGAGCCAGGGTTCAACCAGGCCAAGGAAGTGGAAATGAGGAATATACTGTATTCACCACAGTATGGAGATTCTATATGATTCAGAGGAAAAGCTGATGGGGAAAAAAGAGCAGCAGGAGGCTGCGTAGGGGACAGAAAGCACAAGAAAATCACAGAGGAGCACAGAAGCCAGAGAGGCTCCTACCTCAGGTAGTAATTCAGAACAGAAACAATGCGAGGTGTGATGGGTTATCTGAATGCAAGATATTCAAGATGATGCCCCCTGAAGCCTTTGGTAAGTGATGGAGTTGGCCATTCTCACTCTGTGTCTTGAAAGTCTAGTATCAACAACCTGCTCTGTGCTTGCTCAGGACTAGGTCACCTTCGAGGGAGCCTGAGGCCAGGAAGCCTGGACTTTGTCTCAGAGTGATCATTCAAGGTCCTGGTGGGTGGTGGCCTAGTTTCATGGTGCTGAGCTTGGCATGGGTTGACACACAGGTAGGCTATTCCTTAAAATGTTGGACTGTGGAATGGTTTTGACAGATGATTACCGAAGAACATACGGCTTATGAGTAGATCAATGACAAGAACACAGTACTTGCTTTGGACAGCTGACAGTTCGTATTAAGTTCAAACCTAGAACACATATAGTTCCTCTTCTACAGGACATATCTTCAAACATTGGTCCGCAGGTTTATTTTACTGATGTAGATGCCAAATCCTATGTCCTTTGAACACTAAATGCTGATGTGGAGGGTGAGATCACAGTTCCCAGATAAAAAATCTGCCTCTTAACTTTTTAAAAACTGTATTAAGAATTTACCCCTTGCTAGACTCTGTGATAATTGTGAAGATTAGTTCAATTAGATTAATTCCCTTAGCAGTCCTAAAAGGGAAGTACTGTTTTCTTTCTGCCAATGAATAAATGAGAGCTCAGAGAAAAACATGATTTGCCTTGAGGTCACATTGATTTTTAAAGGCAATTACAGAACTGAAGTCTAGGTTCTTCACCTTCAAGGCCTGTTTGGTTTTTTGTCACAGCCCAAATGATAGTGGCTGTCTCCAGACAGTGACCCATTCAAGGAAGCAATCAAATATTGGAAGTCCAGACAGAATTTTAACCCTGGATGCTGAGAGACAGCTTGAAGCTTACTTATTTTGTTTTTATTTTTATTTCTTACATTTCCCAAAGGTGTGATATAAGGGTAGATTACTATATTTGCTACTCCCAAAAACAAGCTTAGTGTGATGAGATGGTATCTTAGTTATAGCAAGAGACACCAAGCCTAGCATCTCAGTGACTTAACATGGAAATGTCTTATACAACGTAGGTGCCCTTCTTTGCTAGGTCTCCTTCCTTGTGGCCTGTTAATGGATTAAAACTTTCATATGTTGAAGCCTTGAGCCCCAGTGCCTCAAAATGTAATCTTCTGGGAAATAAGGCTATTATAGATGTAATTAGTTATGATGAGGCCATAGTGAAGGTGGAAGGGGGAGGTTCTAATCCAGTAGGACTGGTTTTCTTATAAAATTGGGCATAAGCATGCAATCAGAGAGAAAGGCATTGTGAACATGAAGATGGCCACCTATAAGCTAAGGGAGAAGCTGGGAACAGATCTTTTCCTCACTGCCCTCACAAGGAACCAACCTGCCAACACCTGACTTCAAACTTCTAGCCTCTAAAGCTGTAAATAAATTTCTGTATATGGAGCCACCTCGTTCATGGCACTTCACTAGGGCAGTTCTGGCAAAGGAACACATGGTTCTATAGGGCTTTCATTCCATTGTGTGGGCTCTGCCTTAGAGCCTCAGAGTTCTTCCCTGGAATATTTGGTTTGGGCCATAAATGAATTCAGTGGGGCAAGCCTGAGGGACATACATGTCTTCTGCCCACATTTTATAGACAAGCAGTTAGTCACATGGCCAAACCTAACTGCAAGATGAGCTGGAAAATTCAGGCTAGCTGTATGTCTGTGAGCTGAAGAGAATAGGTATCAGTAAATACACATCAGTCCTTGCCACTGACAATTTACAGAAAAAAGATACTGGAGGAAAAAAGGCCACTGCTTATCTAGCCTCTCCTTTATCCATTCACCAAGACTTTACTGCATGCTTACTATTATTGCAGCATTGAACTGGGTATTAGTAATATAGTGGGCGGGAGGGGGGAGACAGATTCTTTTTCTTCAATGAACTTGCACTGTGATAATCTATTGATAAACTATTTAAAATGCAGGTTTCCAGGGGAGACCTTCAAATGTAGTCTTAACTTTAACCTATCAAAAGTAGGTAAGGCTATTATTTTTTCCAGCGCTGGAGATGAACCCAGGGCTTTATAGATGCTACAAGTAGATAACTGCCCTACCACTGAACTACATTCCCCCGTGCCTCCTGCCACCACCCCTTTAGTGGTAGGGATTAAACCCAGGACTTCATGCCTGTTACCCACATATTCTACCAATGAGCTACACCCTCAGCCCAAGGTACGTTTCTTAGAGAACATGTTGCAGTTGAATAGGAAATAGAAGTTGTTAGTCTGTATTCTCTCCTTCACAATTTCAAAAGCCACAATCTCAAAAAATAAAGGTGTTATTCTTTTTTGAAAATGGCTTAGTAATCTTGACAAATATGGTAGAGAAGCCTGCTCTGAATGGATAAGAGACTACTTATATTATGTCTGTTGTACTTAATTGAATATGAGATGTGATCAAAACATACAGCCAACATCATACTAAATGGTCAAAAACTGAAAACTTTCATGCTAAAATCAGGAACAAGACAAGGATGCCCACTATCACCACTCTTGTTAATATTGTTCTGGAAACATTAGCCATAGCAATTGGAAAAGAGAAAGAAATAAAAGGAATAAAGATAGGAAAGGAAGAAGTTAAACTATCATTATTTGCTGATGATATGATACTTTAAATAGAAGACCCAAAATACTCTGCCAAAAGACTTCTAGACTTAATTGACAGGTTTAGTAGAGTGGCTGAATATAAGGTCAACACTCAAAAAACAACAGCCTTTTTATACACAAATAATAGACTCACTGATAGAGAAATTAGGGAAACAATTCCTTTTACAATAGCATCCAAAAAATGAAATATCTAGGAATCAATCTAACAAAGGAAACAAAAGACCTGTATACTGAAAACTATAGCATTCTGAAAAAGGAGATTGAGGAGGATATAAGAAAATGGAAAGACATCTCTTGTTCCTGGGTAGGAAGAATCAATATAGTGAAAATGGCCATACTTTGAAAACTATTGTATAGATTCAATGCAATGCCAATTGAAATTCCAACAATATACTTCACAGAACTAGAGAAAACAATCCAAAAATTCATTTAGGACCAGAAGAGACCTAGAATAGCTAAAGCAATTCTGAGCAACAGAGACATGGCTGGGGGTATTACAATCCCCAACTTGAAACTATACTACAAAGTTACTGTGATAAAAACAGCATGGTACTGGCAAAGAAACAGACACGAGGATCAGTGGAATAGATTAGAAGATGCAGAAACAACTCCAGACATACTCAGCCACCTCATCTTTGACAAAGGAGCCAACCATTCTCATTGGAGGAAAGATAGCCTATTTAATAAATGGTGTTGGAAAAACTGGATTTCAGCCTGCCAAAGATTAAAACTAGACCCATATCTATCACTGTGCACTAAACTAAGATTGAAGTGGATTAAAGATCTAAATATTAAGACAGAAACACTAAATTTGCTGGAAGATAAGTTAGGTAGAACTCTTGAAGATATTGGCATAGGAAAAGACTTCATGAACAAAACCTCAGTAGCATGGGAACTAGCAGAAAGAATCAACAACTGGGATCTCATTTCATTAAAAAGCTTCTGCACTGCAAGAGAAACCACCAACAGAGCTAAGAGACAGCCTAAAATGTGGGAAAAATTTTTCAGCAGATGTACCTTAGACAAAGGACTACTATTTAGAATAAAGAACTGAAAAAATTCAGACCCCCCAAATTCAAAGACCCAATTCAAACATGTGCATCTGAAATGAACAGGCATTTCTCAGACAAAGAAGTAGAAGCAGCAAATAAATATGTGCAAAAATGTTCAACACCACTGGTTATTTGAGAGATGCAGATGAAAACAATACTGAGATTCCACCTCACCCCAGAAAGAATGGCTGCTATCAAGAAATCATCCAATAACAAGTGCTGGGGGGCTTGTGAGGAGAAAGGCACCCTTCTCCATTGTTGGTGGGAGTGAAGATTGGTGCAACCACTGCGGAAGTCAGTATGGCGCTACCTCAAAAAACTAGGCTTGGAGGTCCCATTTGACCCAGCTATGCCCCTGCTGGGTATCTTCCCAAAAGAATTAAAAGAATCATACCACAGTGATATATGTGCACCCATGTTTGTAGCGGCACAGTTTATAATTGCTAAAGCTTGGAAACAGCCCAAGTGCCCATCAAGTGGGAAAATGTATAAAGAAGATGTGGGGTTTTTTTATGAAATGGAGTACTACTCAGCCATAAAGAATGAGAAACTAGAGAGATTTATATCTAAATGGATGCATATTGAGGCCATCCTCATAAGTGAAATAAATAGGACACACATGTGTAAATACCGAATAGTTTCTCTAGTGTGAGAAACTGAAAGTATAATTAAGGATTAAAATGATTAAAACAAATAATGGATAATTTGAAATAGGAAGAAAAGTTCAAAGTGGTAGGGGTGGCAGGAGGGGAAAGGGAGAGATCAGAGTTACAGGATGGAATCTGCAAAGAATCCATATATAGATTGTGTTTAAAGCTATAGGAAGAGATGTAGATAGAGACTAGGCTGGAGCTCATCAGTGGGTTGGGAAGGAAGAGTCACTGAGATCAAAGGAGAGAAGGGTATGTTTCCAGAAGAAGCACATACAACTATCTACACTACACAGTACTCGATAGAGTGATAAATAACTGTTACTGTTTTAGGTACTTATCATAACATGCTGTGCTTTTCATCCTTTAGAGCATAATCCTACTTATATAAAAGATCTTACTGTAAAACAGTGTGCTGCTGTGCCAGTGGTAGCCTCATGTATCTCGTGTTTAACTGCGTATTTGGATAATATCAAGGGGCCATCACAGATGATTGACATATACCTTCTCAGTTTGCACTTAGTAGTTGGCACTCTGTGTAGTACTTTGCGATTCACACAGATGAAACTGCCTAATAACATATTTCTCAGATTATACTTCCATCACGTGTCACATGACTGTATTGAAATTTAAATTTTAAAAAATTTGGCCTATGTGGAGTCTACTAGCTAATTAGAATTTCTTTTCAGACCACTATTTGTTCAATATTAGTTTTGAAAATCTTTCTAAAACAAATCACATCTTCTGTTGTCTTGTTAATGCTTGAGATTTTTTTAATTATATGGAAAAATGTTTAAGTATTTTTCAGTTTTCCTTTGGTTGAGTTGTTATATTTGAATGTTATTATAGTTTTTCCCTTGCATTGCTTTTCTTTGAATAATTTGAATTTTTGTGTATGTGTGTGTTTAGTGAATGATAATAAAGTTATACATTTAAAAAATACAGTGAATGTTTAAATCTTTTAAAATTACAGTAAAAGACACATTACCATTAATTCCACTCAAAATAATCATATTCGTTTCAAACACATTTATCCAATCATACCACTTTCTGAAGTAGTTCTGAAAATTGTCTTTTGTAAGTGTCTTTATGAGCATGATTTAAAAATATGGTGAATAAAAAAAATATAGTGAATCCTGCTGCTGATGCTGAGGGTCATCCAATGGAAAGGCAGGCTCATGAAAAACATTACAGTGTGTCCTCATCCACTTTATTCACTGTATCCAGCCCTGTGTGACTTCTGGCTCCTCTTCAAAGTCAAAATGACTATAAATGGTAAACATTTTGAATCAATTGAGAATATCTAAGCAGACATGACAGCAGGACTGAAGACATCATGAAAGAGTACTTCAGCACTGCTTCAGAGAGTGGAAGGATGAAAGGATAAGTGTGTTTGAAGCAGGGTAAGGGGATATTTTGAAGAGGATTAATGGCAATATGACGTCTACTGTGATACATTTTTTAAAAATTCAAGCATTCATTATATGTTTCAATCATACTTGTATAATATATTTAAAAAGTCAAATATGCAGAGATGGAGAACAAAAACAGTGACTACCTCCGGAAGAGGGTAAATGGGAAGATATAGGTCAAAGAATACATAGAAGCAGATATGTGGATATGAACAAACCCAGAGATCTAATATAAAACATGAAGGCTATAGGAAATAAAATTCTATCATATTTGAAATTTTTGCTAAATGAGTAGATTTTAGTTATTCTGACCATTAATGGGAAGATAACTTTGATGATGAGTATGTTAAGTTGATCAATTACTTTATTATCTATATGTGTCTCCTAACACTATGTTGAACACTATAAGTAAAACTTATTTTTAAAAATTAGCAGATGTTAAGTTTTTCTAAATGCTGGAAAAATTTATAGTTAAAATTTTCATCATTTGCATAGTAAAAAATTGAAGATAGTTTAACAGCAAATTATAGAATATGCTGTTAGAGGATTAATTGAGAGGGATGAATGGCAATACCTTTTCTGCAATAAAGTTTTTAAAATTTAAACATTCACCATATTTTTTGAATCATATCTGTATTTACAGATTTTCCCAAGGAGATGTGGATATGTTTTACTGTGAAAATAGATCAAGGAATAGTATTGCCAAGATATGAGAGTCACCAGAGAATTTAAATACGGGATAAATTTTAATGAGAGAAAAGAGTCCCAATCTTTTTCAGAATAGTTCCCATTCACCCAGGTTTATGGACATCTTTAATATTCATGATTATAGTAGTTCTAATGATTGAACAATTATATACCTATGACATAAAAGAGCAATCATCAATGGCTCACTTAATACCTGGATCTGTAAAAACAGAACGTGGACAATACTGATAGTGACATTGAGATCAGCACCTTTGGTAGCTGTCAGGATGGATCTGTGAGGCACTTTGATTCTCTGAGAGCGGACTTAGGATGTAGGATTTCTGCTGGCTGGGGATATGTATTGGGACCATTGTGTTATCAAATTGCTTTCTCCTCAATAAGTATGGTATGGAGGAAAACAGCAGTGTTGGCAATTTCAAAAATGTTCTATCTGCTCCTCTTTCCATCGATGACACCTAGAGTCGCCATAAAAGGCAACTTGAGTTCCAGTCTCCCATTTATGAGACCCATATGCACAAATGAACAATGTAGACACCAGAGCCACCCTGTTCTTCAAATTGGGGCATTTGGGAAGTGACTGATGTAAAGCAGGGTTTATCAGCAGAGCTCTCTGTGGTGGTGGAAATGTACTATGATTTATGCTTCGCAACACAGTAGCCATGAACTCCACTCACTCCAATGTGGATAGTATAAGGGAGGAACTTAGTTTTCGATTTTATTGAACATTAATTAAGTTGAAAACTAGATAGCAGCATGAATTTATTTTGGCTCACAGTTCTGGAGGCTGGAAGTCCAATATCACAGCACTGGCATCTGCTTGGCTTTGAGTGAGGGCCTCACATTGTATCATAAGACAGTGGAGGAATAAAAGGCAAGCTGGTGCATACAGGAGACAGGAGACCCAAAAGGTAGCCTCACTTTGTAACAACCTAGTCTTGAGATAACTAATCCAGACCCTTGAGTACAGCATTAATCAGTTCATGAGGGTGGTGCCCCAATGATCTAATCATCTTTTAAAAGCCTTACTCCTGTCAATACTGCCACATGGGGTCTAATTGTCTAGCATGAGAATTCTGAAGGACATATTCAAGCCACAGCATTCCCTGTTCTACATCTTCTGTTCTCAATTACTTATCTTTACACTTTTACTCTCCCTTTTCCTCTTAGCCAAGCAGAAAAGAAAGATTACAAAGCAAGATGTATACACCGGCATGCAGAAAGGCTATGTTTGACATTTCTTTGGCTAAAATGTAGTTATTCCACATATCTTGATGGGATTAGTTTACTTCAGGCTTTAGCCTTTTTCCTGGTGACCAACAGGGGTGTTCCTTTTAGCGGCAGGGACACACATAATTTATTCTTGTGTGGCAGGGTGCCTAGTACTTAGCAGACATTTACTAAACGTGGGTTGGATCCCATAGCTCATCACTGTCATACAATGTTTAAATTAACTTGGTAAATAGTACTACAGCTCTCCAGATACTTTGTCAGTTCTTCCTGATGCAACCTAATTTAAATGGGAGAGTAAATCCGAGCTTGTGGAGGCATAGTTTAAAAGTTTAGGTCAGCACTCTGTGAGGCTGAGACAGGAGGATCACAAGTTTGAGAGGAGCCTGGGTAATTTAGTGACTTAGTAGACCCTGACTTACAATCTAAAAAAACAAAAGTCCTGGGGATTAGCTCAGTGCAAAAGGCCCTGGGTTCGATTCCCAATACTGCACAAAAAACAAAACAAAACCACCCAAACCATAGAATGTAGTAAAACAGACTTGTAATGTAATTTGTTTATAGGTAGAAATGTATGCTATGGAATCTCTCAGTTTATAGATATTTAAGAATAGCATTAAGGAAATCTCTCCCAAATATTTTGTTTTGATTGAGAAAGATGGGGATACAAGAGGAAGTCTCAGAGTCTTCTGTAGTACTGAGTTCTTAGATGTAAAAATTGAATAAATTTAGCCTTTTAAATCTTCTAAAACCATTACCAGCAAAAGAAAATACCAAAATTCAAAGACTTTCTCAAATATTCAGTAACTAGAACACTATGTATTTTCTTTTGAAAATTATTTTGCTGAAAATCTATAGTATTCTTATTTTCTAGAAGCCAGAGGAAGTTTTAATCACTCAATTAAAATCCACATTCCTGGATTGAGTACCTAAATGAAAAACAATAATATGAATATAGCCTTCCATAAATATTTGTGCCCAATGGTAGATATAATGGTAATAATATAAACAGAGAATGTTGGTTTTTATCTTCTTTATTACGTGAATGCTTAGAGTGACAGATTTTTCTTCCCTCAGTCAGCTTAGATGTAATGGTCATCATTTGCAGAGGTGCATTTAGAAGTACTATTGCAGTGCTTCTGGTAACATCCTCTGGGTGGGGATTTTTCCAACTGGAGTCAAAAGTTTACATTTTTTAATTCCCTTTTTGGTACTACTATTAAATTTTTATTTTCAGAAAGGAAAAGGAAGCCATGAGAGGCCACTGGCATCCTTGGAAATTTTGTTACTCAATGCTTGATTGAGTTGTCTAATTCTAATTCATTGTAAAGTCACCCCATGTCACACTGGAGCTTGAAGACTTTTTCTGTAAGCCCTTCAGGGGAAATATGATACCATGTGTTCATACTTGCAGGTTAGATGCATGAAAAATTTTCTATGCATACACAGGGTGTGGCCCTTGTGCAAAGTAAGAGAATTGCAGCAGCAGGTAAATGGCATTATGAGAGATAATTTTAATATTCTCAGACAGTAGAAAGAGAAAGTTAGGTTTTATGAAATGTCCAAACCCACCCTGGCCATTAACAATTTATCATTGTTGGTAGCCTCAGACGATCAGAAGAGGGTGAGAACTCTACATCTTCTTCATCACAACTTTCTTACCTGCAAGTTTCGGACCAAATTCTGACATGTCTACAAAACCTACTCCGAGAGCCAGTTTTTGTGAGGTTGGTGAAAGGGTTTCTGCCTTTCTGTGTGTTCTTGTGAGCATCTTGCCTGCAAGTCTCTTTGGTAAATGGAACATGTATTAGCAGACTCAGCCAGGTAAACTGGCTAACAAAATCCTCTCTAAAAGGGGCGCTGTGGGACATAGGGCTGACCAGAATTCTACACCAAGGCACTGTATCGTAGGCATTGGCTATGGGGCAACTTGGATTCCCAAATTTTATTCCCGTAAGAGAAGTTTTATATACAAACCTTTCTGTCTAATAGAAGTAAATGTCTATTATAATCACAATTTATCTCACTGATAAGAAAACAATTTCTAATATCCTCATAACCAACATTTTGGAGGATATATAGATAATAATATTTGAAACATTTGCTTTGGGAGTGCAAAGTCCTTATTGAGAACCTTCCAGTTTTAACTAATCACCTCTGGAGTATGGATTTCCATTGGAGCACTTCTGATCTTTTTTAACTGTGAGGGGATATAACCATATACTAATATGAATACAAACATATTTCAAATAATTTATAGGCAAGATAAAAAAGAGGGGTGGAGGAATGAAAACTGGAGCCAAGTAATAAGCAACTTTCAAAGATCTGGCTTAAAGATTTGGGAAGATGTTTTCTATTATCCACCCATCTATTTTGGATTTCCTCACCACCATTCTCTCTCAATTACCTTATTCATCTCAAATCATTCATGTAGAGCACTATTTATGAAAGAAACAGCAAAGCCTCTAAAGTCAGACTGCCTGTGATTGGAGCCTGCTTCTGCCATGTACATGATCTTAGGCTGTGTTCTCTATGCCTTCATTTCCTCACCTAAAAAATGAGGACAATGAGATGTCCGTGCTATTTGATTGTTCCGAGGATAGGAAGTAAGTCAAATAAATTGCCCTCATACTTACTATTCAGTGAATTATGGAAGAAAAGCAAATGCATATCTAAGATTGAATTAAGCAGAAGTATATAAAACAAAGAGAGTTTGGGGTCTCAAGGAACTCACTACCCAGTAGGAACACTGACAAGGAAGCAGTCAGTAACAGCAGAATGAATCAGTTCTGTGCAAAATAAGTACCAGGGAGAAACTGCCAACCACCATCAAACATACACATAGATACACTGAAGGCTACTAGAAATTTCTAATATGTAAGAGAAGATTGAGATACCTAATCATTAATGGTAACAGAGTAAATTATAGCATAGGGTATATTTTAAAACAGGATGCTTTGTTTTAAATATTTTACACTAAAATTTTGTCATTCCATTTCTTTTACAGCCAATATAAAGCCACATGAATTAAGACTGATTTAAAATTTTGTGTCTTTGGATGCTGAAAACATTTTCCAGTTAGAAATGAGATTACTATAAACAGTCCAACAATTAAGTACATACAGTTAGCTTTCCTGAACTAAATATTATTTAGTCTGCATCTATAACTGCAAAACACTTCACTAGCCACAAACACATACTGATTTTTATTAAGAAAACTTATAGATTTTAGAAAGAGCAGAAAATTTAATCTTTTTTTAATTCATTTGCTTCTTCCTTCTTTTAACCGGTTATCTACCTTTTAACAGCAGAGCTAAGTGTTGTGTTGTTGTTTCCTTGCCAACCACAGATATGCACTGAGAAGATTAAAATGTGTAAAAATGAGCCACTTCACAAGAAAAGGCAAAAGGGACAAATTAATAAATCCTAGATAAGAGTTAGTTTGTTTTTAGATAAAGATGGCAGATTGAGGATTACAGTGTTAACCTGGTAATCTGACAATGGCTTACATATCTACAAAGAATCAAGCCCACACAGTTTTAATATTTTTAAAAAACATTTTGTCATGGCAAGATAACATACATATCTAACATGTCAACTTGTAGAACAAGATAGATTACTTCAACTATTCAGGGTACAAATGTAAGAATGTTTTCTATGAACCTTCTTTTATTCAAAGTGTGGAAAATCAAAAGTAGCAACAAAAACTCAACCAAGTACTCATCTTTTTATTTTTCTAAATATTAATTTAATATGAGTAGGGTTTTATTTTGTTTGTATCAGTTTCAACTGGGGAAAGATTAATCATGAAAGTATAAGAAATGTATAATTTTTGGTCTTAAAAGAATCCTGATCATATAATCAAATCCTTATACCTCTTTAATTGGATCTTTAAAAATATTACCAGAGGGCCGGGGATTTAGCTCAGTGTTTCTGCAGCCTGCCTCACAAGCACAAGGTCCCAAGATTGATCCCCATTACAAAGTAAAAGAAGAATATTACCAGAATGCTGGTGAGTTTACATAAGAAACTTTCTTCCAAGTGGTTGGGGTGGAGGTGAGATTTAGGTGTGGAATGAAAGGAGAGTGAAGAGAAACAAAGACAAAAAGGTTAAGAGAAATTGCACGTAAAACTCAATCTCTCTTTCATTTGAAATTATTGTAGAATCTGAAAGTTAACAAATCCAGAACAAGATTCTTCATATAGAATCACGAAGGAGAGAAAAACATCGCACTTCAAACTATTTAGTAGCAGAAAACATAATTGATTTTCATCCTGAAAGACTTAATTGAGTACATTAATCTGGTTGGTCTCTTAGTATGTATATATTATGCCTGTCTGTCTACCAGGTTATCAACCTGAGATTTGTTTTCAGTTATTTCATTTTCACAGAGATTCTCAAATGGAGGATTAAATCGCAACTCTTCTTTTGCAAAGTTAGATCTCACATGTTTCTCTCATTTATTTTACTTGTGAAGGTAGCTTGAGAGAGGAATTAAGAGATGTTCCAGAATAGACCAAATACAGAAATGAGTTTTGTCATTTTTAGTCTCATTTAGTTCTATATGCAACTACATGTTAAACATTTGGGAAAGAAATTCTTCCGCAATTCCCTTGAAAAGAAGCACAGAGACCTTGATTTCTTTCTAAATGGCCATTTGTTTGGCCTCAAGTCTCCCATAGAGCACATACTTAGAACTACTGTGGTACACACTGCCATGGTCATGCATGGTAGTCAATCACACTTGTCTACTGCAAGGATATATAGATTACTTTTATTTTCTAAATTAAAATGTAAAATCAACTTGAATACCACATCTCAGATTATTAAGAATTTCAGTCTCTTTGAAACTACTCTTCCTCTTCAATATCAGAGAACCTCAAGGATGTACACAGAATAATGGAGGGTCAGACTGACTTCCACATCCAAGCAGAGATCAGATATTTATTGCCAAAGCCTCTCACTAAGTTGTGATATCGCTGAAGAAAAATTGTCTCATAAGATCTAATGGGCAATGAGAAATGTTTGGATCAGTTCTCTGGTGGTAGATGGAAACTGGGAGCTATGCCCTTAAAAAAGCTGGTTCTACCATTTTGGATCTTTGAATGAGGCTAATTTTCTTTCTTATATCTAAACTTAGTCCAGAACCCATGATTTGAGTTCCCAGGGTAAGAGTTTAATTTGAAACCAGCCTTGAAAGTACCAGTTGTTCCAAGAGTGCTGTCAGAATGACTTAACAATCCACCATTTAAGGAGACCTAACCAGCGTGTCTTTTATCTTCCTAGGGATTTAAATACCAAGAGTAAGGCTGGGAATATACTCATTTTCAGACCCTCATCTACAAAGGCTTCGTCGTCCCTAGTATTCTCAGTACAAAGCTCTTCTTAGTTTTCTCCACTGTTCATTGACATTGGGCTTGATTATTATTCCAATAAGGGGTAAGTCATAAGGGGACTAAGCCATGTTCATGAAAACAGTGAATATGCTCCAAAGGATGACCCAGGAGCAAAAACAAAACAAACAATAAACAAATAAATACAGGCACAAATTAAATTTTCAAGAAGGCACCCCATTTCATTTAGGTTCAATGATATGTAATCATTCCTTCCTAGCAAGAGCATGTAAGTCCATGTTCCCTTTAGTAAATATATTAGTCTGCTCAGATTCCTACAACAAAATAACACAAGCTGGATGCATTAAATAAGAGAAATTAGGTTCTCATTGTTCGGGAGATTCAAGCCCAAGATAAAGGTATCGGTGTGGTTTGATTTCTGGTGATTATCTCCATAGATGCAGAAAAAGCATTTGACAAAATCTCACATGCATTTATGATAAAAACCCTACAAAAAATTGGAATAGATGGGCTCTACCTCAAATTGATTAAAGCTATCAATGAAAAACCAACAGCCAGTATCATACTAAATAGTCAAAAACTGAAATCCTTCACACTAAAATCAGGAAAAGACAAGGATGTCCACTATCACCACTCTTGTTCCATATAGTTTTGGAAACGTTAGCCATGGCAATTAGACAAGAGAAAGAAATAAAAGGAATAAAGATAGGAAATGAAGAAGTCAAATTATCATTATTTGCAGATGACATGATACTCTATATAGAAGACCCCAAGAACTCCACCAAAAGTCTTCTAGACTTAATAACCAAATTCAGTAAAGTAGCTGGATACAAGGTCAACACACAAAAATCAATAGCTTTCCTCTACACGAACAACAGACTCACTGAGAGAGAAATAGGGCAAATAACTCCTTTCACAATAGCGTCCAAAAAACTGAAATATCTAGGAATCAACCTAACGAAAGAAATCAAAGACCTCTTCTCTGAAAACTATGGCACTCTGAAAAGAGAGATTGAAGATGATATCAGAAAATGGACAGACATCCCCTGCTCCTGGGTAGGAAGGATTAATATAGTGAAAATGGCCATACTTTGAAAAGTGCTATATAGATTCAATGCAATTCCAATTGAAATCCTGGCAGCATACTTCACAAACCTTGAGAAAGCAATTCCAAAATTCTTTTGGAACAAGAAGAGACCCAGAATAGCAAAAGCAATTCTAGGTAACAGAGACATGGCAGGGGGTATCACAATCCCCAACCTGCAACTGTACTACAAAACTACTGTGATAAAAACAGCATGGTACTGGCAAATAAAACAGACCTGAGGACCAGTGTAACAGATTAGAAGATGCAGAAACAACTCCAGACATACTCAGCCACCTCATTGTCCACAAAGGAGACAAACACCCTCACTGAAGGGAAGATAGCCTCTTTAATAAATAGTGCTGGAAAAATTGGGCTTCAACTTGCCAAAGATTAAACCTAGACCTATATCTCTCGCCATGCACTAAACTAAAATCGAAATGGATTAAAGATCTAAATATTGAAATAGAAATGCTGAACCACCTGGAACAGAGATTAGGTAGAACTCTTGAAGACATTGTTATAAGAAAAGATTTTATAAACAAAACCTCAATTGCCTGTGAACTAGGACAATCAACAAGTGGGATCTCTTCTTATTAAAAAGCTTCTGCACACCAAGAGAAACCACACAGTGTGGAGAAAACTCACAATGTGGGAAAAAAATTTCACCTGCTGTTCCTCAGACAAAGGCTTACTATCTCGAATCTATAAAGAACTTTAAAATATCAGACCTCCCAAATTTAAAGACCCAATCCGAAAATGGGCATCTAAAATGAACAGATATTTCTCAAACAAAGAAGTAGAAATAGCAAATAAATACGTGAAAAAATATTCAACATCACTGGTCATTCGAGAGATGCAAATGAAAACAAGCTGAGATTCCACCTCACTCTGGAAAGAATGGCTGCTATCATGAAATCAACCAATAACCAATGCTGGCGGGGCTGTGGGAAAAGAGGAACACTGCTCCCTGCTGGTGGGAGTGTAGACTGGTGCAACCACTGTGGAAATCAGTATGGAGATACCTCAAAGAACTGGGACTGGAAATCCCATTTGACCCAGCTATTCCCCTGCTGAATATCTTCCCCAAAGAATTAGAAGAATCATACCACAGTGATATATGTGCACCCATGTTCATAGTAGCACAGTTTGTAATAGCTAAAACTTGGAAACAGCCCAAATGCCCATCAACTGGAGACTAGATAAAGGAAATGTGGTTTTTTAATAAAATGGAGTACTACTCAGCCATAAAAAATGAGAAGTTAGAAACATAGCTAAGTGGATGCACATTGAGGCGATACTCTTAAGTGAAATAAATAGGACACATGTGTAAATACTGAATAGTTTCTCTGGTGTGAGAAACTGAAAGTGTAAATAAGGACTAAATGTATAATAGGTAATGTGAAATAGGAAGGAAAGGGCCAAAGGGGAAGGAAGTGAGAGGGGTAGGGGAAAGGATAGAAGGGAATGGGATTAATATGAGAAAATGGAAAAATAGGAACAAAATCTTTGTAAATAGGAATGGAGGGGTTGAAGGGAGGGCAAGGGAATGGGGAAAAATAAGAACCAAGAGAGATTATGTAAAGGTGCAAATTTCCAATGATGAATGTCATTATACTGTATACCTAAAATGTACCAATGAGTAAAATGAATAATTGATAATGCGAAATAGGAAGAAAAGGTCCAAAGGGGTAGGAAAAGTGGGAGGGACAGGGGAAAGGAAAGAAGGGAAAGGAAAAATGATGAGAAATGGAAAAAATGAAAGCAAAGTCTTTGTAAATAGGAAGGGTGGAGGGTTGAAGGGAGTGCAGGGAATGGAGAAAAAGAACCAAGATACATCATGTAAAGGTACAAGTTCCCAATGAAAAATGTTAATGTATTGCATACCTAAAATGTAGCAATAAATGAATTAATAAATAAATAAATAAATAAATAAATAAATAAATAAAATCTGAAAAAAAAGTGTGCCTTCTCTAGCATCTTCTCATAGGGGGCGACATTAATCTCATTGGACTAGATCTTAACACTTACGACTTCATCCAACTCTTATTATCCCCCCCAAATCCATCTCAAAATACCTTCACATTGGGGTTAGAGCTTCAGTATAGTCACTTGGGGATTGGGGTACACAGAAATTCACTCCTTAACAGTAGATAAGCCTCACTGTCATTCTTCTTAGCTAATATTTAGCCAAGGACACCCTGCAATTTTTCAGACAGGGTGTGGACAACACGTGTCTGTCACTTGACCTTGAATGTAAAGTGGAATCCTTGCAAGAAGAAATTGCCCTTTTGAAGAAACTACATAATGAGGAAATCCAGAGCTGTAAGCCCAGATTCAGGAACAGCACGTCCAGATCGACATGGATGTTTCCAAGCCTGATCTCAAGGCTTTCCCTGAGTGACGTACTTCAGCAGTACGAAAGTGTGGCTGCCAAGAACCTTCAGGAGGCAGAAGAATGGTACAAGTCCAAGTTTGCAGAGCTCTCAGAGGCTGCGAACCTGAACAACGATGCCCTGCACCAGGCAAAGCGGGAGTCCAATGAGTCACCTGTGAAGTGGATGCGCTTAAAGGAACTAACGAGTCCCTGGAACGCCAGATGTGTGAATGGAGGAGAACTTTGCTGTCCAAGCTGCTATCTACCAAGACACCAGTGGGTTCCTGCAGGATGAGATTCAGAACATGAAGGAAGAGATGGTGCGTCACCTTCGTGAATACCAAGACCTGCTACTCAATGTTAAGGTGGCTCTTCCCGGGTACCAAAGAAGAGAAGAGAAAAGAGAAGGGAAGGGAAGGGAACGGGAGGGGAGGGGAGGGGAGGGGAGGGAAGGGAAAGGAAAAAAGATGGCTCTTGACATTGAGATCGCCACCTACAGGAAGGTGCTGGAAGGCGAGGAGAGCAGGATTTCTCTGCCTCTTCCAAACTTTTCTTCCCTGAACCTGAGGGAAACCAACTTGGAGTCTCTCCCTCTGGTTGACACCCACTCAAAAAGGACACTTCTGATTAAGACAATTGAAACTAGAGATGGGCAGGTTATCAGTGAAACTTCTCAGCATCACGATGATCTTGAATAAAAAGTGCACATACTCGGTGCGGCAGAATTTTACCAGCAAGAATAAAAAAGAGATCCATATCTTAAACAGCTTTCAAGTGTTTTCTGCAGTTTTACAGGAGTGCAAGATAGATTTGGAATAGATATAAACTCTAGTTCTTAACAACCAACACTCCTAAAAGTGTTTAAAAAATTTACAACATAATGTAGTTTACAAGGAAGTTTTGTGCTAGAATACTTTTTACAAAGTATTTTTGAATACCATTAAAACTGCTTTTTTTCCAGCAAGTATCTGACCAACTTGTTTCTGCTTCAATAAATCTTTGGAAAAACTAAAAAAAAAAAATTATTCCTGGGATGCATTATTTCTAACCATAATGAAACTGACCAACAACAAAATTTGTTTTCTATAAGATTATTAATATTTGGGGAACTTAAATAGAAAGCAGTCCATACTTTTATTCAATTCAACCAAACTTTGGCTTTTATCTTTTCCAACCTACTGCTTATTGTCACACCTGAATTTTTAGAGAAAGAAAATACCCCAACTTGGAAAATATATAAATATACATCCACCCATACAAGTACTGGTTTCTAGTGCAGCTAGAAACGGAATATTCAGAAAAAAACTTTAAAATCCTAGGATTTTCAGTTTCTATAGCTGAATAAATATAAACCTTTTTTTTTTTTTGGTACTGGGGATCAAACTCGGGTCCTTGCACATGCAGGGCAGGCGGCAGAATCACTGAGCTAAATCCCCGGCCCAATAAAAACATTTTTATATATAAAAATTTTGAGGTTTCTTCATTCTGATTAAAGGTCCTGAAATTTAATTCATGTAATTTCTATGTTGCAGGTTTTAAGAAGGGTAACAACATTTTCATTTCTCGTGTGCAACAAAATTATTCATAACTGATTGCAACATTAAATATTAATTTAAAAATGAAATCACTGCTATAGAAAGCTGATAGATGACTTAAAGCAACCTACTCCTACCTTATCTACATTTATGTACCATCTTTCTTTAAATTTTTTTTATTAAAATTTTTTATTGGTACATTTTAGGTATGCAACACAGTTACATTTCTCATTGGGAATTGTAACTTTACATAATGCACCCTGGTTCTTATTTTTTCCGCATTCCTAACCCTCCCTTCACCCCCTCTATCCTTCTCTATTTACAAAGACTTTATTTCCATTTTTTCCATTTCTCAGCATTTTTCCTTTCCCTTCTTTCCTTTCCCCTGCCCCTCTCACTACCCCTACACCTTTGGACCTTTTCTTCCTATTTTGCATTATCGATTATTCATTCTAATCATTGGTACATTTTCGGTATACAATATAATGACATTCATCATTGGAAATTTGCACCTTTACATAGTCTCTCTTGGTTCTTACTTTTCACCCTTGCCCAGCCCTCCCTTCAACCCCTCCATTCCTCCCTATTTACAAAGATTTTGTTCCTATTTTTCCATTTTCTCATATTAATCCCATTCCCTTCTATCCTTTCCCCTAGCCCTCCCACTTCCTTCCCCTTTGCCTCTTTTCTTCCTATTTCACATTACCTATTATACATTTTAGTCCTTATTTACATTTTCAGTTTCTCACTCTAGAGAAACTATTTGGGATTTACACATGTGTGTCCTATTTATTTCACTTAAGAGTATCGCCTCAATGTGCATTCACTTAGCTATAAATGTCTCTAATTTCTCATTTTTTATGGCTGAGTAGTACTCCATTTTATTAAAAAACCACATTTTCTTTATCCAGTCTCCACTTGATGGGCATTTGGGCTGTATCCAACTTTTAGCTATTACAAACTGTGCTACTATGAACATGGGTGCACATACATCACTGTGGTATGATTCTTTTAATTCTTTGGGGAAGATATTCAGCAGGGGAATAGCTGGGTCAAATGGGATTTCCAGTCCCAGTTCTTTGAGGTATCTCCATACTGATTTCCACAGTGGTTGCACCAGTCTACACTCCCACCAGCAGTGGAGCAGGGTTCCTCTTTCCCCACAGCCCCGCCAGCATTTGTTATTGGTTGATTTCATGATAGCAGCCATTCTTTCCAGAGTGAGGTGGAATCTCAGCTTGTTTTCATTTGCATCTCTCGAATGACCAGTGATGTTGAACATTTTTTCATGTATTTATTTGCTATTTCTACTTCTTTGTCTGAGAAATGTCTGCTCATTTTAGATGCCCATTTTCGGATTGGGTCTTTAAATTTGGGAGGTCTGATATTATTAAGTTCTTTATACATTTGAGATAATAGACCTTTGTCTGAGGAAGAGCAGATGAAGACTTTTTCCCACATTGTGGGTTGTCTCTTCACACTGCTGGTGGTTTCTCTTGCTGTGTAGAAGCCTTTTAATAAGAAGAGATCCCAGTAGTTGATTGTTTGTGCTCGTTCACGGGCAAGTGAGGTTTTGTTCATAAAATCTTTTCCTACACCGATGTCTTCAAGGGTTCTACCTAACCTCTGTTCCAACTGGTTCAGAGTTTCTATTTTAATATTTAGATCTTTAATCCATTTTGATTTTAGTTTAGTGCATGGTGAGAGATATGGGTCTAGGTTTAATCTTTGGCAAGTTGAAGCCCAATTTGTCCAGCACCATTGATTAAAGAGGCTATCTTTCCTCCAGTGAGCGTGTTTGGCTCCTTTATCAAAGATGACAATCCTGAGTGTGTCTGGTGTTGTTTCTGCATCTTCTAATCTGTTCCACTGGTCCTCAGGTCTGTCTCTTTGCCAGTACCATGCTGTTTTTATCACAGTAGCTTTGTAGTATAGTTGCAGGTTGGGGATTGTGATACCCCCTGCCATGTCTCTGTTACCTAGAATTGCTTTTGCTATTCTGGGTCTCTTCTTGTTCCAAATGAATTTTTGGATTGTTTTCTCAAGGTCCATGAAGTATGTTGCTGGGATCTCAACTGGAATTGCATTAAATCTATATAGCAGTTTTGGAAGTATGGCCATTTTCACTATATTAATCTTTCCTACCCAGGAACAGGGGATGTCTGTTCATTTTCTGATATCATCTTCAATCTCTCTTTTCAGAGTACCATAGTTTTCAGAGAACAGGTCTTTGATTTCTTTCCTTAATTCCTAGATATTTCAGTTTTTTGAATGCTATTGTGAAAGGGATTATTTGCCCTATTTCTCTCTTAGTGAGTCTGTCATTTGTGTAGAAGAAAGCTATTGATTTTTGTGAGTTGACCTTGTGACCAGCTACTTGACTGAATTTGGTTATTAAGTCTAGAAGACTTTTGGTGGAGTTCTTTGGGTCTTCTATATAGAGTATCATGTCATCTGCAATTAATGGCAATTTGACTTCTTCACTTCCTATCTTTATTCCTTTTATTTCTTTCTCTTGTCTAATTGCTGTGGCTAATGTTTCCAGAACTATATTGAACAAGAGTGGTGATAGTGGACATCCTTGTCTTTTCCTGATTTGAGTGTGAAGGATTTCAGTTTTTGACCATTTAGTATGATATTGGCTGTTGGTTTTTCATAGATGGCTTCTATCAGTTTGTGGTAGAGACCATCTATTCCAATTTTTTGTAGGATTTTTATCATGAATGCATGTTGGATTTTGTCAAATGCTTTTTCTGGGTCTATTGAGATAATCATATGGTTTTTGTCCTTGGCTCTATTGATATAGTGTATTACATTGATTGATTTTCGTATATTGAACCATCCCTGCAACCCTGGGATGAATCCCACTTGATCAGGGTGTATGATCTTCTTGATGATCTTCTGCATTCTGTTTGCAAGTATCTTATTAAGGATTTTTGCATCTATGTTCATTAGTGAGATTGGCCTATAGTTCTCCTTTTCGGTTGGGTCTTTCTCTGCTTTGGGGATCAAGGTGATGCTTGCTTCCAGGAATGAATTTGGGAGTATTGCTTCCCTTTCAATTTCACTGAAGAGTTTAAACAGTAGTGGCGGCAGTTCCTCTCTAAATGTCTTGTAGAATTCAGCACTGAAGCCATCAGGGCCTGGGCTTTTCTTAGTTGATAATTTTTAATTACATTTTCAATTTCATTGGTTGATATTGGGTTGTTTAGAATTTTTAGGTCTTCTTCATTCAACTTTGGTAATTCCTATGTATCTAGGAATCTGTCCATTTCTTCTGTGTTGTCCATCTTATTGGTGCATAGGTTCTGGAAGTAGGTATTGATGATCCTCTGGATTTCTCCTGGGTGTGTTGTAATTTCACCCTTTTCATTCCTAATTGCATGCATTTGGGCCTTTTCTTTGCTTTTTCTCACAAGGTTGGCTAAAGATTTGTCAATTTTGTTGATTCTTTCAAAGAACCAACTCTTGGCTTCATTGATTTTTTTGTATCATTTTCTTAGTCTCCATTGCATTGATTTCTCCTCTGATCTTTATAATTTCCTCCCTTGTATGAGCTTTGGGGTTGTCCTGCTCTTCTTTTTCTAGAAGCTTGAGGTTCAGCATCAGGTTGTTTAATTGGGCTCATTCTGTTTTCCTAATATGTGTATTCACTCCTATGAATTTCCCTCATAAGACTGCTTTCATTGTGTCCCATAGATTCCGATATGTTGTATTGTCATTGTCATTTAATTGAAGGAACTGTCTGATTTCTTCTTTAATTTCCTCTGTGACCCATTGGTTATTCACAAGTGTGTTGTTCAATTTCCACATGTTTATGAAATTTTTTGAGTTTCTTTTGGTATGAATCTCCAATTTCACCACACTATGGTCTGATAATATACAGGGGATAACTTCAATTCCTTTGCACTTACTTAAACATGTTCTCTGTGTGAGTATGTGGTCTATTTTGGAGAATGACCCATGTGCAGCTGAGAAGAATGTGTATTCTGATTTTGTGGGGTGGAAGACTCTGTAAACAACTGTTACATTCATTTGTTCTAGAGTTTGATTGAATTCTAATATTTCATTACTTATTTTTAGTCTAGTTCATCTATCTATTTGTGACAGTAGGGTGTTGAGGTCCCCCACTACAATTGTATTAGTGCATATATGTCTTTTCATGTCCACTAGTATTTGTTTTATATAGTTGGGTGCACTAGTGTTTGGTGCATAGATATTTATGGTTGTCATCCCTTCCTCTTGGATTCTTCCTTTTACAAGGATGTAGTGTCCTTCTTCATCTCTCTTAATCAGTGTTGGTTTAAAATCTACTTGGTCTTCAAGGAGGATAGCTACTCCTGCTTTTTTTCAGGTTCCTGTCACTTGGAGTATTGTTTTCCACCCTTTGGCTTTCAGTCTATGAGTTTCCTTTCGAATTAAGTGTGTTTCTTGTATGCAGCATATTGTTGGATTTTGCTTCTTGACCCATTCTGCCAGTCTATTTCTTTTGATTGGTGAATTGAGACCATTAACATTGATGGTTATAACTGAAACGTATTGACTTGTCATTGCCATGACTTTTTCTTTTTGTTGGGTCCTCCCCCTTTACATTTAATTTCTTGTCATGCCAGATGGGTTCATTCTGCTTTGCTTCCTGGGATTGTGATCCTCAATGTCTGTTCCTAGGATATTGGGTAAAATTCTTTGGAGTGCTGGTTTTTTATTCACAAAGTTCCTAAGGTTCTCTTTGTCATGAAAGTATCTTATTTCTCCATCAAATTTGAAAGATAGTTTTGCAGGCTACATCAATCTGGGTTGGAAGCTGTTTATTTTCAGGGCTTGGAATATGTCACTCCAAGCTCTTCTTGCCCTGATGGTTTGCATTGAGAAGTCTGCTGTGATTCTGATGGGCTTTCCTTTGTATGTGATTTATTTCTTTTCTCTGACTGCTTGGAGAACTTTGTTCTTCTGTTGAGTTTCTGGAATCTTAACAGTTATATGCCTATGTGTAGATTTTTTTTTGATCAAGGCTATTTGGAGTACTATATGCCTCACTTATCTGTATGTCAAGCTCTTTTCCCCTGCTTGGGAAGTTTTCTGCCATTATTTCTGTGAAGACATTTTTTTATGTCATCTCCACTCTCTCCTGTTTCTTCATTGACTCCAATCCGTCTTATGTTATTCTTCTTTGCATTATCTAGCAGCTACTGGATTGATTTCTCATGTTCCCTTATAATTTTGAAGCAGGTTTTCTTTCTTGGTCACTAATTGCAATCTTATCTTCTATATCTGAAATTCTGTCCTCACATTGGCTCATTCTGCTGTGTAGGCTTTCAATGGAGTTTTTCATGTCCTGGAAATCTATTTGCATCTGTTTTATGGATTCCATTTGTTTCCTATGTTGGGATTCCATCATGTTCCTGAGCTCCTCTCTATATTTATTAATCATGTCTTGCACTAGGGGCACAATTTCTCCTGTTATCTGAGAAATTATTTCTGATTTCATTTTTTTCCAGATCCCCTTTTGTTGTCAGTTCAGTGGGTCCAGTTGGTTGTGTATCAGAGTGTTCCATCTCATTTCCCTTTGGGGTTGCTGTAGGTGATCTGGAAGTCTGGTTTTGAGACTTATTTACGTGTTTTCTCATTTCGACTGGGGGGGGTGCTTTTGGCACCTGCACAGATTACCTCCTCTGAGCTGGGAGAGGCGGGACAGGGTCCGGGAGCAGCAATAGGGATGGTGGCCAGGAAGCCCCTTCCTCTGGGCCAGGAGCAGCGAGACTCAGTACAGTAGCCTGGAGGTCCAGTGTCCTCTGCGTCTTTGTAGTGTGGAACCAGGTGGCTGTACAGAGGAGCTGGGGGGGAGGTGTCCAGTGGATTGTTGCCAGGGTGTGGGGTGATTTGGCATGTTCTGCATGACTCGGGACCTCGGTAGCAAGTGTGCAGACCTGCCTGTCTGCAGTGGGCTGATTCAGCATGTTCCGTGTGACTCAGGACCTCAGTAGTGTGTGCCATTTATGTAATTTCTTAATGACTGAAATAGTATCGGTATTACTATACAATGAGACATTTAGATAACAAAATAAATTTTGTTTCTATAGTTCTCTGTATCAGTTAGGGTTCACTAGAGAAACAGATTTAATATAAATATGCATAATATATAATGTAACATCATATGTAAATTGTCATATAAAAGATTTACAAGGTATACTTACAATGGGTACCTTCAGAGTCAGGGGTTGAAGAATGCAAAAGGCTAGTCTCTGCACTGGAGGGCCAGAGGATGTAGTTAAAAGTTGAAGCTCACTGCAGAGTGCTATGGGAGTCCGTATCAGGAACCTGAAGGGTCTTTGCTGGAAGGCTGGAGTCTGTACTTGAAGCCTGGAGATGGACATCCAAAGGTGATGACAAAAACTGGAGCTCCTCTGAAGAAGCAGAAAACAAGACTTTCTTCTTATTCTTCCCCTTTTTATTCCTTCTGGGCTAAAATCCTATTTGTTGGTGCCACCCATACCCAAGGTGGGTCTTCTGTCTTCAGTAAATCATCCAGACACACCCAGAACAGTGCTCTACTAATCTGCTAGGTGTTTCTTATTCAACTTGACACCACAATTAACTATCACAGATTCCTTTTCAAAGATAAATAATTCATCAAAATTTATTCTTCCATTTATACATTTGCCAAAAAGCATGATATCAAATGTAAAATGTCTCAATAACTCTAGAGCCTAGAAAAATAATGTTTGAAGGGAGAAGACTATTTTTTTTTAACTAGGTATCCTTCTGGAGGCTTTTATAGCCATTTTGCCATTTAAACTCTTGGAGCTTTCTGTCTGTGAACCAATGCTTTAATTATAGCATTAGGTAAGTACTACCCAATGGGAAGGGACAGGAGGTCTGAGTTGACAACCTATTTCATATACCCCTTAGTGTCCCTTTGTGTGTCATTAGTTTTATATAAAGAAAGAAAGGGTCCTTATAGCTCTTCTAAAATGCATTGGAGATTTTTTCTAGACTGTAAGCCTTTTAATGGCTTGAAAAGAGTTTAAGTATTACAATGTATAATACAAATACTATGGTTTAATCCTTCCCAGTATGGAATAGGTGATGTTGATTAATGGCAGGAATTTCCTAGATATCATCTCAGGTGCATTAGGGACTATAGTTAGGGAACCATGATTTTATATCCTTTGAAATGTTTTTGACCCTATTCTATATGCTGTGCTCTGGGACATCAGGTAGAAGGAACCAAGGAAACAGTCCTACTTCCAGATTTAGGAAAAGAGGGAGTCTGAGGGTAGCATATGGTGGAGCAGCTATTGAAAGAGAGAGAATAGACAGGGAATAGCACTGAATGAATCCCTACTGTGTGCCAGGCTCTATTCTGATATTCTGTATACATTATCCCATTTAACAATAAGTCTGTGGAGTATATAGATTATTACACTAATTTTTCAGATAAAAAAAATGAGACATAATGCCCAAGATTACTCACCAACACAACTGAGGTTTGAACTTCAGTCTCCCTGACTGCAAAGCCTGAGCTCTTCCCTGTTCCATGCATACGGACATTCCACATTGGTTCTACAAAAACGTGGAGGGTTTTTTCCACTAGGATAAAGCTATTCCATTTCTATTGCAGATTATGTTTATATCATTTTGTAGCAAGTGGTTTCTCCTGGTTTGAGAGACAGTATACCAACTTGAATTTAAGACTGACAATATATACCATTTAATAAACCAAATGCTGCTTGAATTTCTAGAAATGGAACTGGCCAGAAAACTGTAGCTTTAGGATTTTTTCCATATTTATACTCTTGTGACTGATATTGAAAAAAAGAGAAAGAAATGTTGGTTTGGGCTTGGTTGTAACTTTTCTAATTTTAAAAAGGGTTTTCATTCTACCTGATATCAAGTTATCCGTGTCATAATCATAATTTATGCTCTTCTTGCTCTTCAGAACAATTTCAAATACAGCCTTAACACACTCTGTTTCATAATTGCTGAGCCCTGTTTCTCATGCTAGAAGGCTGTGTGTATCTCCTCAATTCCAGGCCTAGAGGCTGGTCACTCTGGCTGTCACCTTGACTTCAATATGTGACTCTCGCTTTCTTGTTTTCTCAGTTTTCCACTCAGTTTTCTCTGTTGGACTAGTGGTAGTAGTCTTCAGTTCTTTCCTCCACCAGGAACCATATCACAGGTTTTGTAAGCATGATCTTTGGCAACAACGTTTTAGCATGCCTGTGTGTGGGGGTCACAACTCATGTCTAGCTTCCGTGCTTCCTGATGGTTAGTAGTTGAGGGGATAATGGTCATGAATTTCTATTTACTTCTTCTTAACTGCAAGATTGTTGTTCTATAACAGAGCACCATGACAAAAAATAGCTAAGTAATGAGAAAAAAAGCAATTCCATTGTGTTTGTACCAGAGGAACAATATGGTACAGAGGAAGAAACATGGACTCCAGCAATTCAAATCAATGCAAGCTATCTTATTTGTCGAGAGCTGGAGGCAACACCCAAGTCTTTTGTCACTAACCAGTTGTGTGTCATCTGGTTAGCCACTTAATCTGTGTGGCTCAATTTTTCCATCAGTACAAAGTGATAATTACACCTCTTCTGCCTTCTTTTATTTGTCATAAGATTAAGATGAGATAGTCAATTATAAAATACAGAGCACTATCCAGAACTGCCAGCTACCATTATGTTACTGATTTCAACCTTCAACAGTCCTCATTGGTTCTTTTATTCATTTTGCACCTAATCAGATACTGCTACAATTAGGGTGACCAGCTTATCCCAGTTTACCAAGAATTCTCCCAATTCTAGTAATAAAAGTCCTAGTAATAAAAGTCCCAATTCTAGTAATAAAAGTAACAAAAACCTTAGAAACCACTCAATCTAGGACATTCTAGAGTATATAGTTTCCCTAATGATAATGAAGTTACTCGTAAAGAACAAAAGCTAATTAATGCTAATATATCCTTTCTCCATCCCCTCCATAGGAAAGAAGTCAGTGAGATGTTTTAAATCCAAACTGTGCTCATGTAATCCCACCAGAAGCAAAGAAGGTTTTCCTGAGAGGGGCAAGCTAGGATGGAGATGTCACCATAGCTGATATTTAGTGATACATTATGAGGAAACTGAACACTGGTGGGTGTTCAGGCCACCACCCTTAACACCAAAGTGACTCACTTTTCTGTGCCCATCAATAGGCCCTGGTGTTCTATTTGGGTGAAAGGGCAAGAATCTACGTGATCCCAGGACCTGCTACCAGTCAGCTCTGCTCTCAATTCCTCCTCTCTTTCCACTCACATCCACAGATGTGTCTAGCATTTCATGCACTTACACAAGCGTGTGAAAATTTTTAGTCCTGCTGAGATGATGTAAGATAGTCACCTTTCTTCCTTCCTTCCTCTCTTTCTCCCTCCCTCCCTCTCTCCCACCTCCCTCCTTTCTTTCTCTTTCTTTCTTTCTTTTTCTTTCTTTCTTTCTTTTTCTTTCTTTCTCCTCCTCCTCTCTCTTTCTTTCTTCCTTTCTTCTTTCCTTTCGTTCTTTTTTTCTTTTTGTTTAAAAAAAACCAAAACAGAACCAGTAAAGCAATTACAGTATCTTTCCTTAAGCTGCAGGCACCCAACCAGGCTTGGGTGAGTCAACTCAGCTGTTCAGTTCCAAACCACACACTCTCCCCACCCACCTGGGGAATGAAAAGAAATGGTGCAGCCAGGCTACTTCCCTGCTGCAGTGACCTCTTCCTCTGCTGGAGATATAGCCTGATCAAAGGCCTGTTGTTTTCTTTTGGCTCTGGAACTTATGGGCTTTCAGTGTATCTGTAGCATGATCATGATGCTTAAAAAAAAAGAAAAGAAAGAAAGAAATGGACAGATTCAGCCTCTACTATTTCTCTTTATGGAAAGAGAAAATCTTCAATGATTCCAAAATGGCAGTAACAGAATAAACACCTCTCTGAATCTCATGGAAGAAAGGAACTTCAGGTAATCAGAAGAGACTTTAGCTCCAAAACTAATAATGACCAGCAAACAATCCAAGAACTGGCCAAACAGGCTGGATCGCTTTCCTGTGAGTCATTGGTTACTGAAGCCCTAGGATGAGCTGAGGCCCACTTGCTCCAGGTCCCTCTCGCCTGTGGGAAATAGGCTTTTTAAATGGAGAGTTGCCCCCACCAACAATCATCAGCCTCTTGACGGTCACCAGGGTGGGGCACAGCAGTCACAGGACCTGTCTTTTTGTGCCTTTTATTTTTTTAACCCACTTGCAGATGTAATGATGTGTTTTATGGTTCTTTTTTGGAAATACTAATAATCTTGACAGTGAAATAGGTCTCAGGACTTGAGAGGGTAGGGAGAAGACAAAGAAGTAACCTGGTGTCTTGGGAAGGAATTAATTTGTGAATGTTTTCAGTAATTCCTAGCTCCCTCACTGGAGAAGGATCAGTGGTGTGCTGACAAATACTTAACAACAGGCACTCTGGGAACAAACACAAAAACAAAATCTGATCTCTGTGTTATCTAATTTGCATGGTGTAAATTAGAGGAATCACTCAGAGGGATCCTAATTTTCTTTTGCCAATGGCAATCTCACCTGATGGGTGTTATAAAAAGATAATTTTTAAGAATTAAAACTTATCAACATGATTTCAGTTAGAATACTCTATCAAAAACTTCACTTACCTTTCTAAATTACTTTTAGTGATTCAGTGTCTAGTTCATTTTTTATTAGATATGTTTTTTCTTTTTCTTATTTAAGTCTTCTTTTTCTCTATGCTGAGAACTGATTCACAGTCAGATGCTCTCCTGTTTTTATCTTTTACCTATGCTTTTTTCTTGTTATTTAAAAATTATCACATTCCTACCAATCCTCCTTTCCTCTCGATATATAAAACCTCAATCAAAAATAAGAACCAAGATGCATCATGTAAAGGTACAAGTTCCCAATGAGAAATGTAATTGTGTTGTATACCTAAAGTGTACCAATAAAAGAATTGAACAACAACAAAAAAAACCTCAATGACTCCGCATAACTTTTAGGATAAAGTTTGAACTCCCCAGCCTTTGTGATATGGCTTTGACCCCAACCTCTATCTCTGACATATTCTTCCAGGGTCCCCTCAAGGAACTTGCATTCCACAATTCTTTGAGCACCCTAAATAAACTGTGATGCTTTCGTTCTAAACTTTCCTACAGGTGGCTTCCTCTGACATTTCTCCTCACTAACCTCTTAATTTTAACTTTACATAGAATATCTAATCTCTGTGGCTACAGCATCTTCTGTTATCCGTATCTCAGCAGTGACAGTAATTACTGATTTACTGAACTGTCTCTCTCCATTTAAGCTGTGATCCACTTGGATCAGAGAAAGTTTTCCTTCTTATACCTGGCTCCTAACAAAATGTCTGATGGTGCTCAACAAACACCAAATAAATGGATAAATTAGTGAATGAAATTGAGGTAACCTGATTTTTATCCCTTTAAATTAGAAAGTATTAAAGTCCTATAATCATTAATTGAAAGTATCAGTACAATGGCAAAGGAGTTCAATAAAATGTGATACAATGATAATATAGAAATAAAATTTCGATATACCATTCCAAAAAGTGACCTCTCTGATGCAAGAAAAAAGTGTAAGCAGCATTATCTATTTTACATAAATAGATAAAAAGGAACGCACACAAATATATACTATATATAGTAAAACTATAAATAGTAAAACTTTGATCTACAAGCATAACTCATTCCAGAAACATGCTTGTAGAACTAAGGCAGGGTCCTGGAGAGAGAAAGGAGACAGTGGAGAGAAAGAGAAGGGGGGATTGGCTTCTTGGCCCTGGCTCTTGGTTTAAAATAAAGTGATTTACCATTTCACTATGTGTGTGTGTGTGTGTGTTTATGTGTGTGTGTGTACAATGTTTTACATCACAAAAATATGTATTTTGTCAGCTAGAAAAGAATGTAAGCATGCACCAAAGCAACAGTACTACTACGTTGCAACACTACTGCTTTCGCGATTTTTACTGCTTCTACAAGATTTCAACTCTAATGGTATTTGCAGCTCTATTGTTTACAACAGTCAAAAATCCAAACAACCTAAATATCATAACAATATGGAATTGTTAAATGCACTTTGATGTGTACATCTAAGAACATATTCTAAAATGAGAGAAAGCCAGAGAGAGAGAGAGATCCTAGGACCCTAATTCTTGGTACCTAAGCTTGGCAGACCCAATTCAGGGAACAAGGAACTCCTGAATTGAAACTCCAAGACTCCAGTAGACCCCTTGAAATTATCTGAGGTTCCTTTGGTAACTAGAGTTTAATTTAAAGTTTTCTTCAGCCAAAATTCTGTTATGAATCTACTACCCAAAACAAATTGAAAGCCAACTCTGCAACTTAGTTTACAACTAAGCTGAGGTGTCTACATTGGCATTTCCTCATTGCTGTGAGATCGTCCTAGTCTACATGGCCTCTCTACATCTTTATTTCTTCATTTGTAAAAGATAGATGTGAAGCAGGAATAGGTCTCTGTAGGAGTTAAGATGCTTCTGGATGTATGGAACAGAAAGCCAACTCCACCTGGCTTGAAGAATTAGCACAAGTTTACAAAAAATGCAAAAGCGGCTTGGCCCTAGAATTGGCTGCTCCTGTTGTACAATAACCTTAGCAAGGATCTAGGCTCTCTATCTCTGTCCTGCCCTCCGTATCATTTGGACAGACTCCTTTGGGCTTGTAAGATATCTGTCAATAGTGTTCGGAGTGACTGCTTTCTGATATGTAAAAGAGCTTTTCCAGAAGCTTCTAGCAAGTCTTTCCTCTTGTCTGATTGGATCACATGTCAATCCTAGCTCTTGAGAAGAGGGATGATAATGGATTTAGACCTATGAGATCTGGAACCCAGTCTCCTGAGCTTCATGGGGAGGGTTAGGTATCTGAACAAATTTGGAATGACTTAGAAGAAAGCCATGGTAACCAGTGCTGGCTTGGCATCCAAGCACCTGTGTAATTCCTTCCAGATCACAGAATCCCACTCTGCTGTCACACACCAGATTCTGTATCTAGGTGACATTCCTCTAAACTTCGTATTGAAAATGCATGTGGCTTATTTTAAGGTTTTGTTGTCTTCATAAGAATAGAAGAACAGTATGTTTCTATTTTCATTTTTTTTGTATTTGCATCTACTATATAGTGCCAAATAGATAAGTTTGGGGATGTCAGTTTTTACAGACTCATTCAAACGATTTTTAAAAAGACAAAAAAAACCCTCTAGGAAACCAAACCAATATAGATGGTGATATTTGACTTTCAAGATTTTAGAAAATTGTTTGTGTGGAACTGCCTAAAACTAAAAAGTGCTGACTGAAGGATGCTGGTAGTGACATTTGACTCCTTATGGGTCATAAGACCTACCCTACACTGAGATATTGTTTGTGAAAGGACACTATGCAGTTTAAAACAACTTAAACACTCTACACGGTTCAGCCAGGCAGCCTGAGGCTCCTCGGCTGTGTTCTGGTTCCTGTCCATGGCACGATGAGGTCCCGGGAGCGGCTTGGGGTGCTGCCTTCATCCAGTGCTCTGCTTAGCCACGTGGGTGCCTGCAAGGTCCAATTCCATCCCCGCCCCCCGGCCTCCGCCTTAAGGCTCTTCTGCTACCTGGTCCCTCACTACAGAGGCACAGGGGGTTATACTTCACATAGTTAAATGTGATAGATTAATAACTACCACAAATTGTCATTTTCTAAGCTGCGCGTGATGCTATGGTATTGCTGATTGTAACATTTGGCCTAACATGTTGTGATTGATCTAATCAGTTTTCCTTCCTGGTATAAGGAAAATAAAATAGCCTCAGAGTCACTAGAGCCTCAAAACCTAAACACAAGCCATATCTGGAAGACACCTCTGAAAAGCAATCATTCCACCAGGGCTTTAAACACAAGCAACAAAGATAACTGCATTAAGCAATTTTGAAATATCAACCCAGGAATTAAACCAAGGACAGTACCAAAAACAAAAATGAGAAGACATTTAACCAAGGCACAAATGCAGGCTTCCATGCCACAAAAAGGAAATTCTGGGAGAAATGAGGAGGAAAAGTTGGATAATCAACCACCTGGACACCCTGAACTGATAGCACAGGAAGTAACAAAGCAGATACATAAGGCTGTAGAACAATTCAAAGCAGAAATAATCTCCCAGATAAATACAGAAATGGTGAGTAGAGTGAAAGACATGATTGGAGGCTGTAGAGCAGAAACAGACAAGAAAATAGATGAGATCAGAAACATGCTGGAAGACATGAATGCCCAGCATAAGAAAGAAATGGAAACCATGATCACCCAACATAAGAAAGAAATGGAATCCATGAAACAGATTCAAACAGATATTCAGGAGATTAAAAACTCCATTGAAAGCATGCAGAGCAGACTAAGAGAATCTGAAGACAGAATATCAGATATAGAAAACAGGATCACAGTTAAGGACCATGAAAACAGAAATTTCTTAAAGATAGTAAGGGACCATGAGAAATCAATCCAACAGCTGCTAGACGAGGCAAAGAAGAATAGCATAAGACTGATAGGAGTCCACAAAAAAATAGGAGAAAGTACAATTGACATAAAAAACTGTTCACAGAAGTAATAGTAGAAAACTTCCCAGACAGAGGTGGAGAATTGGACACACAGACAAGTGAGGCATATAGAACTCCACCCAGCCATGAAAAAAAAAATTCTACACCTAGACATATAATAGTCAAGATCCCAGAAACCCAGCAGAAGAACAAAATTCTACAGGCAGTTAGAGAAAAGAAACAAATCACCTACAAAGGAAAGCCCATCAGAATCATAGCAGATTTCTCAACACAAACCCTCAAATCAAGAAGAGCCTGGAGTGAAGTATTTCAAGCCCTAAAAGAAAACAACTTCCAACCTAGACTGTTGTATCCGGCAAAATTATCTTTCAAAATCAATGGGAAAATTAAATATTTTCATGACAAAGAACACCTGAGAAATTTCATGAACACCAAATCAGCACTCCAAATAATTTTATGCAATATTCTAGAAAAAGACAATGAAGGTCACAACTCCATGAGGGTCAACAGAGAGAAGACATCACACAAGGTAAGGCACTAAAGGGAAAGGGGGAAAAATAAGAAAAGAGCCAACAACAATAAAACATCATGGCAAGAATGAGTCAATATCTCTCAATTATAACTATCAATGTTAATGGCCTCAATTCACCAATCAAAAGAAACAGACTGACAGAGTGGATTAAGCAGCAAAACCCAGCAATATGCTATATACAAGAAACACACCTAACTCAAAAGAAAATTCATAGACTTAAAGTAAAAGGATGGAAAACAGTTCTCCATGCAACAGGACCCCAGAAAAAAGCAGGGGTAGCGATCTTATTTACAGACAGAGTAGATTTCAAACCAAAACTAAGAGAGACAAAGATGGCCACTACATCCTTGTGAAGGGAACAATCCAAGAGGAAGAGATGACAATGCCAAATATTTATGCACCAAATACGATTGCCCCCAACTATACAAAACAAATATTAATGGACATGGAAAACCAAATAAGCACTAACACAATTGTAGTGGGGGATCTCAACATCCCTCTATCACAAATAGACAGATTATCTAGGAAAAAATTAACAATGAAATTCTAGAACTGAACCAAGCTACTGAACAAATGGACTTAAGAGATGTTTATAGAGTGTTCCACCCCACAAAATCAGAATACACATGCTTTTCAGCTGCACACGGGTCATTCTCCAAAAGAGATCATATGCTAGCTCATAGGGCAAATCTAAGTAAATGTAAAAGAATTGAAGTTATCCCCTGTATATTATCAGACAATAGTGTGATAAAATTAGAGATGAATAACATAAGAAACTGCAGAACACCCACAAACACATGGAAATTGAATAACACCCTCCTGAACAACCAATGGGTCACAGAGAAAATTAAAGAAGAGATTAGACAGTTTCTACAAGTAAATGATAATGCCAGTACAACATACAGGAATCTGTGGGACACAATGAAAGCACTTCTATGAGGGAAATTCATAGCAGTGAATGCCCATATTAGGACAACAGAGAGAACTCAGTTAAATAACCTAATGCAGACCCTCAAGCTCCTAGAAACAGAAGAGCATAACAAACCCAAAGCTCGTACAAGAAAGAAAATTACAAAGATCCGAGCAGAAATCAATGCAATGGAGACTGTAGGGAACAGGGGAAGGGGACATTACCAGAACCTCTGCAGTGAGTCCTGGTCTCCTGCGAGCCACGGCAGCACACGGCGAATTACAGGAAAGGTAGACAAATGAGACTGAGAAGAAGCTGAGATTTGGGTCTGATCAGTGCTGCTCTGGGCAGCAAAGATGAAAGCCCCCAGCTTACCGCACCTTTTATTCAGTACTCAGTGCATTGGGAGAAACAAAGTGTAACAAATGACTTGCAGAGAGTTCAGTACATCCTGTGTAAATAAGATTTAACAATCCAAGAACAATGAGGTACTGAGTAGATGTTTGTTCCTCCCAGGATGTTTTCAGCTCCCAGGATGTTTCTTGTCCTGGAGAATCACAGACAGCATCACTGGATCATTGAGGTCTCAGTTGTGACCAGAGGCCAAAATGGAGTTATGTCTTGGAATTCCATAGCTGGGCTGTAGGCAAGAGAACTAGGCTAACCAAATGGTTTTCCCCTAAAATTATGTAGCATTGCTCCTGACAGGGGACTAACAGAACAATACAAAAAAATCAATGAATCAAAGAGTTGGTTTTTTGAAAAAATAAAGAAAATTGATAAACCTTTAGCCCACCTTATCAAAAAAAGGAAAGAAAAAGCTCAAATCCATGCAATTAAGAATGAAAAAGGTGAAGCCACAACAGATCCAGGAGAAATTCAGAGGATCATCAATACCTACTTAGAGAACCTGTACTCTAATAAAATGGAAAACACAGAAGAAATGGACAGATTCCTAGATACATACAAATTGCCAAAGTTAAATGAAGAAGATATAGAAATTCTAAACACCCCAATAACAATGAGTGAAATTGAAAATGTAATAAAAAAATTTACCAACAAAGAAAAGCCCAGATCCTGATGGGGCCACAGCTGAATTCTACAAGACATTTAAAAAGAACTAATGCCATTACTCTTTAAACTCATCAAGGAAATTGAAAGGGAAGCAAGGCCTCCAAATTCTTTCCTGGAAGCAAGTGTTACTTTGATTCTAAAACCAGGGAAAGACCCAACCCAAAAAGAGAACTACAGGTCAATCTCCCTAATGAACATAGATGCAAAAATCCTCAAGAAGATACTGGCAAACAGAATACAGAGGGTCATCAAGAAGATCATACACCCTGACCAAGTTGGATTTATCCCAGGGTTGCAAGGATGGTTCAACATATGTAAATCAATAAATGTAATACACTATATTAACAGAGTCAAGGACAAAAACCATATGATCACTTCAATAGATGCAGAAAAGGCATTTGACAAAATCCAGCACCCATTCATGATAAAACCGCTACAGAAAATTGGAATAGCAGGTCTTTATCTCAACCCGATTAAGGCTATCTATGAAAACCCAACAGCCAACATCATACTAAATGGTCAAAAACTGAAAACTTTCATGCTAAAATCAGGAACAAGACAAGGATGCCCACTATCACCACTCCTGTTCAATATTGTTCTGGAAACATTAGCCATAGCAATTAGAAAAGAGAAAGAAATAAAAGGAATAAAGAAAGGAAAGGAAGAAGTGAAAATGTCATTATTTGCTGATGATATGATACTTTACATAGAAGACCCAAAAAAACTCTACCAAAAGACTTCTAGACCTAATTGACAGATTCAGTAGAGTAGCTGGATATAAGGTCAACACTCAAAAGACAATAGCCTTCTTATACATAAATAGCAGACCCATTGAGAGAGAAATTTGGGAAATAATTCCTTTTACAATAGCATCTAAAAAAATGAAATATCTAGGAATCAGCCTAACAAAGGAAGCAAAAGACCTCTACACTGAAAACTACAGCACTCTGAAGAAGGAGATCGAAGAGGATGTAAGAAAATGGAAAGATATCCCTTGTTCCTGGTTAGGAAGAATCAATATAGTGAAAATGGCCATACTTCCAAAACTGCTATATAGATTTAATGCAATACCAATTGAAATTCCAACAAGATACTTCACAGAACTAGAGAAAATAATCCAAAAATTCATTTGGAAGCAGAAGAAACCTAGAATAGCAAAAGCAATTCTGAGCAACAGAGACATGGCTGGGGGTATCACAATCTCCAAGTTGAAATTATACTACAAAGTTACTGTGATAAAAACAGCATGGTACTGGCAAAGAAACAGACCCGAGGATCAGTGGAATAGATCAGAAGATGCAGAAACAACTCCAGACATACTCACCCACTTCATCTTTGACAAAGGAGCCAATTGCTCTCATTGGAGAAAAGATAGCCTGTTCAATAAATGGTGTTGGAAAAACTGGATTTCAACCTGCCAAAGATTAAAACTAGACCCATACCTATCACCATGCACTAAATTAAGATCGAAGTGGATTAAAGAGCTAAATATCAAGGCAAAAACACTAAACTTGCTGGAAGATAAGTTAGGTAGAACTCTCAATGACATTGGAATAGGAAAAGACTTTATGAACAAAACTTCAGTAGCACGGGAACTAGCACAAAGAATCAACAACTGGGACTTCATCTTATTAAAAAGCTTCTGCACTGCAAGAGAAACTACCAACAGAGGTAAGAGACAACCTATATATGGGAAGAAATTTTTAGCAGCTGTACCTCAGACAAAGGTCTACTATCTAGAATATATAAAGAATTGAAAAAAATCAGACCCCCCAAATTCAAAGACCCAATTCAAAAATGGGCATCTGAAATGAACAGACATTTCTCAGACAAAGAAGCAAATAAATATATAAAAAAATGTTCAACATCACTGGTCTTTTGAGAGATGCAGATGAAAACAACACTGAGATTCCACCTCACCCCAGAAAGAATGGCTGCTATCAAGAAATCAACCAATAACAAATGCTGGCAGGAGTATGGAGAGAAAAGAACCCTTCTCCATTGTTGGTGGGAGTGCAGGCTGGTGCAACCACTGTGGAAATCTGTATGGAGATACCTCAAAAACTAGGACTTGAGGTCCCATTTGACCCAGCTATTCCCCTGCTGGGTATCTTCCCCAAAAAATTAAAAGAATCATACCACAATGATATATGTGCACCTATGTTTGTAGCAGCACAATTTGTAATAGTTAAGGTTTGGAAACAGCCCAAGTGCCCATCAACTGGAAACTGGATAAAGAAGATGTGGTTTTTTAATAAAATGGAGTACTACTCAGCCATAAAGAACGAGAAACTAGAGTCATTTATAGCTAAATGGATGCATATTGAGCTGATACTCTTAAGTGAAATAAATAGGACACACATGTATAAATATGGAATAGTATCTCTAGTGTGAGAAACTAAAAGTGTAAATAAGGATGAAAATGATTAAAATGAATAACTGATAATTTGAAATAGGAAAAGGTCCAAAGGTGGAGGGGTGCCAGGAGGGGAAGGGGAAAGGAAGGAAAGGAAAGGAAAAATTATGAGAAAGAAAAAAAAAATGGAAACAAAGTCTATGTAAATAGGGAAAGGTGGTGGGGATGAAGGGTGCATAGGCAATGGGGAAAAAAAATAAGAACTAAGATACATCATGTTCAGGTACAAACACACAATGATAAATGTAAATGTATTGTATACCTAAAATGTATCAATTAATATATAAATAAAAAATAAATAAAACAAGTTAAAAAATGAGAGATGTTAGTATGACCAGTGTGTTAGCATGATCCTCACAAAAGGTTTGTCAGAACAAAGCAAGTGCTTTGAGCTTTAAACTCATAAAGAAGGGCACCTTTGCATTTGAGAGATGTAAATGAAAACAACACTGAGATTCCACCTCACCCCAGAAAGAATGGCTGCTATCAAGAAATCAACCAATAACAGATGCTGGCATTGCTGTGGGGAAATAGGAACCCTTCTCCACTGTTGATGGGAGTGTAGACTGGTGCAACCACTGTGGAAATCAGTATGGAGATACCTCAAAGAACTAGGAGCAGAGGTCCATTTGACCCAACTATTCCCCTGTTGGATATCTTTCCAAAAGAATTAAAAGAATCATACCACAGTGATATATGTACACTTATGTTCATAGCGGCACAATTTGTAATAGCTTAAACTTGGAAACAGCCCAATTGCCCATCAACTAGAGACTGGATAAAGAAAATGTGTTTTTTGGGGCTGGGGATTTAGCTCAGTGGTTCTGGCGCCTGCCTTGCAAGCGCAAGGTCCCGAGTTCACACCCTGGTACCAAAAAAAAAAAAAAAAAGAAAAAATAAAATGTGGTTTTTTTACAAAATGAAGTACTACGCAGCCATAAAGAACGAGAAACGAAAGACATTTATAGCTAAATGGATGTACATTGAGGTCATACTCTTAAGTGAAATAAATAGGACACACGTGTGTAAATACTGAATAGTTTCTCTGGTGTGAGAAACTGAAAGTGTAAATAAGGGCTAAAAGATATGATAGATAATGTGAAATGGGAAGAAAAGGGGCAAAAGGAAAGGAAAGTGGGAGGGGTCAGGGAAAGGAAAGAAGGGAATGGAATTAATATGAGAGAATGAAAAAAATGGAAACAAATCTAAGTAAATAGAGAGGGGTGGAGGCGTTGAAGGGCAGGAGAATGGAGAAAAAATAAGAACCAAGAGAGACTATGTAAAGGTGCAAATTTCCAATGATGAATGTCATTATATTGTATACCCAAAATGTACCAATGAAATTAATTTTTTAAAAAAGAATAAAACATGGAAACAGCCAATTGCCCATCGACTGGAGAATGGATAAAGAAAATTTGATTTTTTTAAATAAAATGGAGCACTACTCAACCATAAAGAATGAGAAATTAGAGGCATTTATAGCTAAATGGATGCATATTGAGGCGATACTCTTAAGTGAAATAAATAGGACACATATGTATAAATATCGAATAGTTTCTCTGGTATGAGAAACTGAAAGTATAAATAAAGATCAAAATGTATATAAGACAATGAGAATTAGGAAGAAAAGGTGCAAAGGGAAGGGGAAAGGGGAGGGGAGGGGAAGGAAAGAGGGGAATGGAATTAATATGAGAGAATGAAAAAATGGAAACAGTCTTTATAAATAGGGAGGGGTAGAGGGGTTGAAGGGCAAGGGAACGGGGAAAAAATAATAACCAAGGTATATTATGTAAAGGTACAAATTTCCAATGATGAATGTCATTATATTGTATATCTAAAATATACCAATAAACTTAACTTAAAAAAAAAAGAAGGGGACCTTTGTAACACAGACTTGTGTGCACCAGACCAGGTCATTATGTCTTAATTTGGACTTTAGGGGATTGAGTATCATCCTGGAAATTGAACCCAGTGCCTTCCCACTGAGCTATCTCTCTAGACTTTAAAAAAAATATTATTTATTATTTATTTGTTTGTTTGTTTGTTTTGAGACAGGGCCTAAGTTGCTCAGGCTGGACTTGAACCTGCAATCCTTCTGCTTCAGCCTCCAGAGCCTCTGGAATTGTTCTCCTTGTATTCCCTTTCCCCCATTTTAAGTTGGATTTTTGGGTTCCTGTGCCTCATATTTTTTGCTGGAATAAAGTAGATGCTACTTGAATTTAATGTTCTTCCTCTTGTTTGTAAAACATAAGTTCACTGAAGACAAAATTGGAAGTGTTTTGATGAAGGATGGGAGAGGTTGAATGCTTTTGAAGACAAGACAAGATGAAGGAGGGAGAGATTTATGGATCCCATGAGCCCTTGAGATTTGCAGCCTCTCCTTGAGTGTGTCCAAGGAAGCAATAGACCTACAAGCTGTATGGTGACCCTCAAAAGAACAAGGTCCTAGCAAAAAAGTAGAGTCATCAAACCTTCTTGGATCATTGCAGGCTTAGGGAAGACCTGGAGTGACCAACCATCCTGGGTTTCCAGGACAGTCCAAAGGTGTGGGACTTTTAGTGCTAAAATCTGGAAGATTCTGGGCAAAGCAGGATGACTTGGTTGTTCTAGGGAAAGCTAAATGATGTCCATGATGAGGAAAGATTAAAAGACCTTCTCCTGATTTGTGGGCACCATGGATGTCTTCTCCGATTGGAATTACCTTCAAAGGACTGGGTTTCCAACTATGACTTAAAGCTTTGGGGACCTCGGGTTCAACTTTAAGTTGCTTTAAGTGAAACAAAGTAGTGTTCTGCATACTTAGCATAGATTGAACGCTGAGATTTATGCTTAGTAACAGGTAAAGAGTTTATAATCCCTTAACAAGACTCTCAAGCCAGCCATATTTTCTCATTCAGAACTGTTTAGATTTTTGAAAGACTTTACAATATTTGTTCTTTAGATTTTATGGTAACTCCAATGCAGTTCCCTATACTCAAAACACATTGATTGTGCTATAGAAATATTTATTACTATTTACAGTAAATAAATAAAGAACAAAAATATCCTATATCATTTCATACTAGATGGTGCTGCCAAATAAGTTCAGGTTAGTTAAAGCTTTGCTACCAAAATCAGTTTATAATAGTTTTCAGAAATTTTAAGAAATTAAAATTATGGAAGTGGATTATTGCTGTACTTAACAGTTTTAAGTATTAAAATGCCCTTAAATTATTATAATATTAGGTCAAGAGTAAAGTAAGCCTATTCATACTCTGTCTTGATTTAAAAATCATGAAAACATCAGTTCTCCTGAAAAAGCTTTACCAAGTAAGTTTACAGACTCTAAAACTGGTGTTTCATTATTATTCTTCACTTGAAAGATAGCTTAGATCTAATTCATTCAGAGCTTTGAAAACAAAATTTAGCATCTGAAATCAAATTCAGTTGTATCTCAAGAATAAGTGAAAGAAACAAAGGATTGTTTTTCACAATTCTCAGACTTTCTTTTCCACAGGGACAGCCATGGGGGAGAGAGAAGGTGTCTCAGACATTTTCTCTAATGAAGCCATGTATAATCTGAACCTGAATGGGACTCGTGTCCACATTTGTGCCTTTCTTGTTTTGTTATGTGACATGCAATTTCTCTCTGTAATCACAGATGATGTTTTATAAGACATGCTGATTTGGATAGCTTTTTTTCTTCATTTCACATGGTCTTCAAAAGGCTTCAAATCAATCTTCCTGTCAAAACTGGTTATACCGTCCTTTGAGATCTCCTTGGTGACAGGATTCAGTGTAGTTCTGCATTCCCATCCCCTCAATCTTGATATTCATGACAAACTCATCATTACATGGAAGAAATCTAAAATATTTATACCTACACAACACTGGGCTCTAATTATTGTAAATGAGGCTCCTGTTGCTTTCAATGCTTCTCCTCAGAGGAGTGTGTGAAGAGCCATACCAATCAGTTTTTCCCTAGCTCCTTTAAACCTTTCTAATCACCTCTTCACACCACCTATCCAGTGGCAAGTGCATTTAAAGTTTGCTGTTACCTCTGCTCCTTTGTGTTTGCCTAGTGAAGTTTGCTGGGCCTGACCCTGGATTACTCTGTTCTCTTGTGACCTGAAGGCTGCATCCAAGGTCCTGTGGGAGCCCCCAACTGGAAGAGTCTTAGCAACTAACTGATAGCAGCAAGGGCTCTTTGGTCCATCTATGTTGACTGACTTTGCTTTATTTTCTGCTACTAAACTCAAAGGGCTAAGAAGACTCAGAAAAGTTTTAATACAATCCTGTTCTCCTTGCCAAGTGTCCCCCAGGCCTTAGCTAACACTAACCTGAAACAAAACTCTGAAGACCAGAGTGGAAGCATATGCCTCATTTTTAGGCTCACTATTTAGGATCACTAAAGTAATGGCTAATTTCTTTAAGAATGGAGGATGTAAATCTGTATGTATTTCATTGTCCGTCTATAATTAATCATCCTATGTAGAATAAGATGTCAGCATGAAAGAGTCCTAGAACTGAATCACAATTAAAAGTAAAATGTACAGATTTTATTATTTCATGGTCTGAACCCCTGCCCATCCACACTGCAGTTCAAGCCAAAACCTTAGCGGGAGGTTTCTGTATTTAAAAGTCTGCTAATTTTTCTTATAATAGGGAAGAAATATTGGACTTGATCAGCAGTTTTTAAAGAGTGATGTTCTGTCCTGTAACAGTCAATGTCACAAGCATACAAATAAAAAGTGCCTATAGAGTCCTTAAATTTGATCAGTCTACTATTTGAAACTATAAATGAACCCAGAGGAAATAGAGTATTAATGTTCCTGCTGAGCATTGAAGTTAGTGAAGACGGAGTGGTGACAGGTAGCACCTCTGGTAGCACCTCAACCCTTGTTACAATTGCACTCCACCCAAATGGTCTCTGCACATGAGTTCTTAAAAAGAGAAATGTTGAAAGATTTCTCAACAAGGTAGTGTCTAATATCTTCCTTTCTTTCCACAGGAAGCAATTCCCTTTAGAGCTTAAGAACAATGCAATCAGCCATTCCAGAGTTTAAACTAATGGGAAAATAATGCCAAACTTGTTTCAAGATCCATCAAGTTTAAAAGGGTGACAAGAACAAAAATAATTGGGAAACAATGACCAGCACCCTGAACCACTACTACTATTGTAATTATCACTCTTCAGTTGAAAGGTCTTTGTATCTCTTACTTGTGATAAATTCACAAATGGTATTACTTGGATTAGCTGTGCTTTGAGTTTTCCCTGCAAACACAGAACATTTGGTGTTCTTTTTCTTTCTCCCATGTAGAAAATTTGGAAGCCTCCACATGTTACCTTGAAAATAAAATGAGGTCATTCATGTTTTCATAAAAACGTAAATGGAACCAGGATTGCTATTTTAAGGCAAAATATTTATGCTGCAATAATTACATCAATTCTAAATAGGTACATTTAAAAAGAAACTCCTAGAGAAATGAAACACCTACAAGGAACTCTCCCCAAACTGCTTCAGAACAGCAATATTTGAGTTCACAATGATGATCTTTAAGTAATCACATAGACTGCCAGAAACAAACTCCTCAGGTATCTCCTCCTCAGTGCCTAGAGCATTCCCTACTAAGCCTTGCTAGGGAGCTCTGAGTGCTGGTGACTGCTTACTCCCAAGCCAATGGGAAATGTAGAAGCCCTCTACTCTCAGTGTATAAAGTAGGAAAAGGGCACCTCACAAAGCTGTATCTTCATAGGTGGATTTACATGGGAGTCAAGTTAAGGCAAGAAACTTTGTTTTACTTATGGGTGCAGCCCAAGCATTAGAGTAATACCTGGAACACAAAATGTACGATGAATGAATGACATATAAACTACATAGGCTGCTACCTGCCCAGTGGAGAACTTTCAAAGTTGTAGAAGACCACCATAGCAAAGGAGGATTTTCCTGAATCCAAAGCTAACACTTCTACTCCCTTATTTGTTTCTGACCTGTTCTTTCCTTTCTATAGAAGAAAAAAAAGTTTAGGCATAAATTGCTTGTTAATGGAGCATGTACATAATCTTTTACTATAGTTTAATCATTTACTGCTTTATTTGTTCATTTCCTCCAGCCAACTTGTTCATTAAGCATAGCAGAAACAATAATAAAAAAGCTTTGAAATTAAAGAAAAAATTTAATATGTAACATTAAAATAATCATCTTTATACCAACACCAAATATCCCTTTTAGTATTTTTCAATGGAGAAACGGGCAATGAAGTCAAAAGTACCTGGGACCCATGAACATCAGCCTGCAAACCTGCTCTCCAAGAAGCTGTGAACTCACTGTGCAGAAGAATTGCCATGTTTTTGTCTTTGTAAACTAAAGGCCTCATAAGATTTGGAAAACATTTCGTGCTTAAAATATGTTGAAGGAGTGACTAAAATAAAATTAATGAGTATATACTCCTATTGAAAGTTAGACAGGAAAAGATATTGGAAACCAATGTTATTAAGACATTTACATAAAGCAAGGAAAAAAGGGCTGATAAAACAAGCCAACAGGATAAAGTCAATATTTTAGGTGCAGGCTAGCAATAGTAGGTAAGAGTGCCTCAGAGAAAGCTTGGGAAGTAGGAAGCTGAAGCTAAGGAGGTAGAGGAATATCTGGGTGGGTGGAGTTCTGTAATGTGGGGTGCTGAGTTCATACTTGGCAGAAGATGATGTATTTTCTGGCAGGCTAATGAATAATGCAATTTGATAGCTAGAAGTGCTCTTAGGAGCTATTCTAGTCCAATTCTTCATTTTGTAAATGAGAAGACTGAGGCTTATTAAATTATTGGGAAGGTGGAACTTGACTCTAATCCCCTCTCCATTGCTCGACCAACCCTTCCAATGCCCTGAATTGTATTTACAAAGTAGGGTGAAATGAGCAGTAAACATGGCACCCATGAGTTTACTATGGGTATGTAATACACATACATGTGAGCAATTCTATAAGTAGCACAATGTGATAGTTACTTTCAGAAATCTTAATAGATATAGAAAGTTACAGGCCACATGATAGGACTTTTAAAATTTCTTATCCCTTTCACTCCTACAGCAACTCTGACTTGGAATCATTAGCATTTTCATGGCCATCACCCAAGTAAGAAGCCTGACCTTATTGGCAGTACCAAATTGGTCAGATAACTAGAAGTACAGATACCCAAATCTGCCTCAAGAGAAACCAGAAGTCTCTTTGACTAGCTGTCAACAATACAAGAGGAAGATGGTGAAATAAAAAATTAACAAAACTTGCCAATAATAAGTAAAGGGACTATTTGCCAGTGTTTTAAAAATGTTCTCACCTTTTGCACCAGAATCAGTGAGACCAATTCTCTTGATTCAAAAAAAAATCCTGTTTCTAGAGAATCCATATGAGGCTTTCTTTAACTTCCAGAAATGAGAACTGGGAAACTGAATCCAAATTTCTGACCCATTAATGACTCATTCATTTAATATGTCCACAGAAAAGCTGTCTGGCACAAATTTCAAGGTTTGATGTGGTATGGAAAGATGAGTTATATTTGAGCCCTGCCTTCAAGGAGTTTGGTGTCTAACTGATGATTTGCCCAGGGAAAGTGAGAAGAGTCTACAAGATGGTGAAGCCACATGGTCAGTGTTCAGGATCATCACTTGGGTCCATTTTTCATCTAGGACATTCCTTTATAAGTGAATGTTTGAGAGGTTCTAGAATAAAATCAATTTCCTACATATAATCCAGAAATAAGGAAGGGGAAGAAGGTAATCAGGTTAAGGACAGGTATGGGGTAAGAACAGGAGAAGAAAACTGCAAACTGAGGCATTTTCATAAGACATTTTATTTCAGTAGAACACACAGAAGGGACAAATAGCTTTATTCTTAAAATCCGAGATTAGCCTCAATGTACAATTTCTTAAATAAAGACTGTCTGATTGATACAATCAGTACCCTCACAAAATTGACCTGCACGGGAGTTACACAACCTTATAGGAAGAAGGAAATTTCATCTATCTATCTATCTATCTATCTATCTATCTATCTATTAATTATCTATCTGATCTGATATGATTATCACCATGTTCCTATGAGGTAAGTATTAGGCCTTTATAGTCTGGTAAAAACATTAAGTCACTCTAATAGATTAACTGCTACTCCAGATATTTGGGTAACTATAATGGTTTATCTTGGTTCACAACTTGACTGGACTGAAAGGCTCCTAGAAAATTAGTCAAGCACATTTCCCCGGTGTGTTTATGAGTTGTTTCCAGTTTTGCTGCTTGTCATCATCCCCGGACATCAGGCTCCAGATTCTTCAGCCTTTGAACATGAACCCACACCAGCAAGTCTCCAGAGAACTTCCAGAGCTTCAACCTCAGCCTGAGGCTCCATCATTGGTCCCTCTTGTCCTGAGGCTACAAGCTGTGTGGACTGAGCAACTAATGGTTTCCCTGGCTCTCCAGGCTGCAGATGTTCATATGGGATTAGCCAACCTCTGATCATGTCCGCCTATCTAATAAATCTCCCTTTATAAATATATACATATTCTCTTGATGTCTCTGAAGAACTGTAATACAGAGACAGTCTCCTTATTAAAAATGCAAAGCTCTACAAAATTTTTTTCATTCAATACATCTGTGGAAAACTAACAGACTAACTTTTCTGAAATACCATTTTCAATATAAAATTTTCACAGCCCAAACCTTTCTGTGGCTCTCAATGGCCAACAGAAAAAATTAAACTCCTCCCTTGACATTACATATTTAACCTTTCATTTCAACCATTTTCCTTGCTACTGCACAACATAAGCACAATGTGCCATCCACCCAGAAACCTCACACCATGCAGTGCACGTTCTCATCTCTACATTCTCATGTTACATTGTTCTTGAGCTGATGGACATCCACTTATCCCTTCTGCCAACTTATTCATTTATTTATTGCATGCATATTTATCATGTCCCTGCTGGGTACTAGAAATTTTAATAGGTTCTGGGAATCTAGAGACCAGGACAAATATAGTTTCTACTGGAAGAAGCTTCAGACTCCATATTTGAGAAGTGCTATACAAAAGTATAAGGCATTATGATGATATGTAACAGCAGCAGTTGCCCAACATAGCAGACCATAGAATACTTCCATTAGGAAGTGATTTTTAATGCAAAATGTAAAAACCAAGCAGATTTAGCCAGGCAATAGAGAATTCTATGCAAGAAGAACCACATGGAAATCCCTAATGTATGTCCCAATACAGCTCACCCTGCAAATCTCAGCTCAATTTGCAATGTCTCATAAAATTTTATCTGACCTCTGACAAACTACTTATCCTTCTGAACTCACTGACACTGATTCTGTATCACATTCCAAAGCTCTTAGTCTTAATTGGTCATATGACCACACAACCTTGTACCATTTATATTCTCACCTGGGTTATATCAGTACAGAACCATACTTTAACTGTGTTACAATCTCTATAAGCATCTAGAAGAAGCTCAATAAATATTAATTAAATGCAAGTATCCATGAATGCATCAATTAATAGATGGTCTTGGTCAGTTAAGTTTGCATACATGGCCACTCAGTGAACCTCAATAAAGGTCACTGCAGCAGTATAGAAGATACTTTATTATTGACTTTTGTAAAAGATTCACTGGCTATTCATCTCATTAAATACACCCTAATTCCCAAATCCCCCAAAGACGTGTGAAGGTAGATAAGTGGTCAAAATAGCTGGTTTTATTCATTCATAATTCCATGAGAAGATCCTTGTCTACTTATAATTCTAATAGGTGTTAGATTATATAAACTGTTCTCAAGAAAAATCTCAAAATGAAACGTGCTGAATTCTGTTGGAGATAAGCTGTTCTCAGAGAAAGACAAACCACCTTGACTATCTTTCAGGCAGAAGAATTCATCAGTAGGAACCTGTAGGCCAGTGGACTCCCCAAAAGCTAACCTTCTCCACCAGCCAAAATACAGACTTAATGCCATATGCCAGTTTGTAACAGATTCTCCTTGCCTTTCTCCCATGTCTGCCAAGATCCCCTCCCCCATGACCTTTTGCCTCCTCCACCTGAATTCTTTCACCCCCTTACACCCAACCTGTCATCTTTATGTGAGGTTATATCTTTCCAATCTCATGAACATTTCAAAATGGAACATAATTTCTGTTGTATACAGCAGAAACAATCTCACTGAGTTTTTAGAACATACATTGGAAAGCTGGCTATGTTGAGGGAAGAAAACACAACTATAAGGAGAGGGCATAGGAGTAACTGAATTATTGACACTCAGCTCCTACCCTCCGAGTTTTCCAATCTGTGGATGTTAGACAAAGTACCAGAACAAGGAGCATATTGCTTAGGAGAGGTACTGAACTGATCTTTGCTATAGGTGCCAAACCAGAAGATATTCAGCTAGGCTTGACATGAAGAAATACTCAAGGATAAATTGGAGTTCAGTTGTGTTTAATAAATATTTTCGAACACCTAATAAGTTGCACACTTTGCACTAGACACTATAAATACAATAAATAAAATACTGTCATTGACTGCAGGTACTTATGATCTAGTAGGGGATTCAGAGACTTCAACATATGCTTACTGCAGAAGGCTCTATGTACAGTGAGAGGGAATGAGGAGACTATTTCACCCATCTCAGGGCAGGGTGGGAAGGTCAGATGGTCTAAAGCAGTGGTGTTGAACCTATGACACACATGTTATTGTGGTTTTCTTTTAACATAGAAGATGTTAATGTCTGAGTAGTTTTTTCTAAACTAAAACTTCTGTATTCAGGTTTAATTGCAGTGTTGGCACTTTGCAATAAATAAATGGGTTTTGGGTTGTACTTTGGGCACTTTTCTCTAAAAGGTTCACCATCGCTGGTCTAGGGGGTTAAATATGATTTTGAAATGGTAGAACTAATGTTATAATTATAGATAATGTTGTCACATAGCAACATAAAAAGTTTCAAATAAAAAGAGGTCACCATGTTTCTGAGAAATAGTTGCTTAATTTCTGGCACAATGAATCAAACAGGGATTCAATGCCCCAGCTGAAGCCAAAGCAAGATGAGATTTAATTATTTTAATCATTCAAATTGGCAATGCATACAGCTCTCTGCTTAGATCCTAAAATTTGACTAAAGATTTTGGAATTGTTTAGGGCAAGGTTTGTCACCCTCAGCATTGTTATCATTTTGGACTGGATAATTATTTGTTTGGGGGCTGCCCTGTAAATTCTAAGATTAGCCTCTGTGCATTAATGCCAGTAGGATCCCCTAACTGGGACAAACCAAAGTGTCTTAAAATTGCTAAATGTCTCTCGAAGGGCAAACTCAACCCCAGATGATAACCACAAGTTAGGATATTTGTAGAAATGAACACAATCATGTCTATTTTTTTCAGTTCTTATCTGAGCCCCTATGTAATAACTCAAACCCAGAGACTTGTCATCATTATTGTAATTAAGCATTTCCATAGGCAATTTCTACTTGAGACATAATGACAACTGTGCCAGAAACTTTCAATCCTATCCCCCTTAGTATTCTACTTTTCTTGCTCAAACTGAAAAAATTACCTCATTTCTAGCTAGACTTCCAGAATAAACCATTTCCTGTTCTTGCTCATGAGCTACAACCAGAATTAGTGCGCAAAATTTCCAAGACTGCTCTTAAAGCAGTAGAATGTTCCCTTCTTTGTTCATTCATTTTTACCCCGATATTTGATATGAATGTAATTTCTGGAGTTCCAGCAGCCATTCTTGATTATGAGGTGAGAGGAATCGAAGCCACAAATATCAGCATAACAGATAGAGAAGCTGACACTCTGGTAAAGCATTAACGGCTCCAATTTGCTACCTACTGACTATTCTGTGAGATACTGGTTTTTCATTGTTACTATCGGTCCCTGTTTTCTCAGGATGCACTTGATACTAGTGAATATAATTGCCTAGACACATACAGTGGACCCTCAAGTTACGACCAGCCTGATATATGAACAACTTAAGTTAATCAGGTTAATGGAAGATTCATCTGCCTCTTGTTATCTACAGTGTGTACCTAGGTAAACATCTAGATCTCAACTGTGTTAACTTAGCTACAACCAGCCCTCGGGAACTAATCAAGTTCATAAGTCAAGGGTCCACTATATATCCAAAAGTCACTAGGCCACTGTATTTGTTATAGTAGGAAAGTTAGTCAGCTGTTCAGTTAGGACCTCTGCAGAAAATACTGTCCTCAACCCTTCCTCTCTTACAGTGCACAGTGCAGGTCTTTGGTTACTCTAACAATAACACTCAGCATCTTTCACTCTAATATTTTATTAAAAGTAGCTTTAGTCCTAAAAGTTGATATCTCTTTATACCTATCACATGTATAAAAATGAAGAATTCTTATTATTGGCAGAATGGCAAGAAAAACCATACACTCCTATACATCTGATGGAAATGTGACATGTTGCTATCTTCTTAAGGGCCATTTACCAATAGCTAGAGAATTTAAAAATACCTATATACCTTTCTACTCATATATTCATTTCTAAGAAGTAAAATCAATACTAATGAAATATATATGTGTAGGAATATTTGTTGCATTTTCCCACAGAAAGGAAATATTTTAATAAAATAAATGGCTGAATACTTTTGAGATTCACGAACATACTGCTGCTGTTTAAAACTACAGGACTGGATGAAGGCACCTAAGAAATGAGTTGAGAAAGAAAATAGAAGGGTTTTGAGGACTGAGCTCTGGAACTTTCCAAGATTTAAGGATCAAGAAGTTGAAGAAGAGCTAGTCAAAGATAGAAAGAAAGAAGAGAGAGAGAGAGAGAGAGAGAGAGAGAGAGAGAGAGAGAGAGAGAGAGAGAGAGAAAAGAAAGAAAGAGAGAAGAAAGAAAGAAGCCAATCAAGCAGCAGTGGCCAGTGAGATGTGTGAAGAATAAGAAGACAGGTTTCCCACTGGCCCAGGGAAGGAAGAGCCTCAAGGATGAAGTGATCAACTGTGCTGTTATGGCTTCTGTCTAGCTGTCTCCTCAAAGCCTCATGCAGTCATAGGTGGGGCTTTTTCAGAGGTGCCTGGATCTAGAGTGCATGATGCTGGAATCCTTTCATGGTGCAAGGCTAGGATCAAGGGCACTAAGATTAAGGATATGAGTGCTACCTGCTGAAAGTATCCTGGATAAGATATAACAAACAGAAAGAGCTGTGGTCCACTCTTGCTTGCTTTTGTGTCTTCTTCCTGCATTGAACTGTTTCTCCTCTGCAGTACCCCTCTGCCATGTCCCACCCTGCTTTAGAGTCAGCCAACTATGAACTGGAACCCCTATGAACTGTAAGTCAAATACAATTTTCCTCCTTTAACTTTGGGTGTTAGGAATTTTGTCTCAGTAATGAGAAAAGTAACTAAGATACGTGCCAACTGCTGCCAAGAGGCTAAGATGATGGCTACACAGAAATCACTAAAGATGTGGCAAAAGCAGTAGTAGTGAATTTGTGGGGACAATATTTGCCAGAAATAGGCCCAGAAAGAATAGAAGGAAAAGAAAAGAAGAGAGTGAGCAGAGAGAACAGGATTTTCCCAAAGGGAAAGGGTGAGTTGGTTGACAAAAGGGATGTTGTTTAGATGTAAGGGAATGCAAGGTGTGTTTAAAAGAATGATATGACAGCAGAAAAAGTGATTCAAACAGGGGGACAATTGCAGGACCATATGATTCAATGGATAACACAATAGAGGGATGAACATGAGACAGGAGCCGGAACAGTTCACCTGCTGCAACCGAAGTAAAGGTAGAATACATGAGCACCAACACAGGCCTGAGAGTACATTTGATGGGGGGGGAGGGGGAATTCCCCTGACTCCTTTTGCTAATGTCCAGCTGACTTCTAGATGTGTATGCAAGCTCAGCTGAAACCAGAGATACAAAGCCTAAGTCATAAGGCCACAGATGTAGGAGTTAGATATAAGCTTATTGTGTTAAGCCACTAAATTTTGGATGCTGTGTTACATGACATTATGGTGGCAATAATCAATGCAAGGAATATTCCAAATCTATTAGTACATATAGAGCTGCCTCATTTTTAAGAATAACTATTATAGCATGGCACTGTAGGGGCCAACTTTTATTTTACCATTTCTCTACTACTATTTATTTCGATTGCCACGGTTATCAATGCTGTGAGGAATATCTTCCTACATTTGTTACTGGACACACACATGGATCTAAATAACGACTTGCTGGAAGAGGAATTTCTGGGTCTAAGTGTATGTACAATAGTAATTTAAAATTCACCTCTGTAAGGAATATCAATTTATACTCTTACCAATAATTTATGAGTGCCTGTTTCCACACATCTTTATGTTACCACTTTTTGGCCAATATAGTATGTGAAAAAATGTAAATTACTACAATGTCATTTTCATCCCTCTTATTATGTGGCCCTGGGATGAAATCACCATCCCTTCTGGTTTTCACTGTGCAGAATGTATTTCACGTTCAGTAAGAACTGGCCTCACACCATTTTCCTAGTGGTTCTAGATTGTCAATATGCTTCTTTGGCCAGTTGGTTCTCCACTAAATTTCATTATGTTGTGACTAAACTAAAATGAGGCAAATGGTCTCCCCTGCTGCCATCCCACACTCCTAGGGCAGAGAAGCTGAGCCTCACAGGTGCCAGAAGCACCCCCCCCCAAAACACCATGGAAATGAAAAGACGCGTAAACAAGCCTCAAAAACAGACTTCTGGATCACCTACAGCAACCCCAAAGGGAAACGAGATGGAACAATCTGATACTCAACTACCTGGACTCTCTGAACTGGCAACAAAAGAGGATCTGGGAAAAATGAAATCAGAAATAATTACTCAGATAACAGCAAAGATTGTGCTCATAGTGCAAGACATGATTAATAAATCTAGAGAGGATACAGATAAAAAAAATAGAGGATCTGAGGAACATGATGGAATCCCAATATAGGAAACAAATGGAATCCATAAAACAGATACGAACAGATTTCCAGGAGATTAAAAGCTCCAACGAAACTCTGCACAGCAGAATGAACCAATGTGAGGATAGAATTTTAGATATAGAAGATGAGATTGCAATTAGTGACCAGGAAAAGAAAAATTGCTTTAAAATTTAAGGGAACACAAGAAATCAATCCAGCAACTGCTAGACGATGCAAAGAAGAATAACATAAGACTGATTGGAGTCAATGAAGAAAGAGGAGAGAGTGCAGATGACATAAAAAAACTCTTCACAGAAGTGATGGCAGAAAACTTCCCAGGGAGTGGAAAAGAACTTGACATACAGATAAGTGAGGCATATAGGACTCCAGCTAGCCTTGATCAAAAAAAATCTACACAGAGGCATATAATAGTTAGGATTCCAGAAATCCAACAGAAGAATAAAATTCTACAAGCAGTGAGAGAAAAGAAACAAATGACATACAAAGGAAAGCCCATCAGAATCACAGCAGACTTCTCAATGCAAACCCTCAAGGCAAGAAGAGCTTGGAGTGATGTATTTCAAGCCCTAAAGGAAAACAGCCTCCAACCCAGATTGATGTACCCTGAAAAACTATATTTCAAAATTGATTGAGAAATAAGATACTTTCATGATAAAGACCACCTCAGGAACTTCATGAATACCAAACCGGCACTCCAAAAAATTTTAGACAATACCCTAGGAAAAGACAATGAGGATCACAACCCCAGGAAACCCAGCAGAATGAATCTGTTGGGCTTGACAAATTAAACACAAAGCGGGAGAATCCAACAAAAAGAAAAAGTCATGGCAAGGCTTTTAAAACTTTTAACTTCATCTCCCTAATGAGTGTATAATTCAATCTTGTTATTGTACTGATTAGTATTTTTCTGATTCTAGAGTTGCACACCGTTCCTTGTGCTATACTGGCTGTTTATCATCTTCTTATGCCTACTTTTTAATTGGGTTGTCTATTAGTGAGCTGTAAGAGTTCTTTATATATTCTGGTCATAGGTTATATGCATTGTAAATAGGGTCTGTTTAAGGACTACTTTTCATTTTAATGATGGCATTTAAAGTTCTAAATTTTGATGGAATCTCATTTATCAATTTTTTTCTTTTATACATCATGTCTTTTGTATCCTAGGTAGTTCTTGCCTACCCTGAATTCAAAAACATTTTCCCTTATAATTTCTTCTCAAAGTTTTATACTTTTAGGCTTTCATATTTAGGTTCATAGATCCCTTCAAGTTATTTTCATGTATGGAAATAAAGGGTTGAGGTTAATTTTTTATATATGGATACCAGGTGTTCTAGTGCCATTTGCTAAAAACACTATCTCTTCCTCGGCTCTTGAATTGAGTGTGTATTCTATAAAATGCTAAATAATCTTTCAAAACTCAGTGGACCATACATGTGTGGTTCTATTTCTAGATTCTCTGTTTTATTCCAATGATCTATATGTCTTTCCTTACACCAACACTGCCTTGATTACTGTAGATTTAGGAGAAGTCTTAAAATTAGGTACTAACTGTCTTCCAACACTTTTTGTTTTAACTTTTCTATGTCCTTTGTACTCCTTTATAACTTTTAAATTTCAATATCCAATTCTTCATTTATAGCAAGTATACACAGACCTGACTTTTTATATATACCTTGTGTTTTCTAATCCTGCTAAATTCAAGTACAAGTTCTAGGGGTTCCTAGAGATTTCTTGGTATTTTCTGTGTAGATGATCATTTCATCTACATATCAAGATTTTGCTTCTACCTTGCCATTCCTATCCTAATTGTGTCATTTTATTGCCAGACTATTTAGTTTGGGGCTAGGTTTCAAAGTTTAATGGACAGATAAAGAGTAAGCATATCTGCCCTTGTTCCCCACCTTAAGGAGAAAGCATTGTATCTTCTCCATTCATATAAGGCGATCTCACTGGAAGTATGGAGTACATGTTTTTAATCTGTTGAGAAGGTTCTGTTCTACTTCTAGTGTCCTGATAGCTTTTACCATGAACAGCTGTAGAATTTAGTCCTATACTTTTTCTCCAACTAGTAACAGGATCATATATATGGCTTTTTCCTTTCCTCTGTTAAAATGATGACTTTTGAGGGTGGATCTTCCAATGCTGAATTAACATTGATATCCCTATAACAAAACCACTTTCTACATCCTGCCAGATCTGACTTCTAAGAGTTTGTTTTGTTAAACAAATTTCTATCTATGTTCATACTTTTCTCTTCTATTATCTTGATCCAGTTTTAGGATTAGCACAATGTTGATTTCCTAAAATGAGGGGAGAAGTGTTCCTTCCTTTTTCTGCTTTAATTGTTTGATATAATTTATCAGTTAAAATGTATATGAGCCTGCTGTTATCATATAGGTAGGTATTCAAGCTAGGAGTATACTTTCTTTAATAGGTGCTATTCAAATTTTATATTTCCTGCAGAGTTAGTTTCATTAATTTGTCTTCCAAGGTACTTCATAGAAGTTGTCAAATTTTTATTTCAAAAAAGATTTTTGTAATATGCTTTCTATATCCTTTTAAATTCTGTAAAATCTGTGGTAATGTCTCCTAGATCTTGATATGGTAATTTTAAAAATGTATAATTGACATTGTGTAATAGGAAGAAAAGGTCTAAAGGTGCAGGGGAAGTGGGAGGGGTAGGGGAAAGGAAAAGAGGGAAAAGAAAAAATATGAGAAAAGGAAAAAAATGGAAACAAAGTCTTTGCAAATAGGGAAGGGTGGAGGGGGTGAAGGGAGGGCAGGGGAAGGGGAAAAAATAAGAATCAAGATACTCATGTAATGGTACAAGATCCCAGTGATGAATGTAACTGTATTTTATACCTAAAATGTACCAATAAACTTTATGGAAAAAAAATAAAAAAATATAATAAGGCAAATGGGGAAGCATTTCACATATTTTCAAAGAAATGAAGTATGCTTGAGATCATTCATTGTAAATAGAAATGTTGAAGGATGGCTGGAAAAACTGAAAAGGAAGTTTAAAAAGAGAGATAAAGATGGGGCAAATAGGGTTTCTGAAATATCTTTGATTTCTACTATATTTAATAATTGTGACCTCTCAAGAGATTGTATGTTAACTACAATTTCCTTTGAAATACATCAGCATAGATAGTATAATAAAGTTCTGAACAGTAGTTTTCACCTTAGGGCTAGTCAGGTGTCCCAAAGGGGCCCACATTCTCACAGGTTTAAGAGCCATATCGCAAAAAAAGAAAAGTTTCTTAACCCATTAAGATAATAGTGAAAGTACTAGATGTATGCAAAAGCGACTGCAGCTATCTACAAGAGAAGGATACAATTCTTGGAGGTAGAGTATGGGCCTTTTATATCGCCCTATCCCTGTAATACAAATAGAAAACATGTATTCCAAATATTTACATAATTATCCAATGTGCTGTACAATTTTAAATTGTAAAAGGAGAAAAAAAAAGTTCACTTATGGGTAAGTGTAAGTAATTTGACCTTAACCCAAGAGTAAAATTATCGTGCTGAAGGCAGCTCTAATTTTGCCATAGATTAGTTATTACTTGACACTTTATTACTTGACACTCAAAGGGCAATTAGCTTAGATAGCAGTTTCTGATATTTAAGCATTTTTCCTTTGTACATCTAACCAAATTGCATTTGGAATAATAGTCCTCTGAAGTCAATAGGTCTGTAGAAAAAAAGGTTGTGTGTGCCTGAATAGAACTGAGATGGAGCCCCACTAAGGACAAAGTACAGAAGTCTAATGCAGCCTTTTATCTTTGCCATTAAATGGGTCTGCAAATAAGTGGCTCAAGAGAGTCAGCCTTCTTGTAACTGATATGATTTCCTGGATGACTCAAGAAAACACAATGTTTTTAAGCTCTGAGTTGAAATTCTTAAATACAGCACTAAATTGAAAGGACATATTTAAATTCAGCTGTTCATTGTCTTTTCAATTCTATCACTTTCCCACTTAGTGCAGATTTTTTTCTTTCACACATAATAAGCCTTAGTTATAAGGAAAAGAGACTGGCAGTAGAGACAACCGAGCCATTCAGAGTTTCTAGTGGTCTCATCAGACAATCACAAAACATTGGTGCCACTGAGAACACAGTCTGTAGAAGAAAAAAGAAAGCATAATGACATGGCCACATGCTCAGCAGCCAGTCCTCTGCTGAGATTCTGCCACAATCATTTTGACCAATTCATTCAAACAATTGTTTTCTTCTTTTCCAAATCAACCAATTATTTGATTGAATTGGGAAACAAGTAGTTGTTTTGACTTCAGGCTCTAGCGCACTGCTAAATTAAAGATTGCAGTTTACCATAGCTAAGTTCAATTCACTGCTCAATTTAGATTCACTCTGAGATACAAAGCAGCTACAAATTATGTTCTGAAGTCCATAAGTTAATGTCAACTTATTTTGTGCTCTTGGAAATATACCAGAGACAATATACTAGAGACAAGTGAAAACAGTGTGAGTAAATATCTTTCTTTGAATACTCCAAGCAGCCAGTGATCTGTGGTTTTATTCTTCCCTTGTTTTTCTTACCGTCTTTTTTTATGATGATATATTATCCTGAAAGCAATTGGTTCTAATTCATTTGTTCTTCTTCACCTTGTCCAGAAGCATTTCCAACAGTGTTCATATCCCTGCACCATTTGAGGTGACACATTATTTGGCCTCTGCATCTGTTCATGAACTAAACTCTTTAATGACATTGCTCCATGGTAAGGTGGAGCAAATATTCACATGGGGAACCTAAACTTTTTCCACCTTCCCATAGTAGATTCATAATACATAGACACGTCACTCCCGTTTTTCTGTCTACCACAAAATATAAGGTATGCAAAGTTACCCAAGTTTCTAGAAAAAGGTTGGCACATAGGTATCATGTTGATTGACACACAGAATGTTTGATTGATAGTAGTGGCTTGGCTATGTCCAGGCTTAATGGACAGAGACCAGCAGTTGCCAACCAAAGCCTGACAGGTATGTTACTCAGGTATGTGTTCTCCTCTATTCCAAGGTATGTTCAAGCCCCATGAACTGGTTGAATATGTTCTTCAGAAGGAGTAATAAATAGTAAACTTTTATAAATGTATTGGCATTAAGGACTCACATGAATGTTCAAGAGTTTTTCCACCCTCAGGGTTAGAGAAAACTTCTTCAGGAGATGATTCGTATAGCCTGTATATAAGAAATTCCATAAAAGGGACCTTAATCAATGCTCTACAACAATAAGAGGTCTATAAAAAATTGGCCAAGTCAGAGGGGCACAGAGATCAGAACACAGATTTCAAGTCTACCCCACTCATTCCCATTAATGGTTCCTGTGCCATGCTCAGCACTTAGAAACCATGAGGGTATGGAGTTTCTGGGATGATAAAAGCTAAAGCATGACCCCAGTCTCTTGGAGGTAGTGAACCACTGGCTGCCATTATGCTTCCCTCCAGGAAGCCATACGAACTTGCTGATCCTGGAAAACTGGCCACTGAGAGTGAGTCTCCAGCATGTCTCATAGGTATCATTCATCCTTTTACATGAGATCTCCATCCAAGTAAGGAGCTCAGTGAACTCACTCTGTTTATACAGGTGTTTCTTTTATGGCAGTGTTTTGCTTATGCTGCTAGTAGCATAAAAGTAAAATTTCACACATACATGTGCACACATTTGCAGTGGGTCATGTATTCTCTTTGGCTGTGGGTGTGAAGGTTTGAATTACTTCTTCTTCACCACTGGCGTGAAGTATGAGGGCAAGAGTACATTTAGTGACCTGGGTGCTCCCACATAGTAACTGTATCTTCATTTGTTAAAATGGGGATAATTTACCCTATCTAGTTTGCAGAGTTTTTAGAAGGACCAAATAAAGAAATGCTCATGGAACTTCTTTGTAAAATACACATGGCTATGCAAATATTTTTTATTATTGCTATCGTTTTGTAAAGCTTGTTACTCCACTGTAAGGATCTGATTATATTCTCAGAGGATCTGATTGTCACCATGGCACCTGACCAAGGAATAATAACATAATTTCACGCAATTCTCATTTGTCTAAGATCCTCTTCATCCTTCAATAGAATGCTGCTTGACTTCCTGGGATCTGTCATTAACACAGCCAAACACAGGAGGAAAAAACCGTGGGGCCACCTTCCCAGTCAAGAAAACATCATGGACAAAAAAGATGCAACTTGCCTGTTCCTGAGTACTGATCCAAAGAAGCTTAAGTCCCAGTAGGGCATGATTATTAAGGAGGAAAATACATTCTGACAATGAACCACACCATCCCTCTAACAGTCTGTTCCTCTTGCTATATCCTTTAATCGACTGCAGCTTTGTAGGTAAAATCAGATCTTACATGCATTCTGTGCTTCCTTTCACCCTATGACAAAACTATCGCTTTCCTCCTGGCATTTATTATAATTCCTTTCCAGGAATCTTTTTTTCCATTCTCACTTTTCCTACAGCTGTATTATACAGCATATCTTTCATAATTGGCCTCAATATTTTCAATGTCTCAGCACATTCTGATACCACTATCCTCATATCGGCAAATTCATGATTAAGTTTCCTGCTAGTCCTAAAGTGTTCTAGTTTCAATTCACTACTGAAGTTCATTGCATTGTGTTATTTTTCAGCCTGTTTATTTTCTTCTTCAGCATGTATGAGGCTGGAGAAATTAGCTGTGAAAAGAACCTTCACAGATCTGTCGGACAAATTCCCCTACCAATCAGGATAAAGATAATGTCTCAGTGGATCTTCTCTAATATTTTACCACCAAAAGTTTAAATATTTCAGACTAAGCTTCAATGACCAAAATGTCTGGTTTTAAAGATGTGTCTCCCTCAGGCAAGGAGCTGGACCCTATCTGTATTGTCGGGAGCAATGTTACATAACTTTAGGGAAAAATCATTTGGTTAGCTTAGTTCTCCTGCCTACAGCCCAGCTATGGAATTCCGAGACGTAATTCCATTTTGGCCTCCGGTCACAACTGAGACCTCAATGATCTGGTGATGCTGTGATTCTCCGGGACAAGAAACATCCTGGGAGCTGAAAACATCCAGGGAGGAACAAACATCTACTCAGTTCCTCATTGTTCTTGGATTGTTACATCTTGTTTACTCGGATGTACTGAACTCTCCGCAAGTCATTTGTTACATTTGTTTCTCCCGATGTACTGAGTACTGAATAAAAGGTGTGGTAAGCTGGGGGCTTTCGTCTTTGCTGCCCAGAGCAGCACTGATCAGACCCAAGTCTCAGCTTCTTCTCAGTCTCATTTTTCTACCTTTCCTGTAATTCGCCGTGTGCTGCCGTGGCTCGCAGGAGACCAGGACTCACTGCAGAGGTTCTGGTAATGTCCCCTTCCCCTGTTCCCTACACAGTATTAGTCAGCTGGTGCTGCTATAAAAATACCATAGACTGGTGACTTAAACAATGGGAACTTATTATCTTACAGTTCTGCAGTCTAAGATCCAAGGTCAAGGTGGGAGATGATTAGGTTCCGAAGAGGGCTCTCTTCGACACTTACAGTAAGATGCTTTCATGCTTTGCCTTTGCATGACAGAGAGAGCCAGCATGTTCTCTACTGTCTTTTTATAAGGGCATTGATTCCATTCCAAGGACCCCAACTTCATGACCTTGTCTAACCCTAATTTTTTTCTAAAGTCCCTTGGAGTTTTGACAAATAAATTGGAGGGGAGGGGTACACAATTCATCCACAGCACCATCTGAAAAGTAATACGGGCAAATCCCCAAGACGGCAAAAGGGATTCCCATATAAAACTAAGAACAGTACATAGCACATAGTAGTTGTTCAGTAAATACTTGTTGAATGAATTTTTAAATGTACAAATGACTACCTTTATCTTTAGAGGTGTCCTTCCATAGTCCAATACCATAGTGTCACCTAGAGAGGTGTCAGTGTGCAATTATTAAGCAAATGAATCATTATTTATTTATGTGTATATATATATTTATTGACTGTTTTTTGCAGTGCAAAGAATTAAACCCAGGGCCTCAAGTGCTGGGCAAGTGCTGTGTCCCCGAGTCACATCCCCAGTCCCAAATTAATCACTATGGAATAAATAGTACCTCCTCACGCTCACATTGGAGATGAACCCCTGAGTTTCTTTTTGTTAGCTGGTTGGATGATCCATCCCTCTACTTGATGCCAAGCTTCTTTATTGCTCTCTTTCTGCCTGCCATGGGCTCTGATTTCCACTGTGGAGCCCTTGGTAATTACCTGCCTCTGCAAGGAAAGAAGACTGAGCATTGGGAGAGGTTTGGTTGAGTCAGGACTTGGGTTCTTGGCTCAGAGCACCCATTTCATATTTGAATGAAACTGGGAAAATGACTGAATTTCTCTGATGATCTTAAGCCCTCTGGGGATGCAAACATCTTCAGAGGACAACACTGTGGGTTAAATTCAATGATGTTAAGCAAAGTTATATTTTACCAGTTTAGCATAGCATCTCAATAAATATCCACTCTAACAATGGTAATTTCTATTTTCTATAAATCCTGTTCCTTCTGTGGGAATCATCTCTCTAAAATCACATTCAGTCTTGACAACTCAGTCAATCCAGGTGCTTGTCCCTCTGGAAGAGATCCCTAAGGTTTGTTCTCCTATTTCTCACTATCTCAGTGCAGCCACAGGGCTGGTCTGTGGATGAGGTCAGGCTTTGCTAAACAGAGTGACACGAAGACGAAAGAAACTGCTGACATTTGTTCAATCCAGCAGTGGTACTTTAGCAGCAGGTCTTTGTCACATTTCCCTGCCTGATTCTCTGGTCTTCCTTTCAACTATGTGACTCCCCAGTATCCTTCTAACACATTCCCTTTCTGACTAAGTTGGCCAGAGTTAGATTCTCTAGTTTGCAACCACAAAATGCTACTTGAAGCATGTTTTTCTACCTAGTCCTTCCAGTAACACATCCAAACCAGAGTGTCCTATCCTATTCATTACTGACTGCACATATGCATGGTTAGGCACCAGGAGCCTCATTTCCCTTTGCTAGGTTCTATTGGGACTGGTCCCTTGGTCTCTTCAGGGGATTGGTTCCAGGACACTGCCTCCCTCCAGCATCCACTACTGGTTACCAAAACCTGCAGATGCTGAAGTCCCTTATAAAAAATGGTTTAGGGGCCGGGGATTTAGCTCAGCGGTTCTGGTGTCTGCCTCACAAGTGCAAGGTCCTGAGCTCGCTCGGTTCCAGGTACAAAAAAAAAAATGGTTTATTTGCATGTCACTTATGCATAACCTCTCACATACTTTAAAATGTCTCTATATTACTTAGAATACTTAATATAATGTAAATGCTACTTAAATCATTTTTACTATATTGTATAGGGAATCTTGACAAGAATGTGAACATGTCCAGTATAGATAGAATTTTTTATCAATATTTTCGATTTGTTGTTTGAATCAGCAGATACAGAGCCTATCTATATGGATGGTGGATTGTATGGAATCATGGCTGTGACATTTTAAATGGGGGTATTTACAAATGGAATATGCCTAGAAGAGCAATAAATAATCATGAGATTATATCATACCAAAAGAGTATAAAGGAAATAGGAACTAGTGGCCCAGAGGAGAAAATACTTAAAACACACATTTGTAAACTCTCTAATCATCTAATCAACCCTGTATAATTCCACATGACAGACTTAGGTCCAGTACATAGAAGATAAAATACAGCAAGCTTCAGTTCAAATTTAAGAGAAAAAAAAATGCTACTAATTAGAGCTTCTCCTACCACACACCCCTGAAAAAATGGACTGACCATAATTGAAATTGTAAATGATCATCATAGGAAATATTTAAGCAGAAGCTGATTGTCTACTTTAGATAAATGTAAAGTGGAAAATTAGGCACAATGGTCATTTAAAATGTACATTCTTGAAAGAATTTCTATAACTACTACTCTTTGCCTCTTTCAAATAAAACAAATCAAAAAATATAATATTCAGCAAAAATCAAACCCTAAAAGTAATCAAAGGAAAGAAGTAATATTTTAGGGAACAGCATAAGGCCTAAATTTCCCTCCCATCCAGCACTAACATAAGAAGTGTGAACAGAGGGCTGGGTATAATGATTATTATAAAGAAAACCACCCAGAGATGGCAGTACTCCCCAACATGTATACATAGCACCTCTGGCGCAGCAGGAATAATCCTTGGAGTTGGTACTATAAAGTTTTCTACCAGGAAGAAACCTCAGAAGAAAAGTAGGAAGATCATAAATCTTTATAGCTATAAACAGAGATGGACCAAAATGACAGACCAAAAGTAAAGTGAGAATATCTATGGAAGAAGAGACCCAGGAGGAAGAGTGTTGCTTTCCAACAGTCATCCTCCTCAAAGCCACTCCATTTGAAAACCTGGACTTTTGCCACATGCATGGCTTTCCCTTTCTTTTCCCTCTACTGGCTACAGGATGTAAAGTGGCTACAGGATGTAAAGTGGCAGAGTGGAGGGAGGAGAGTTGAGACAGATAATGAACACCCAAGATGGATGGGCCCCATCCTGAACTGGGAAAATGGTCTGCAATCTAAAGACACCCCCCATGATTACAGGAATAAGCCTCACAGTGACAGGAAGAGCCCTAGCATGTGCATCTAAACAAAATTAGGAAAAATGCAGAATCCAGGACCATCAGGAATCCAGGACCACTGAATTATCCATTCTCTAAGCCTCTAGGACACAGAAAACTAAGTACCTGTAACCAAACCTATGAGACAGATACACAAGGTCTTACTAAAGCTGACTTCTAGAAAGATGAAAAAGGATAAAGGGAAAGCATGAGCTTTATTAAAATATTATAATATTTTTAAAGGACAAAGATATTTATGGTAGATAAAGAACCTTTCTAGGAGAAAACATAATAGATCAAAATAAAATTTCCCATTATGAGAGCTCATCAATAAAAATCTTAACAGAAAAAGGAAAGCAATGAAAAGGACAACAACAAAAGATGATAGAATGATACAAGGTGAAAATAGTAGTTATAAGAGTGAACACTTATAAAGGGTCTACTGTGTGCCAGGATTTTACATCATTAACACATCCACATAAGAACTTTACAAGGATAGGACTGCTGTGGTTAAGCAGCCTGTCGAAAGACCGCAGAGCTCTGAAGGCCCAACACCAGGATGTGAACCTCACAGGCCAATCTCAGAGTACCCACTCCTCAGCACCATGGTCATAGGCTTTCACCTAGACTTCAGTGAAGAGCCAAGAAAACAAACCTGAGCGTCAAAGAGCTGTGAATCATCAGAAGCAGTTTCATCACCCATTCAAGAGGTCAAGTACATGTTGCACCACTACCTCTTATGGAATGGCAGCCTGGGAAGTAGCTTTTACTCAGACAGGGAAATAATTGTGCAAGATGATGATATTTAATAGAGATGTCCTTAGAGAGATGGTGTGTAATCTGCTTTAGGTCATTCTTTCAGAAAGTTTTGGTGCTAAATTTCAAATGTGGTTCCAATTGCTTTGTTTAACACTCTCTGAAAACATGAGGGCATTTGAATATACATTTGGTTATAAAAAGTTAAGCACATAAATAAAAAATTTAAATAAGCACAATGAATAGAAAGAAAAAAGGAAACGTATAAAGTAAATTAAAAGAAAATGTGTTATTTATACACATGGAATACTATTCTGCCATAAAGAAGAATAAACTTGAGTTATTTGTAGGAAAATTGTTGCACCTTAAACCATAAATGCTAAGTGAAATAAGTCAGACATACAAGCTTAAATATCACATGGAGAAACCAAAAATATAAATACAGAGGAAAATAAAACATAGATAATAGGAAATAGGGAGATAGAACTTTTTCAAATGGAAATGAGATCGAGAGATGGAGGGAAGGCAAAAGAAGAGGAAGGGGATAAAAGAAGAGGTGAGATGTGTCATGTGCACATGCCAACTCCCCACGAGGATTGTGAGCATTGTGTATTGCAAACATGTCCTAATAAAAATAAAAATTGGGAAAAAAAACAACAAGATGAAAAAACAATGACATTGCAACCTAAATAAAATTAGAGTCATTGAAGATGGCAACTCAATTCTTGGAACAAAGAAAAAAATAAACAACAATAACATTTTAAAATTTAAACATTTCTAAAAATGAAAGGGGAAAAGGTACAAACCAAAAGCATGTACTGTATTTCCCTGAAAACAAGACCAGGTCTTATACTAATTTTTGTTCCAAAAGATGCAACAGGACTTATTTTCAGGGAATATCTTTTTCTCATATACAACAATCTGCATTTCTTCCCTTTAAATCTACCACTAACTTGAACGTTAGCTGAAGACTTACAAGACCAGCAGTGGCAACAAAGGTGATGGCAGTGAAGAGTGAAGGTCCACACAAAGCAACCTACAATTGCAGGCACCAAAATTCAGAACACATTTCTTTATTTCACATGAGTACATTAAGTACATCCATTATAACATATGATATATTGAATTGCAAAGATTCATATTACACATAACCACATCCATTCATCATCAAGTGCATGTGTTATTTGTGTGCTGTGTCGGCCATTTGGCAATAAGTCTCTAGTTCATCTGTTAACATAGACATTTACCTCTCATCACAAAGCACCCACTTGGGTATTTACAAATACTTAATTATAATTTATATTACCATTTATTTTAAGTATTAATGTCAATGTTTTTTATTTATATTCAGTTATACATTAATATTATTATTTTATAACTCAATACATTCATCATGTGTTGCAGTGGACATATTAAATGCATTGATCTGGCTGACGACCTGAACTGGGGCTTATTTTAGGGGTAGGGTTTATTTTAGGAGCACCCTGAAAAATCATGCAGGGGCTTATTTTCTGGTTAGGTCTTATTTTTTGTGGAAATGCAGTATGTTTATGGAAACATATTGACATGTACAGAATATTGACATGAAATCTATTCTGGTACAGTTGCTGAGTATCACAAAAATTCAAGAATAAAATTTTCAGAAACAGGCAGAAATAGTCATTGATAGAAGAAAAAAAATAAGTATGTGAGACTAATCTTAAATCCTGCTGGCAATGGTAATGTCTAGCCTCAAACCCTACCAAACAGATGTCAGTGTCAAGATAATCCAACAAAGTGTGAAAGCTTTAAAGGAAGGTGTGACCCAAAAATGTCACACTTTTTAAAAACTCTTTTTTTATTGTGTAGCCCTCTCCTTTTCTTTTTTTATTAGTGTATGTTTATAATACATAATAATAGCATTCTTCTAGAAGGAAAAAATGGAAACAAAGATTTGTAAATAAGGAGGGGAAAGAGAGGAGAAGGGAATGGGAAAAAAAGAAGCAAGATATATCAGATACAGGTATAAATTCCCTATGATGAATGTGATCATTATGAGCATCTGAATTGTACCAATAAATGTTTCACTTTTAAAAATCACATTCTTTTTGGAGAATTTATATATGTATATGTATATATATATCAACATATATATAATCTTAATAATTAATCTCCTTAATGAGTAATCCATGCACTAACAAGCATATACTAAGACTTTTCTTCTCATACTTCAGTCTCCCTTCAAAGAAGTAAATACTGTTTATCAGTCAATTTTGGTATTTTCCAGAAATATTTAATACATATATAGGTAGATATATTTTCTTTCTCCTGAAATCACAGCCAAGACAAAACCTTTTTGTAGCTAGTCTGAGTACATGATCCTGTAAAACAGGAATGGCAAACAGGGAATTTAATAGAGAAGGTTAAAAGGCAACACAGGAACCTAGCATTGACTAGGCCACCACCATCCACCCTGAAGCTGGATCCTGAACGCCCTTCCAAAGAGCCTCACCAGTGAGTCTCTGAGCTGTCCACCTAGCGGTGAAAGGGGAGTGCTCATCTGGTAGCGGCTGTCCTTCAGTGCTTAAGGGCAGCCTCAGATACCTCCTCTGCACTTCAAGGCTGCATTCACATGAGTCTTTCACTGCAGCTTCAGAGAAGCCCAGGCCAGTGTTGTAGGCTGATTTTTTGTGTCCCTTCAAAACTTGTATGTTGAGGCCCTAGCTACCTCAATGTGATGGGATTTGGAGGCAGAGCCTTTAGAGGTAATTAAGGTTTGATTTGAGCAAGGCCCCCAGGATGGGTTCAGCATCCTTATAAGAAGGAGGGACTAGAGTTCACTCTTTCTCCGCTATGTGAGGACACAAAGAGAAGGCAGCCATTTGAAAGCCAGGAGGAATCCCTCTCCAGTAACAGAATTGGATTTTGATCTTGGACTTCCAGCCTTCAGAACTGTTGTTTAAGCCATCCAGCCTGTGGTCCTTGCTATGGTACCGTGACTAAGACAGGAAGGAAGCAAACGATATACAGTGCAGCCCTGAGGGGAGGAATTGTTCAGGTGTACCGAGATGAAGCTTACTCCACCCTGAAAAGAAATGATCATCCCACAAGTAGCTGGAGTTAGGGTGCAGGGTATGTACTAACTTTTAGTGAAACGAAGCATAAGCAATTTCCAATGCATACTTTTCTTTCCATACTGACAGAGGATTGAATCCAGGACACTTACACTGACCTGCATCCCCCGCCCCAGCCCTTATTTATTTATTTACACTGTCTCACTATGTCACTAAGTTACCCAGGCTGGGCTCAAATTTGCAATCCTCCTGCCTTGACCTCTCAGAGTGCTGGGATTACAAGCCTGTCCACCCCAGCCCAGCTATCCAATGCATTCATCTTACAGGTGTATTTAAATTCACTATCTCATCTTCTGTTTACACTCTTTGGTACTGATCTAACTGATCAGCTCTCTATCTTGCACAATCCGCCACATTTGTGGAAGTGCTACCCATTTTAATGACTACATAGTACTCAGTTATATGAATGTACCATGATTAATGGAACCAGATTCCAGCTAATGGATATTGAAATTGTTCTTAGGCTGCAAACAATGCTCTAGGAAACACACTCACTGTATCTTTGTGTAGACACATAAATATGTCTGTAGGGACATTCCTTATGCATTGTGTCACACTCTATGTATGGGCTTTCAACATTTTTATATTGATAAGCTGCTTTCCAAAGAAATCTGTAAAATTACACTGTGCCAAAAATGCATGGATTCCAGTGTTTCCACATCTTTAATAGAGTGTATTTTTACAGCATTTAATTTTTGCCAATCTAGTAGGAGAAAAAAGACTTTTTAAAATTTGTATTTTAAAGTTATGTGCGCAGTTGGATTTTTTTTTTCTGTACCAGGGATGGAACTCCAGACCTCATGCTTGTGAGGCAGGCGCAGCACCACTAAACTAAATCCCTAGCCCCAGTTGGACATTTTTATTTAAGCTTAAAAGCTTTTTATGTTATACTTTCTGTAAATTGCTAGTATCTTTTGTCCATTTATTTCTATTATATTTTGGATCTTTTATACAGGGAAATTAGTCTTTTGTCACTTTCATTCCACAGCATTCTTCCTGCATGATGGTTGTCTTTTGTGGTATTTTGTTTTCACTTTGATTGGAACTGGAAGCTTCAGAGAATTAAAAGATCTTAAAATATGACAGCACCAGCTTCACACTGGGCAAAGTTTTAAAAACACCAGTGAATCCACAGCTGCAACAGCAGTTAACCTAACAAAACAATGTTTCCTGGGGCAGGGATTTAGCTCAGTGGTTCTGCTGCCTGCCTTGCAAGTGCAAGGTCCCAAATTTGATCCCTGGTACCTAAAAAAAAAAAAAGCAATCCTCAGAGCCAGAGCTGAGTGGGTCTGCAGATCTCAGAGCCTCGGCAGCAGCCATCAGCAACATGGAAACAGCTGCCGCTGACTCATGCAATGGGATCACAGAGGCCCGCAAAGCCTGGCTCTGAGGAGCACTGTCTCTACAGCACATGACTCTCCACATGTTCCTGAGCAGAAGACCTCAGGAGGCTTTCTGAAGCCTATGCCCCAGCTCTTCTGGGGCCAGAACTCTGCCCTGAGCTCATCCAATCTCCTTTCCTCTGCTTCTCCATCTTCCAGGCTCACCATGATGATCATTTTGTCCCAGCTTTATGGGGCAGAGCTGAGCTTTTTCATTCTTGTGAAGTGTGTGTGTGTGTGTGTGTGTGTGTGTGGTTTTTGTTTTGTTTTGTTTTGTTTTCAATAATGCAGACTGAACGCAGGGCCTCGCACTGAGCTGCATGCCTAGAACACTTAATTATTTTTAAAACCTCAAGACAGTCTCCCTAAGTCACTAACTTGCTGATGCTGCGATTGAATTTAACAATTCTCCTGCCTCAGTCTCCAGAGGGCTGGGTTTACAGGCATGCACCACTACACCTGGCTCTAGCTGAGGTTTTAACTGCTCAACCTCCTTCTGTAGAAGTTTCCTGTCTTTCCTATCCCATGCAATGCTAGCATTCTCTGCTCAGTCTGAGGCCTGGCTGTGTTTTATGCCCAGAAATTGTTACTTGTACTTTTTATTTAAATGTTACTTTATTCCAATCACCCTCTATTCACATATAATCAAAAGTATCTTTACTTCTGTAACATATTTAGGATTAGGTGACATGAGTGTATTTCCTTTCCACATATGTATCTAATTCATCTTCTAAGATTTCACCTTTTCTGTAGAGCAAGCTCTGACTCCCTAAAACATTATTAGTTAACTTCCTTAATTTTTCTTTCGTTTGCCTCTAATTCATGTTCTGATGATAGTGGAAGAAAATTATATTTTTAAAAAGCAATCTAGCTTCTCTTTGACTTTCCCAGGAAAAATGATCCTTGGAATATTCCCAGGCATAGATCTTTTAAATCATTTGCTTAGGTTTGGGATTTGGAATAAAATAATTGAGTTGTTTCTCCATATCCAATCAAGAGATAATATAATTGCTTTATAATGAAAACTCAATTAATTAAATTTTTTCAATGTTCCATGAAAATAGAAAAAAAAATTTTTTTTCCATTCATAAATTCTACCACCTAAGGGTGGGTGAAGAGATTGCTTCAGTTACTAAAATCTGAAGCCAGGTCAAAACTCGCATAATTGGCACATGCACAGCCAAACTGGGGCCTTGTGGTGAAGGTTAATGTCAACACCAAGTCTGTGGACATGCTGGAGGAGTTCAGAATGGTAGCCCCTCTTTGGTGACCTCTCACCCTGGATGCTATTCGAAATGAGGTAACAAGAAATCAGGTTGGGGTTCTCTAATCTAATGTCAGCTAAAAATGTCTACTTGTGTCTCTCACTGTGCATCACCTAGAACCTGCTAGAAATGCAGAATCTTGGTCCCTACCCCAGAATTATAAAATCCAGACTTGTATTTCAACATGACTCTTGGGAGACTTTGTTTACACATTAAAATTTGATAGCTCTTATATAACATAACTGTGCAGTCCTTGCTGGGAAAAAAACTTACAAGGAGAGAAATTCATTGCACCCACAATACCTACAAAATCTGAATACTAGGGCTCAATCTGCTTTCATTGAGACTGAAAAACTCTTTTCTGATCATTTAATCCTAACAGTTTGCTTGGGTCAGAGCAAAGGTACAGCACTTATTGTAAATGAATCACAGATCTGCCCCTCCTCTCACCCCACACGAAGCCGTGTGCTATAAAAAGACCAGGCATAGGATGGTGATGGTTTTGAACCTATCTCAAATGCCTAGCTGTCCTGACAGGTAACACACATGGGCCTGGTAACACACAGGATCGGTTATATCTAACCTGATCTCTAGAGAGTTTTCATTTCTGCAGGTATTATTTTATCCCCTAAATTCCAATCCATATTTATATATCAAAGTTACTAGCTCAAGTGTTAATGTGGATGGTATGATAGGGCTAACAATACTACTCTTTCTTTTCTCCTCCCAAGCAAAGAAGTACCGAGAACTAAGCCAGAGGTATTAGACCGATGCAGATTAAAAATCAGCTCTGTTGTTGTTCAGCTGATTAGAATATGAGGCTCCGTTTCAAAATAGCTAATTGAGGACATGGGGGTTTGCTCAATGGTAGGATGCATCTCCATGTCTAGAATAGAGGCCCTCGGTTCCATTCCTAGTACCACCAAAAAGAAAAAAAGGCTAAAGAGGAACATTTTGGGTTTTGTTGTTGTTGTTTACTTTTTTAATTAATCAAGTTTATTAGTATATTTTAGATATACATAATGATCACATTCGTGATTTGTACATGTACATGGTATATCTTGATTCTTCTTTTTCCCCACTCCCCTCCCCTCCCTTCAACCTTCTTCCCCTCCTTATTTACAGAAGCTTTGTTTCCATTTTTTCCTTTTTTTCCTTTTCCCTTCCTTCCTTTCCCTCTCCTCCTTCCCTAGCTCCCCTTTGCATTTGAACATTTTATTCCTATTTCATAATACCTATTATACATTTAGCTCCTTATATACACTTTCAGTTTCTCCCACCAGAGAAACATGAGGAACATTTTCAATGTTCCCAACACAAAGAAATTAAATACATAAGAGGACAGATACACAAGCTGCCTGACCTGATCATTGCACATTGTATACATGTATTACAATGTCGCAAACTACCCCTGAAAATTAATGATTATGGTGTCTGTTGAAAAGACATTAATAAAAATTACAATATGCGCCTCAGGATTATGACTTAAGGAGCTTCGCAGCATTCCACTGAACCTAGGTGAAAACACCCAAGCAATCTCAGGCAGAGCTTGCAACCATGAGTCAGGGGAGCGTGTGCACCCTGGCGAGGGGCTGCCTGGAAGACTATAAGCCCAGCTCTTCTTCTTCAACTGCCATTCCCAAGTTCACCACCAGAGAAGTCACTTTTCCTCCCTTAGGGAGAGAAAGCAGGGAGACAGAATGCTTAGAAACATTCTACTCATGCGCTGTTTTGTCATTAATAGTAACCTGAGGAATAAGAAGTAAGAATATTCCTAGCAAGTTCTTTTCAATCTTTCATGTAAACAATTTTAAAAACTAGTAATTTTCCCAAAAAAGTTCTAAAACTGAACTCCAAAAAGGTAGAAAACAAATAAACCAACAACCGTGGAGCAAAATGAAAAAGTTACTAAAATTCTAAATGCCCCAGAAGTACCATGCTCAGATGTCTCATAAGGAAATACTTAAAACTTTTGAGGAACGAGTAATTTTAATACCTTTTCATCTTTCCAAGAGCACAGGAAAAAAGAAAAATAAAAGACTGGGGAAAGAAAGGCTTCCCCCGCCAAGTCAGCATATTACCTATACAAAAGTCTGACCCAGGAGACACCCAGAAAGGGAAGACCAAAATCACTCATGAATATCGACAGCAAAGTCTTAAGCGTAATTTTAGCAACTATAATTGGATAGTGTATTAAGGAACATCATGCCATAACCAAGTAGGGGAGATTCCAAAATGCAAAAATGGCTAAATGTTAAGAAATATGTTTATACGAAAAAAGACGCAGAGGACACCGGACCACCAGACCATGGTACTGATGCTCCCAGTCCAGAGGTAGGGGCTTCCCAGCCACCATCCCTCCCACTGCTCCCAGCCCAGAGGAAAGGGCTTTTGGGCCAGCTTCTATCCTGCTACCCCTGGCCCAGAGGAAGGGGCTTCTGGGTCACCATCCCTCCCACCACTCCCGGCCCAGAGGTAGGGGCTTCTGAGCCACCATCCCACTGCTCCTGGATCAGAGGAAGGGGCTTCCTGGCCACCATCCCACCCGCTGCTCCCAGCCCACAGGAAAGAGCTTTTGGGCCACCATTGTTACCGCTGCTCCCAGCACCTGTCCCACCTCTCCCAGCTCAGAGGAGGTAATCCGTGCAGGCACCAACAACCCCACCACTACCCCCGCCCCCCAGTCGAAATGAGAAAACACGTACATAAGTCTCAAAACCAGACTTCCAGATCAGCTACAGCAACCCCAAAGGAAAATGAGATGGAACACTCTGATACTCAACCACCTGGACCCAATGAACTGGCAACAAAAGGGGATCTGGAAAAAATGAAATCAGAAATAATTTCTCATATAACAGCAGAGATTATTCTCATAGTGAAAGACATGATTAATAAAACTAGAGGGGAGCTCAGGAACATGATGGAAACCCAACATAGGAATCAAATGGATTCCATAAAACAGATGCAAACAGGTTTCCAGGAGATAAAACTCCACTGAAAGTCTACACAGCAGAATGAGCCTATGTGAGGACAGAACTCCAGATATAGAAGATAAGATTGCAATTAATGACCAGGAAAAGAAAATTTGCTTCAAAATTATAAGGGAACATGAGAATCAATCCAGCAGCTGCTAGATGATACAAAGAAGAATAACATAAGACTGATTGGAGTCAATGAAGAAACAGGAGAGAGTGCAGATGACATAAAAAAATCTCTTCACAGAAACAATGGCAGAAAACTTCCCAAGCAGGGGAAAAGAGCTTGACATACAGATAAGTGAGGCATATAGGACTCCAAATAGCCTTGATCAAAAAAAATCTACACATAGGCATATAATTATTAAGATTCCAGAAACTCAACAGAAAAACAAAGTTCTACAGGCAGTCAGAGAAAAAAAACAAATCACATAGAAAGGAAAGCCCATCAGAATCACAGCAGACTTCTCAACACAAACCATCAAGGCAAGAAGAGCTTGGAGTGACATATTCCAAACCCTAAAAGAAAACAGCCTCCAACGCAGATTGATGTACCCTGCAAAACTATCTTTCAAAATGGTTGGAGAAATAAGATACTTTCATGACAAAGAGCACCTTAGGAACTTCGTGAAAACCAAACCAGCACTCCAAAGAATTTTACACGATATCCTAGGAACAGACATTGAGGATCACAGCCCCAGGAAGCAAAGCAGAATGAACACATCTGGCATGACAAGAAATTAAATGTAAAGAGGGAGAACCCAACAATAAGAAAAAGTCATAGCAATGACAAGTCAATAAGTTTCAGTTATAACCACCAATGTTAACGGTCTCAATTCACCAATCAAAAGAAATAGACTGGCAGAATGGGTCAAGAAGCAAAATCCAACAATATGCTGCATACAAGAAACACACTTAATTCAAAAGGAAACTCACAGACTGAAAGTTAAAGGGTGGAAAAGAATACTCCGTGCGATGGAAACCCAAAAAAAGGCAGGAGTAGCTATGCTCTTTGCAGATCAAGTAGATTTCAAACCAACACTGATTAAGAAAGACAAAGAAGGACACTACATCCTTGTAAGGGAAGAATCCAAGAGGAAGAGATGACAATCATAAATACCTATTCACCAAACACTAGTGCACTCAACTATATAAAACGAATACTAACAGACAAGAAAAGTCATATATGCACTAATACAATTGTAGTGGGGGACCTCAACACCCTGCTGTCATAAATAGATAGAACTAGACTAAAAATAAGTAATGAAATACTAGAACTCAATCGAACTCTTGAACAAATGAATTTGACAGATGTTTACAGAATGTTCCACCCCACAAAATCAGAATACACATTCTTCTCAGCTGCACATGGGTCATTCTTCAAAATAGACCACATACTCACACATAGAACATGTTTAAGTAAGTGCAAAGGAATTGAAGTTATCCCCTGTATATTATCAGACCATAGTGTGATGAAATTGGAGATCCATAGAAAAAGAAACTCAAAAAATTTCATAAACATGTGGAAATTGAACAACACACTTCTGAAAAACCATTGAGTCACAGAGGAAATTAAAGAAGAAATCAGACAGTTCCTTCAATTAAATGACAATGACAATGCAACATATCAGAATCTATGGGAAACAATGAAAGCAGTCTTATGAGGGAAATTCATAGGAGTGAATACACATATTAGGAAAACAGAATGAGCCTAATTAAACAACCTGATGCTTCACCTCAAGCTTCTAGAAAAAGAAGAACAGGGCAACCCCAGAGCTCATACAAGGGAGGAAATCATAAAGATAAGAAGAAAAATCATTGCAATGGAGACTAAGAGAATGATACAAAAAATCAATGAAGCCAAGAGTTGGTTCTTAGAAAGAATCAACAAAATTGATAAACCCTTAGCCAACCTTGTCAGAAAAGGAAAGAAAAGGCCCAAATGCATGCAATTAGGAATGAAAAGGGTAAAATTACAACTGACCCAGCAGAAATCCAGAGGATCATCAAGACCTACATCCAGAACCTATACCCCAATAAAATTGACAACACAGAAAAAATGGACAGATTCCTAGATACATATGAATTACCAAAGTTGAACGAAGACCTAAAAATCCTAAACAACCCAATATCAACCAATGAAATTGAAAACATAATAAAAAACTTATCAACTAAGAAAAGCCCGGGCCCTGATGGCCTCACTGCTGGATTCTACAAGACATTTAGAGAGGAACTCCTGCCACTACTGGTTAACTCTTCAATGAAATTGAAAGGGAAGCAATACTCCCAAATTCATTGCTGGAAGCAAGTATGACCTTGATCCCCAAAGCAGAGAAATACCCAACCGAAAAGGAGAACCATAGGCCAATCTCACTAATGAACATAGATGCAAAAATCCTTTACAAGATAATGGCAAACAGAATGCAGAAGATCATCAAGAAGATCATACACCCTGATCAAGTGGGATTCATTCCAGGGATGCAGGGATGGTTCAATATACTAAAATCAATTAATGTAATACACTATATCAATAGAGCCAAGGACAAACACCATATGATTATCTCCATAGACCCAGAAAAAGCATTTGACAAAATTCAACACGCACTTATGATAAAACCCCTACAAAAAATTGGAATAGATGGTCTCTACCTCAAACTGATAGAAGCCATCTGTGAAAAACCAACAGCCAATATCATACTAAATGGTCAAAAACTGAAATCCTTCACACTCAAATCAGGAACAAGACAAGGATGTCCACTATCACCACTCTTGTTCAATATAGTTCTGGAAACATTAGCCACAGCAATTAGACAAGAGAGAAAAATAAAAGGAATAAAGATAGGAAACGAAGAAGTCAAATTGTCATTATTTGCAGATGACATGATACTCTATATAGAAGACCCCAAGAACTCCACCAAAAGTCTTCTAGACTTAATAACCAAATTCAGTCAAGTAGCTGGTCACAAGGTCAACACACAAAAATCAATAGCATTCCTCTACACCAATGACAGACTCACTAAGAGAGAAATAGGGCAAATAATTCCTTTCACAATAGCATCCAAAAAACTGAAATACCTAGGAATTAAGGAAAGAAATCAAAGACCTCTTCTCTGAAAACTATGGCACTCTGAAAAGAGAGATTGAACATGATTTCAGAAAATGGACAGACATCCCCTGCTCCTGGGTAGGAAGGATTAATATAGTGAAAATGGCCATACTTCCAAAACTGCTATATAGATTTAATGCAATTCCAATTGAGATCCCAGCAACATACTTCATGGACCTTGAGAAAACAATCCAAAAATTCATTTGGAGCAAGAAGAGACCCAGAATAGCAAAAGCAATTCTAGGTAACAGAGACATGGCAGGGAGTATCAGAATCCCCAATGTGCAACAATACTACAAAGCTACTGTGATAAAAACAGCATGGCACTGGCAAAGAAACAGACCTGAGGACCAGTGGAACAGATTAGAAGATGCAGAAACAACGCCAGACACACTCAGCCATCTCATCTTCGATAAAGGAGCCAAACACCCTCACTGGAGGAAAGATAGCCTCTTTAATAAATGGTGCTGGAAAAATTGGGCTTCAACTTGCCAAAGATTAAAACTAGACCTATATCTCTCACCATGCACTAAACAAAAATCAAAATGGATTAAAGATCTAAATATTAAAACAGAAACTCTGAACCAGTTGGAACAGAGGTTAGGTAGAACCCTTGAAGACATCGGTGTAGGAAAAGTTTTTATGAACAAAACCTCAGTTGCCTGTGAACTAGCACAAACAATCAACAAATGGGATCTCTTCTTATTAAAAAGCTTCTGCACAGCAAGAGAAACCACCAGCAGTGTGAAGACACAACCCACAATGTGGGAAAAAATCTTCACCTGCTCTACCTCAGACAAAGGTCTACTATCTTGAATCTATAAAGAACTTAAAAAGATCAGACCTCCCAAATTTAAAGACCCAATCCGAAAATGGGCATCTGAAATGAACAGACATTTCTCAGACAAAGAAGTAGAAATAGCAAATAAATACATGAAAAAATATTCAACATCACTGGTCATTCAAGAGATGCAAATGAAAACAACGCTGAGATTCCACTTCACTCCAAAAAGAATGGGTGTTATCATGAAATCAACCGATAAATGCTGGCTGGCCTGTGGGGAAAGAGGAACCCTGCTCCACTGCTGGTGGGAGTGTAGACTGGTGCAACCACTGTGGAAATCAGTATGGAGATACCTCAAAGCACTAGGACTGGAAGTGCCATTTGACCCTGCTATTCCACTGCTAGGGATCTTCCCCAAAGAATTAAAAGAATCATACCACAGTGATATATGTGTGCCCATGTTCATAGCAGCACAGTTTGTAATAGCTAAAACTTGGAAACAGCCCAAATGCCCATCCACTGGAGACTGGATAAAGAAAATGTGGGGTTTTTTTTATAAAATGGAGTACTACTCAGCCATAAAAAATGAGAAATTAGAGACATTTATAGCTAAGTGAATGTACATTGAGGCGATACTCTTAAGTGAAATAAATAGGACACACATGTATAAATACCGAATAATTTCTCTGGTGTGAAAAACTGAAAGTGTAAATAAGGACTAAAAGGTATAATAGATAATGTGAAATAGGAAGAAAGGGGTAAAGCGGACGGAAGTGGGAGGGCTAGGGGAAAGGACCAAATGGAATAGGATTAATATGAGAAAATGGGAAAATAGGAACAAAATCTTTGTAAATAGGGAGGACTGGAGGGGTTGAAGGGAGGGATGGGCAAGGGTGAAAAAATAAGAACCAAGAGAGATTATGTAAAGGTGCAAATTTCCAATGATGAATGTCATTATATTGTATACCTAAAATGTACCAATGATTAGAATGAATAATCGATAATGCAAAATAAGAAGAAAAGGTCCAAAGGGGTAGGGGTAGTGGGAGGGGCAGGGGAAAGGAAAGAAGGGAAAGGAAAAATGCTGAGAAATGGAAAAAAATGGAAATAAAGTCTTTGTAAATAGGGAAGGGTGGAGGACGTGAAGGGAGGGCTAGGAGTGGGGAAAAAAAGAAATATGTTTATACAATTTATCATACTTGCAAGTCAAATTAAAAAATTCAAGGCCTTCTATGCTAAACAAATCATTTTCCAAGATTAAAAACCTATTCTTGACTTTTTGAAGTGCAAAGTTTCAGTAAAGTAAATATAAGAAACCTTAAGTTATTGAGATAGTAGAAATATTGGGATAGTAATAATATTGAGAATATTAATATTCTCATTAATATTTCAAATGTGACAGAAATATCTAAAGTGCCAATTACTATTCAGTCTTTCAGGAAACATTATCCAGTATAGAAATGAAAAAAAAAGGTGAAATATGTATTTTTATTATACCTTAAAAACTCCACTGAATAATTGGAAAGAACTATTACTGGCAACTAGAGAACTCAGTATATCTAATTTTTCTACATAAAATAATAACCACCATTAAAAAACATAATGGAAGCTGGGCATGGTGGTGCACTCCTGTGATCCCAGTACTCAGGAGGCTGAGGCAGGAGAATTGCTTCAAGTTCAAGGCCAGCCTGGGCTGCAAAGTGAGTTCAAGGCCAGCCTGAACTGTGGTACAAGACCCTGTCTCAAAAAAAAAATGTGTATATATGTATGTATGTATATGTATGTATATATATGCATATATATGAATAAAGCACCTCATTTATAATAATACCTGAAACAAATCTAGAAATAAACTTAGTAAAAATGAACATTTTAAAAACTTTATAAATTGTCTAAAGAAATAAAAGTAGACAAATAAAATGAACTGGATATGTTGTTCATAAGCCAAAAAATTCAATACTGTAGACAAATTTTTTTAAAAACTCAATGTGACAATCATGCAGCCATCAAAAGACTTGTTCCCAACCAGAATTAACATAAGTAAAGACAAGATTTTTAAAAGAAGATTGACACTACTAGATATTGACAGGTATTAATGGTGCTACAAATCATCAATAGAAGAGTGCTGGAAAAATTGATTATTTAATTAAGGATACATAGCTATTTCAAAAAATTATTTCATATCTCAAAATAAACTGTAGACAGATCTAAGATTTAAGTGCATAAAATAACAATTTTATAATAAAATAATATAATAATGTTCTTATGATTTTGGAATAAGAAAGCTTTTTCAAGAATGCTGCAAAAACCTAAAAGCTATAAGAGAAAAGATTGAGTAATTTGTCTAATATATTTTTTGATTCTCTGGAAAGGAAAATTAGGAAACACTTAACCCCCCCCATGAACTCACTCCTAGTTTTATCTTAGCCTTATAATAAGCTCACTTTAAATCTATTGCTTAACCACTTTAACCATTTTTCCTGAAATCACAGTAAAGGTTCTGGAATCTGTTGGCAGTAACTTTGAAATGAATATTTTGAAATATCAACAAATAATGAAGATGATGTTTTAAACCATTGTCTCATTTAATTCTAGTAAATCTATGAAATGAGTAGTATTGATATATTTATTTAACAGATGAAATTAGGGATCAGCAAAGTTAAGCTACAGACATAGTTATTAAATTGAAGACTGGAACTCAGGTCTGCTTTTGAATCAAACACGTATTGTTCTTGGCTTCACTGCACTGCCATTAATGAAATGCAAATATAAGCTAGGTTTAGAAGGCTTAGTAAGCATCAGACAAGATGCAAAATCCCTCCTTCTAAACAAAAAACAAGCTTCACTACCTGCACAAACACACATTTTTCTATTCAAATACCTTTACTGTTTGTCAGTTACATGCCGGGCCTAAGTTCTGGAAGCAGGTAGCACACCAGTGAATAAATCTAAGTGTCAAAGTATCTGCCCTCAGGAGAGGAAATAGGCAGTACAAAACAAATGAGTGCACATATAAGGTAGTGTCCATAAATGCTATGAGAATAAAAGGTATTTAAGGAGAAGAGAAGGTGATGGAAAGAAGATGGGGTGATCTGTTACAAGTTGTGACCCACAAGGGCTTCTCTGTTAATGGGTCACTTGAGCAGATACCTGAGGCACATTAGCTGTGCTACAGAATTCAGATGGGAATCCACCCACCCTGGTCCACACCACTAGAAAAACACACTTGGCTCTTAGGAAACTGTGAGCCAGAGAAGTTTATGATTAAATTACACCTCTGCTAGATAATCTTTCCTGTTATTGTTTTTATCAAGCAGAGAAGACTAAACATTTGAAATGATCAATTAGCTTAATTACAACTTGGAGCCATATTCCCTGCTGGGAAGTGAATTCTCAATACCCTGACTGGGTTATGTGTATGAGATTTACATGTGATATTGCTGTCCTAATTTTGGTTTAGAATTGCTCTGATTTCCCTCCTTGTGGGTTCCTGTTAAAACTCAACATGCTCACTTCTCAGCTGAACACATATTGGGGAAATTGGCACTGTGGAATCTACAGATAATGCATCTTTTATTTTAAAATTTAAAATGTTATCTTTTTTTTTTTTTTTTGGTACCAGGGATCGAACTCAGGACCTTGTGCTTGCGAGGCAGGCGGTGGAACCACTGAGCTAAATCCCCAGCCCTAAGGTTTTATCTTTTAATTTTGTTCTATGGCGAGAAGTCTTGTGAAAGCTTGTGATTAAAATCTAAGTCTTCTCAAAATCAATGTCAAAGATGCTTTTTTGTCAAGAAAAAGAGTGAGAGAATAGAAAAGTGGCATTTAAAAGAGATTACTTGTCTTCAATTGGAGTTGAATTATTGTACAAGAAATCACATTCCTAAACAGCAGGAGTTGGTAAAGCTTTTTCTATGAAGAGTCAGATAGTAAATATTTAAACCTTTGTGGGACATATAGGTCTCTCTCACTATTACTCAGTTCAAGTAGAAGTAATTAAAGGCAATTGTTAATGAATAAACATGGCTTATTTACAGAAACAGGTGGCAAGCCCAAAGGATGTGTCTTGTAGGACCCCTGCTTCAGAGCCCATGATTATTTATTTCTACAAGTGCTTAGGAAAACAGGAAGATAGAAAAGTACCACTATTTCTTTCTTTGGCTCCTGTGCCTATGAATATCCAAATTAAATATAATTGTTAAAAAAAGAAAAACTAATGGAAATAATAAGTGGAGTTTAATAATCTTAGGATGATACAAACCAGGTTGCTGCCTGAACATGCCAGGGGCCTTCCTGCTTTGCAGTGGGACTTCCAGCTGTCTCATTAAGCGGTCTTTTTGATCAGTCTACTCTCCCTCCCTCCTTCATGTTGTGTGTGCAATCTGATTAACATTGTGAGGGTTACCGTGACACTTCTAAACAGTACAGAGTTTCCCGCCTGGGGCGGGAGCAAGTAGCCAGCTTGCTCTGGCTGTGTCCCCAGCCCTGTTGTGCCAGGCTCCCTCAGGCACATGTATAGTTCTGTGGCTGTGCCCCGATCATCACAGCTACACAACTCAATTATAACTCCTTAGAAAGTAGAGGTCATATGATAGATTTCTTTCCTTTATCATTTAAGAGAGTAATGTGGACCTGGCTACATCTATGTTTCTCAGTAGATGCCGGTTGAATGGAGGTGCCTGCGATGCTGTGGACATCCACCTACTGGTCACTCAGGGGACTTCTGAGGTCTCCGGACGCAACGTCATTCCTTGCTTTCTTCTCCCACCTCCTCACACATCACCTCATGTGCCAACTGGAAAATAAGCTCAAAGGTGAGATCTTTTAATTTATGTTGGAGGATCTCAGAAGTTTGCTTTTATGGCTATAAGCAAATAAATATACATCACTCGGCCTTAAATTAGGCTCAGTAGGTTTATCTTAACTATCAATCATGGTAGAAAAACCAAACAAACCATGGGAAGGACATTGTCTGGTAGGATCTTTAAAAGACATATGTTCCTAGTCCCTCTTCTTCAAGTGTTTCTGTCTTTTTTTCAAAGATTACTGTACTACATTGGTCTTGGAACAAGGCCTAGGTTATTCTGCATACTGGATGATGCACTGTCAACCCAGCCTAAGGCCCCTCTTCTAAGGCTGGGACCCATGTTCCCTGAATTTCCTTCCCGCCATGGGTCCTGGTGGGAGTGTGCCAGTGAGAGGAACTTGTGGAGATCTGGGCATCAAGACTGAAGCAGAAGTCTATTTCCCAAAGATGGTTGCAGGGAGATGTGGGGGCAGAGCAGGGATCCCCAGTGGCTTCGAGGGATGCATAATATGGCCCGGGTTCCACTGCTTTAAGAGCATCTTGGACGCCAGTTGTCATTAGCTCAGTAATGCAGAAGGTGGGAGGAAGTGTGTGGCATGGGAACTGCAGGACCAGACACTATCAGAGCTTGCACTGTGCACCTCCTTATCCTAGTGCTCTGCACAGCATGTGATACATGGTGGGAAAAGAGAAAGCAATTCTGGTGAGAAGGAGAGAGAGGGAGGAAGGGAAAGGAAGAAGGAAAGAGGCCTGTAGAGTTTGTCAGTTCAACTGGTTTATAGGAAACAGGCTTTTGGTTAATAATAAGGCATCTGAAGTAGGGAAGAAGGAAGGAAGAAAAAATGGAAGGAGGGAAGGAGGAAGAGAGAGGAAAGGATGGAGGAAAAGAAAGAACTCTGTAGGGAGGGTTTTGTTTTGTTGGTTTTCTGAGGCAGGGTTTTGCTCTGCAGTTCAGGCTGACCTTGAATTCTTGGTGATCCTTTTGCCTCAGCCTCCAGAGTGCTGGGATTACTGGCATGCGCCACCACATGCTAGGGAAGATCTTTAAAATTTGGTGTTGGTCATCCTTCTTTCACATTTTTGATTCTTTTCCCATATTTAAGTAGCCAAAGATACCAATGTACCCATCGAAATAGACCCTTTTCCACACTAGAGCAGTAGGTATTTAATATGCGATTTTTCCTCTGTACCAGGAAAATAAAAGCTCCTGATTCATAACATTTGCCAATTCCTGCAGTGTAAATGCTCTCACTTCAGCTCATTTCACTACCAACACGACATCATTGACTGTGAAGGTGTGAAAAGATGCTACAGTCACCCTCCTGAGCTGGGTCAGCAGGGCCTAGTGCAGCCCTGCCTGCATGACAGGTTCACAGAGGCGGCACCTAAGCAAAGGAGCCTGCAGCTTGCACTCTGCTGAGCACCAGGTCCCAGGGCTAAATCCAGAGGCAAGGCCAGGCCAGCTCTGTGCAGGAGGCTACCCTTGGAGCAATCCTAGGGATCACCTGGCTCCACCCCCAGCATTGTGTGGAAAGTGGCTTGGACAGAAGCCAGTGAGGATCTCAAGACCTAGATGGATATTCAATAAGGCTCAGCTGCCTCTGGGTGAAGTCTCAAGGCTGAAGCTGCAGCCCCTCCCCATGGCCTGGAAAATGGAGCCGCAGCTGTGCTCTCTGCGTTGGCAGCAGCTCATGCCTGGCGCTGCGCACACAGGCGACCTCTGTGGTTGGCAGGTGGCCACATCTCCAGTGAGGGAAGGAGGGAGAGCATGTGATCTCTTACAGTCATCTAAAATACTCCTGAGCGTCCAGGGGGAAGGAGGGCATTATATAATGCAGGTAGCATAAATGTGAGTGAGTGAAGAGTTAAGGAACAGAGAGAGGTTTAGGAAGAATATTAGAAATGGTTAATTTATACAGGTTCTTGAATTTTGCCCTGTGTCCTCTCCTCCTCCTCCTCCTCCTCCTCCTCCTCCTCTTCCTCCTCCTCCTCCTCCTCCTCTTCCTCTCTTCCTCCCTCTTTTTTAGCATCTGGGAGAAAATGGTGGGCACATAAGTAGTAAGAGTAAAACAAATTCTTCATAGTAAAACAAACAAAAGATTGGCTCGTAGGCCTCAAACAGAAACCGGTTCCCTTTGTGGGATGTTGTGTTACATCCACCAATTTTCGGTGTTTTCTGCCCTCGATGTGATCAGAAGTTTCAGGGATGTTGTAAAAACACCTATGGATATGTCACACTACAATTCAAACACAAACATTTGTAACAGCATTATTCATAAAGAGATGGAAAGTGGAAACAACCAAAATGTCCATCAGTGATGAGTGGCTCAATAATGTGTTCTAAGTCCATGCAATGGTACACTATTGGTCACAAAAATGTTTGAAGTACTGATACATGCTACAACATGGACAAACTACAGCCATTCTACTGAGAAGGAAGCTGGTCCCAAAAGGCCTGTATCTTATATGATTCCATTTGTGTGCAATGGTCAGAACAAGGAAGCCTATGAGACTGCAAAGGAGATTAATCATCTAGGGAGGGATAGCTAAAGGACATTCGGTTTCTTTTTGAGATGATAGAAATGTTCTAAAATTGTAGTGGTACACATTCTGTGAATATATTATAAGCCATTAAATTGTGCACATTAAATGGGTTAATAGTACACCTTGTGATTCATACTTTTAAAGATGTTTTAAATGCATAGGGGTGCTAATCAGAGTACAGTGGACCCTGGGCTCAGCCCCTCCTCTGTAGGACCTCAGCCAAAGCATGCTCCTGGGAATGATGTACAGTGCTGTGCTGGTGGATGTTGATAGCCCCTTGGGATATTGAAGAAAACTCTTCGGACCCTCAAACTGAACAGTACTGAACACAATTGAAAGGCAGAAATAAGAGGTCAACATGGGTATACTGGCATTAACCCCCTTGCTACCCAGCCAAGATATGTGCAATTCCTTAAAATCAATATCTCCTCCTTCCACAGTCTTTCTCTCAAAGTGTATACTTAAACATATTCCTCTGATCTTTCTTCTCTACATATCTTCTAGTTTTGCTCTTACCCTACTCTTCAATGTCTCAATAGTCATGTCAACGTTAGAATTGTCACAAAACTAAGGGAAGCCCCACTTAATGAAAACAAACAAACAAAAAAGTTCTTCAAAGAAACTGGGTCTTGTCCTGTTTGTCCCAAACTACATTTCTACTCAAACTATTGGGGTATTTTTCAATCTCTATAAAAAAAAAATTTTTTTCTTTTCTTCCATCAACAAAAGGATACTCAGGATAGGCATAATCACCTGCCTATAAATCAGGACTCAGGAGGATCACCATGAGGTGGAGGCCTGGATGGATTATATAGTAACAGACCCCATCTCAGAAATAAACAATAAATAAATAGCCCCATTTGTAAGACTTGAGATTATTTCTACTATGATTCCTTTGCTTTTCCAGAACTACCATGAAAAAGTTTGTTTCTCTGCTATCCCTTTATTTTCTCCTCTACTTGAAGTGTTTTAGTCTTTTTTCATAGTTATTCTTAGCAGGAGTGCTTCTAATTCCATTAAAGTTCAATGAAAAGTCTCAAAGATTCATAAAATGTACAATATATATAATTCTACTTGTATTAGGAGACTTCTGGATGCTGACCCTGTCACCAAGAATTGCAGTGATTTAGGTGGCCAATTTCATCTATTACCTGAGGGGTGAATCAGAATGATTCTGCAACACCCTTCTGGACAGTGGGAAAATAGGAACTGTTCCCCAGAGGAAGGGTGTGCCCAGGCCAAGTGTGGAGGGGAGGTGGGGCCAGGAATCAGACATCCCCTGGCCCCTTTCAAGGATCAGATATGGGGTTACTCAGAGCCGTTGTCTGAGGAGGTCCTGTGCATCCCACTGCCTAGGACATTTGGGTCTTCAGAGGCTCTGAAGAGGGACTCTGCTCAGATGTCTCAGTGTCAAAGCTGGGGCTTTCTTACGCTTTCTAATCATGGCTCCAACACAGTGGGGCTTCCAGACTTGCTGCCATGTCCACCCAATATTATCAGAAGTACTCAGGGTAATAAGACATCTGGAAATTTGCAGCCATATTGGTTAGCAGCATACGGCTCACCATGGTGGCCAAGGGATCACCATGGGAAAGAAGGTCCAGTGACCTGTTAACACGTGCAGAGGCTTAAAGCACTAAAAATGAAACAGAGATGAACCATTTAGAAAAGGGAGACAGAAGTGGTAGGATATGCTTGGAATCCAGCTACTCAAGAAGCTGAGACAGGAGACTCTGACATTCAAGGCCACCTTGGGACAATTTAATAAGACCCTGTCTCAAAATTTAAAATAATAATAATAATAATAGTAAAAAGGGTTGGGGATATAGCTCAGCATTCCTTTGGTTCAATCCCTAGTACTGCCAAAAAAAAAAAAAAAGTAGAAAAGAGTCCAAGAATATCTATCTTTCTACCTGTGATATAGAATACTTTGAAAAGAAAAGTGCAATACCCCTGACTTGCTGGTGCCTTGCAGCTTTGGTCTGTCTTTGGAGTGACATCAAATCTCAAAGCAGAGGTTTTCGTCACATAGGAACTGTCCTGAAGGTAGAAGCATTCATTCAGACCCAACTATCCTTTCCCGAGTGCCACCTATATACCGGAAGCCACACTCAGCCATTTTACAGACTTCATTTCCTAAGCCCAACAATACAGTTCTGTGGTGATTTGGGGGAGAAATCTAACTATTGCACCCACACAAGGGTAAATCAAAGTGTTTGATAATGCCTGCTTAGACCACAGACAATGTTCTACAAATGAAAAACCCAAGTGTTTTGGTTTGCATCCACCCAGCAGGTGCCAAAGTGGGGCTAGATAAGCCGCTTATTCATGGGCAGGAAGAATAGGAGTAAGCAGTGGCAGCCTTCAGATCCAGTGCTGCTCTCACCCATATGAAGAAAATGAAACAGGAAAAGCAGTCCCAAGAGAGCCTCAGCAGGCTGAGGGGCTGTCCTATAGGAAAAGCTGCAGACCAGAGGAGCCTCAAGTGGGTCAAGCTGCACAGTGCCAGATCAGTGGTGAGGAAAAGCCTGCAGGAACCAAGGCTAGGTGGACACAGAAAGAAGGGCAGTGCCTGGGGGCTACAGGAGATGTGGATGCCCCTGGCAGGAGATCTGAGCAGCACATTTCCGTAGCTTCCACACCAAGGCATTAGAAAATCAAACCGAACTTTCCCATTTACCTAGCTTGTCTTGCGGTGAACCTGTGATTCAAATCAGGCAGTTTGCCTCCATATCCCTTATTTTTCTCACTACACTAAGCAGATCCCTTACTGGTGATGGGATTGTGGAATTTTAGGTTATTGGGGATTAATTTGTTAGAGGTATTTTTTAACAAAGGCTTCTTTCTCAAGTGTTGCACTCAGCTCACTTACAAGCAGGAGAGTTTTGCCACTTACCAGGTTGTCCAGTACAGAATTTTATCCAAGTTCCTGGGTATAAGCTTGAGCCAAAAGAAAACATGATACCATTGAAAAGTAACCAGGCTCTTTGTGCCTCAGGCATCTCTGAAATAGGACTTGCATTCTTGTTGGAGATGCAATATCATGCCTTTTTTTCAGAGGCTGAGGCTGTAAGACAATAAATAGAAACACCAGTTTCTAGCAATGGCAAAGATACACTTTTTTCTGCCTCATTCTTGTGTCTGTCTGTCTCTCTCTCTTTCTCTCCCCACCTTCTCCCTTTCTGTCAAAGAGGATGTTTTATAGCCCAACAATACATCAGAGTTGTGCTGTCAGTGGTGGTCAAAGAACATCTGTTAAACATACACCATCCTGTGAGGAATCCATCCAGTCTATAAGTATCATTGAGTACCTACTCTGTCCCAGGAACCAGAATTACAATGGTGAACATGGGGACAGTGGAGGATTTGTTATTATGAAATTTTCCTATAATGAGAAGGAGAAAAACAAAACATAAACAATTCTCAAAAGCAATGACTAAGAATATGAAACAGTGTGTATAGTTTGAGAGAAATAGGGGAAGAAGGTGGTGCTCAAATGACATGATCAGGGAGTTTTCTAACCCCAGAGATGTAAGCATGGAATCAACTGTGTGAGGGGCAGGGGAAGAACATCCCGGGCAGAGGGGACCTTCGAGAGGAAGAAAGTGCCCCAGACACAAGTAAAAACATGTAGCCTGTGTGGCTGAAGCCTGGAGAGTACACAGGATGCCATGATCCAGAGAGCAGAAAGGAGCCAGCTCACACAGGACCTTATAAACCAAGGTGAAGACTGGGTTTTCTTCCAGGTGGAAGTTCTGGGAGAGTTTTAACCAGAGTCATACTAGTAGCTGATTTACTCCATGGGGGAGATGCATTGAGGAAGGCAAGAACAAAGTGGAAAGGTTGTTTGGAGGAGCTTGCAATGACTTAGAAGCAGATGATGGGGCAGTTGAGAAGGTAGTGAAAACTGATTAGATGAAATTAGATTTCAAAGGTCCTTGGTCTACTCCTACAGAAGCCTGCAGAAATCTAAATTCATCTGTGATGGAGGCTGAAATAATGGTCTCTTGCCCTTGGCCATATGGATTTTCACATAGGATGTCACCAGTGTGCACCCTGGACCTGGGGTGGGGTAGAAGATCCTCACCAAAAAGTGAGAAAGAAGCCAAAAGCTAGCTTTACTTGCATGGCAAAAGGGAGATTGCATCCAAAAAGCAAAAACTATTAAATTCCTTTTTTTTTTTTTTTTTTTGGATTTTAAGTGTATTCAAGTCCTGCCATTGCTAAGATTATATCCTTTCTGGTAATGGACTGCAACTGGACATACCTGGTGAAGCTACAGGACATGCTGAGGAATTATATAATACCAATAATAGCTAACTATTGTATAGCTCTTACTACATGGCAGACACTAAGTGCTTTATTATCTCATTTAAATCTCACAGCAACTCTATGATACAGGATTATTATCTTCATTTTATAGATGAGGAAACTGAGTCCCAGAGATGCTAAATGAGAGAACATGATTACTCTGACATTGAAGGCTGTCTTCAGCTAAATAGGGTAGAGCTCCACTGACTCCAAGGACAGTGAATCTTTACCCAGAAACCTTGGTTGCCTTGCATGTGTAGGCCATTCAGAGGTGGCACTCCTAAGAAAAACAGCCATGATTCTGGAGTAGTTAGCATAATGTGAACATTCCTACTGTGTCCATTTCTGATATAGCTTAGCTGCCAAAAGCTTGACAGAAACCCTCAAGGAGGGTGCTGTGGCCTCAACAATCAGAAATTACTGGTTCACCCATGCCATGGCTCAGCTTCAGCCAAGACACTGTTTTCCATCATGGCAAGGAAACACTTGCCCACAAATTCATTCAGCAATTGTATATTGGTCTGGCATTGCACCAGGTACTGAAGAGAACAGAGAACAGGCCCACTCCCTACTTTCCAGACTATAGCAGTCAATGGGGAACACCAACAACATAACACAAGAGATTTAACAGCACAGAATATATGTGCAATATTCAAGTAGCAGATTGCAGAGCACAGAAGAGAACTGTATGAGCTGAAGGAAATGAGGATCTAAAATCCACCTGCATTGAGTTAGAAAAGGAGACAAGATTTTGAGGGGAAAAAAAGGAGAGGGGCACAATGGAGGCCACTATGAAGAAGTATTTGAAGTACTTCTAAGGAATTCAGAAACACTGAAAAAAGAAGCATTTGGCTGTATTTCTGCCTAAGGCCACTGGCATCCAAAGCTAAAAGGCATTTGCCCTCTGGTGGATGATGGTACTGTTAATATATTGCAAGAAGCAATTGTTCTGTGATTTCTGTTTTGCTTGGGAAACATGGACAGCAAAATCTAATGGCATAAAGAACAGAAGAAGAATGTTCTTGGGAAGCTCCCAGGCTCAAATTTGATTGCTCTTATGAATACTTCATGAAATTGTGGCCAAGAGTTTCTTAGAGATCATTCATCAATAATTGATGTTTTAGGGAAGCAGAAAGAAAGTTTGGAATCTGAGAGCTCCTAATTACCTTTCTCCCTCATTCACCCCACTCTCACAGACATAGGACTGTCCAATGGGTCCTTAATAGTGAGAATCAGTTGTATGGAAAGAGAGGATAAACAAGGAGCTTCTAGTGAAGGAAACCAGTTAGAATTGCTCCTCCTCTGTCACATCACAGAAAGGAAAACAATGTTTGCATAAGGTTGCGCATAAAATCTTTCTAGGAAAGGTGATGGAAAGTTGGAGGAATCCCTTTCTTCATCACATTGTATGAACATTTTGACACTTTTTTGCAGAACAGTAAGTCCCTGACTTATGAACAAGTTCCTTTCCAGGAGAACATTTGTAAGTCAGATACATTTGTAATTCTGAAAAAGTGAAACTTACACACCTTTGACACAAATACACAATGAAAAACATAAAAAAACTTCACATGTTTCATGATCTTGTCCTTGTTCTATAGAATTGTGCCAATGGTTGAATGATTCATGTTAAAGAATAAGTGACATCTATGATCTTTTTACCTCCATCCAGTCTCAATCATTTTCACTTTTGTTTCCATGGTTATTGCTTTGTCTTTACTAGCTGTTTCTTCCACAACACTACTGCTTCTTCTCTTGCTTCCAGACATCCTGGGCTCTGATTGAGCTCTGTACTACTGTCCACTATCACACTGTAAAGTAGGTACACATCAGCACAACTGTGACAGTGTCTGGCAGACACATGAGCTACTTCCATGATTTGCTCACATCTATGAAGAATGTCCATGATGCAAGGTTTGTGTGCCTCTGCGAAAGTTTGAAACTCCAGGGCTCATTAAGTCAAGGACTTACTGTACGGGAGATTAAATCCAAGACTTAGGAATTGAACCCAGGGCCTTTGCACTGAGCTACAGCTACAGCCCATTTTTCATTTTTTACTTTGAGACGGGGTCTTGCTATTAGTTTGCTATCTTCCTGTCTCAGCCTCCCAGATTGCTGGGATTACAAGTACATATGTACCACCACACCCAATTACTTTCTGACATTTTGAAAAGACGAATGGATTTGAAGTGATAGATGAGAAAAAGAAGTTCTGATAAAGTGCCCCTAGGGTGACAGCCACTTAGAATAGTCAGCCAGAGCAGATCTCTTTATCTTCCTAATGAATAAGAACTCTTAATAGTGACCCTACAAGTAGCACCACTCCCTGTCCAGAGAAGGAGGCTTCCGGGCTACTGTACCACCACTCCCAGCACAGAGGAGGTGAGCCTCAAGGGCACCAGCAGCATACATACCATGCCCCTCACATTCCCTGAAATGAGAAGACATGTAAACAAATTCAGAACTAGACTTCCAGATCACCTAAAGCAACCCCAAAGGGAAATGAGATGGAACAATCTGATACTCAACCACCTGGACTCCCTGAACTGGCAACAAAAGAGGGTCTGGAAAAAATGAAATCAGAAATAATTTCTCAGGTAACAGCAGAGATTGCACCCATAGTGCAAGACATGATTAATAAATCTAGAGGGGACACAGATAAAAAATAGAGGAGCTGGAAAACATGATGGAATCCCAACATAGGGAATGAATGGAATCCATAAAACAGATTTCCAGAAGATTAAAAACTCCATCGAAAGTCTATGCAGCAGAATGAGCTAATGTGGTGACAGAATTTCAGATATAGATGATAACACTGCAATTAGTGACCAGGAAAGGAAAAATTTCTGTAAAATTTTAAGAGGCCAATCAATCCGGCAGCTGCTAGATGATGCAAAGAAGAATAACAAGACTGATTAGAGTCAATGAAGAAACAGGAGAGACTGCAGATGACATAAAAAAGCTGTTCACAGAAGTGATGGCAGAAAATTTCCCAAGCAGGGGGAAAGAACTTGACATACAGATAAGTGAGGCATTTAGGACTCCAACTAGCCTTGATCAAAAAAATCTACACATAGGTATATAATAGTTAAGATTCCAGAAATCCAACAGAAGAACAAAATTCTTCAAGCAGTTAGAGTAAAGAAACAAATCACATGCAAAGGAAAGCCCATCAGAATCACAGCAGACTTCTCAGTGCAAACACTTAAGACAAGAAGAGCTTGGCATGACATATTTCAATCCCTAAAGGAAAACAACATCCAACCCAAATTGATGTACCCTGCAAAACTATCTTTCAAAATTGATGGGGAAATAAGATACTTTCATGACAAAGAGGACCTTAGGAACTTTAAGAATATCAAACCAGCACTCCAAAAAATTTTAGACAATATCCTAGGAAAAGACAATGAAGATCCCAGGAAGCCCAGCAGAATGAATCCATCGGGCACAACAAGAAATTAAATGCAAAGGGGAAGAATCCAACAAAAAGAAAAAGTAATGACAATGATAAGTCAATATGTATCAGTTATAACCATTAATGTTAATGGTCTCAATTCACCAATCAAAAGAAATAGACTGACAGAATGGGTCAAGAATCAAGATCCAACAATATCCTGCATAGAAGAAACACACTTAATTCAAAAAGAAACTCATAGACTGAAAGTTAAAGGGTGGAAAACAATATTCCATGGGACAGACACCCAAAAAAAAGCAGGAGTAGCTATCCTCTTTGCAGATCAAGTGGGTTTCAAAGAAGAGAGACAAAGAAGGACACTACATCCTTTGAAAGGGAACAATCCAAGAGGAAGAGATGACAATCATAAGTACATATGCACAGAACACTAGTGTGCCCAATTATATAAAACAAATACTTACAGACATGAATAATCAAATAAGCACTAATACAATAGTAGTGGGGGACCTCAATATCCCACTGTCACAAATAGATAGATCAACTAGACAAAAACTAAGCAACAAAATACTAGAACTCAATCAAACTCTTGAACAAATGAACTTAATAGATGTTTACACATGTTCCACCCCAAAAAATCCAAATACACATTCTTTTCACCTGCACACAGGTTGTTCTCTAAAATAGACCACATACTCACTCATAGAACATGTTTAAGTAGGTGCAAAGGAATTGAAGTTATCCCCTATATATTATCAGACCATAGTGAGATGAAATTCAAGATCAATAGCAAAAGAAACACAAGAATTTCAGAAACACATGGAAATTGAACAACACACTTCTGAGTAACCAATGAGTCGCAGAGGAAAGTAAAGAAGAAATGAGACAGTTCCCACAATTAAATGACAATAAAAATACAACATATCAGAATCTATGGGACACAAAGAAAGCAGTATTACAAGGGAAATTCATAGCAGTGAAGACTCATATTAGGAAAACAGAACAAGCTCAAATATACAACCTGATGCTGAACCTCAAGCTTCTAGAAAAAGAAGAGCAGGACAAACCCAATGCTCATACAAGGGAGGAAATTATAAAGATCAGAGGAGAAATCAATGCAATGGATACTAGGAGAATGAGACCAAATAATCAATGAAGCCAAGAGTTGGTTCTTCAAAAGAATAAACAAAATTGACAACCCTTAGCCAAACTTATCAGAAAAAGGAAAGAAATGGCCCAAATCCTTGCAATTAGGAATGAAAAGGATGAAATTACAATGGACCCAGCAGAAATCCAGAGGATCATCAATACCTGCTTCCAGAACCTATATGCCAATAAGATGGAAAACACAGAAGAAATGGACAGATTCCTAGATACATATGAATTACCAAAGGTGAACAAAGAAGATCTAAAAATTCTAAACAATCCAATATCAACCAATGAAATTGAAAACATAATTAAAAATTTATCAACTAAGAAAAGCCCGAGTCCTGATGACTTCACTGCTGAATTCTACGAGACATTTAGAGAGGAATTGCTGCCACTACTGTTTAAACTCTTCAATGAAATTGAAAGGGAAGCAATACTCACAAATTCATTCCTGGAAGCAAACATCACCTTGATCCTCAAAGCAGAGAAAGACTCAACTGAAAAAGAGAACTATAGGCCAATCTCACTAATGAACATAGATGCAAAAATCCTTAATAAGATACTGGCAAATAGAATGCAGAAGATCATCAAGAAGATCATACACCCTGACCAAGTGGGATTCATCCCAGGGATGCAGGGATGGTTCAACATATACAAATCAATCAATGTAATACACTATATCTATAGAGCCAAGGACAAAAACCATATGATTATCTCCATAGATGCAGAAAAGCATTTGACCAAATCCCACATGCACTTATGATAAAAACCCTATGAAAAATTGGAATAGACAGTTTCTACCTCAATCTGATAAAACCCATCTATGAAAAACCAACAGCCAATATCATGCTAAATCATCAAAAACTGAAATTCTTCACACTAAAATCAGGAACAAGACAAGGATGTCCACTATAACCATGCCTGTTCAATATAGTTTTGGAAACATTAGCCATGGCAATTGAACAAGAGAAAGAAATAAAAGGAATAAATGTACCAATAGAATTAAATTTTAAAAAAAGAAAAAAAATAGTGACCCTACAACCTAAATTAGAAACATGATCATCCCTCAGAATCTGTAGGGGATTTGTTCCAGGACCTCCCATGGGTACCAAAAAGCCACAGATGCTCAGGTCTCCTAAATAAAATGGTACAGTATTTGCATATAACATATGCACATCCTTCTGGATGTTTTGTCATTTGTAGATTACTTTTAATGTCTAATGCAATGTAAATTCTAGTAAATAGTTATTATTCTGTGTTGTTTAGGGCATAATGATAAGAAAAATTTTGCACATATTCAATATAAATGCATTTTTCCCTTAATATTTTCAATCCACATTCGTTGAATCCATGAATGGGGAACTCACAGATACAGAGGGCTGGCTGTACCTTAACTCCTTTTGTGGTTATCTTTGAGTTCTGTTTATGATCTTTTTTACTTATTAGAAGATTTTACTCTTTTATCAACTCTTATAGACTTGGTCTTTATAGTTTCCATCTTTGGTCGTATATCTAAAGAAGCCTTTGGGATCCAATATTATGTTACTGGTCTGTATTTCTTTCAGTTTTTTAATTCTATTCTAATTTTGTGTTTGTCATAGGATAATAATCTATTTTTTCTTTCCCAAATAATTAACCAATTTTCCCAGGACTACTTATTATTTTATCCATTCTTTTGGTAATTTGAAATGTATCTGTATCATACACTAAATATTTTGTACACTTGGGTGTGGTAGCTTTATTAACACAGTCTTTCCAAATATTCCACAGTCCCTCCCTGCAAGCCATCTGACAACAGGGTAAAACACATCCTGTTTACTTTGGGTGTGGCTTCATGGCTTGGGTTTTTCAATGAAATTCCAGCAGGAACCACATGTGTCTATTATGACTCAAAATGCTTTTATCCTTCTGCAATATGATTAATATTTCCAAACAGATGCTCCTTCATCATCCTGGGTCCCAAGATGAGGGCTGCACAAACAAGAGCACAGTTGACCCATGATACATATATCAGTTAGACCAAAAAAAAAAAAAAATTGACCTTTGTCATAGAAAACTACAGAAATTTAAAGGAGTTTGTGATTATGGCACAATTCTGACTAGAGGGTATTTCTGGCTTATCTTTACTCTCCTAGACCCTTAGTTCTTAATTAGTTGGACCTTTCCCTTCTAAGACTAAAAATGGACATAAGCTCTTCTGTGAAAGTTCTGGGAAAACAAATTAAAACATAAATACACCCAAGTCATTTCCACAAAGGTTTTCCATATTTAACATTTTCTTCCTACATTCAGCATTTGCTGGAGGTCTGCAGAAGAGTGGCATTGACCCGGCAGGGAAGGCGGGACTTGTCGTCGTAGTTCCTCCACTGGCAGCAGAAGGGGTCCTCATGAGGTGTTGGCATCGCCCTTCCATCGGGGATTCTCTCTCTGTCAATCTCTCAGCTTGGGCTTCACTTAAAGCTCCCTGTCAAGTGACAGCATTGCATTTCCAGACATGGTATGGGAAAGTGAAAGAAGGAATTTACTAGGAAAATGCCCAAGGCAGCAAAGGAAAGGGTCAACACAGATTTGTCACTGTCCCAGTTGCTGCAGCCTGTGGCTGTGTGCACTCCTCACATGTGCAAGAGTGTCTGGAGAGGCTGTTGTGACCCTGTCCCTCAGGAAGATCTCGAATTGCCTCAAAGGTGGCATCATGAGGTAAACACCACTGAGTCTAGAATGATCCAATGCAAAAGCCAGGAGGGATTTCCAGGAGTGGGAGTTTTTACATACCTCCCCTTCCTTTGGAAGTGACTTATCTATCCCTAATAGAGCAGAATGTGATCCTTGCACCAGCAACATTGAGAGATCATTGAGGTCCAGGGGAAAACATTCAGGTTTGCATCTTCCCAACTTTGAAACTATTACGGCCTTATATTTAGCCAGTAATGAAAATTGATGGATTCTAGTTAGATTCACAATTGTATATGACAAGACCTAAGTCTGCTCCTCTGCCCAAATTTTGACACTGAACAGCAGCCAATATTTGATTCACTCTTGAGTTTGAAGTCAGAGCACACTGTACTGTTTCCAGCAGCATTTCTACTCCAGTTCCCCTTGCAATCACCTCCACAGCCCAGTGGAGATTCGCAGACACATAAATCAGAGTTGGCTCAGTTTAGAGAAGGGTAGAGACCTGGAAACCACCCAAACAGAGAAGTCATCCCCAGAAAAATTAGTCACCAGCAACATGCATTCCATACAGCATATCACAGAAACAAGAGAAACAAGAACCTCCTAAGTGCAGTGCAATTGAGAACAAAAGCAGCTAGAAAAGCAGAAAACGTTGGTGAAGATTCTAACACAAGGCCACACATTGAAAAGCGAAATGAAGAAACTGAGAATTCTTTGCAGCTATTTCAGGAATCCCTAATATGAAAAAAGACATTCAAAAACTGCCCTGGGTCCAGCAACAGAGCAGGTAAATTATATGATGGGAAACAGAAGAAGATCAATCAAACGTGTTTGCTCCATCTTCTAAATGAGACTCTAAGAGAGCATAATGTACATGTTGCTGGTTATACATTATAGTAATATTAAAGGTAATATTTAGCCAACTCAATATGGTTCTCATTCCATAGCTTAGGTTCAATCATCCTGAATTAATAAACATATTTTTCTCTTCATAAACTCTCAAGGTAAATAATCCTTTCGGTCTTTGTCTCAATAGATATCTGATTTGGGTGGATCCCATTGCCAAGTTAAGTCAGGATTTAAGTGGCCATACTAGCCAGTCCAGTAGACCAGCACCCAGTGTAGAATTGCACCATAGGCCAAGGCTGGGTCCTGCCTGGGCATGCTGTGGGTTACACTTCTACCCATTCTCTCTTGTCATCCTCACAGTGCCCATGTGAGGCAAGTAGGGTAGATCTCTCACAGATAAAGATACTGAGGCACAGTAAAGCCAGAGTCAGAGAGTTGGCAAATCACAATTTCTTTATCATCAAAACCAACTTGCGGGCCCTTTCCTCCAGACTCTAACGGGCAAATTCTTCAGAAAAATGTTGTGAATACTCAGTGCTCATTGCAACAAAGAGCTGTCAGAGGACAACCTCCCAGATTCTTTGGGACCTACTCTAAGTCCAGAGGTGAGCCCTCAATGGCCATATCCAAACTGTGAGATCCTACTGCACTTTGGACATGGCTGATGGATCCAGAATGAATACCTCACGCAATTTAAATCATTCAAACTATGTCACCTACTTTCAAAAATGAGAAATACTGACAGAAAGTCATTGAAGTTAGGTTCTGCCCAAATTTCTCAAACAATCCTTCTTGGGTATTAATAAGATACTTTAATAGGCATTCAATATTTTTAAATTTTAAATTGTTTTAATTTTTTGTTTAACCAACTAATCATTTTCTACTATTTGCAACCAAAGAAACATGATACAACACAACTTTCTCAGTCAATTTCATGCTGAGATTTGAACCTGCCTTTGGGCAGTGTATTTCTTCTCTTGCTTTTACCTATATGCATTCTCTCTTCACTGATCATTTCCTCTGCTGGTTTCCTTCCTCACTTAGCAATGACAAAGTCAAAGCATTTTCATTTTAACTACAGTTTTCCTCAGATTTACCAGCTATTGACCTTCTCAGATGGCTGTGCAAAAAACAGATGGCTGGAGAGAAAAGCTGCACTTAGGTGTTTAAAAGGGATGAATGGGTGGGCATAAAGCCAATGGGATTGCAAAATCCCTGTTAAAACAATAAACTCCTTCTCTAAATGTCTCACCTCCTCTGAACACCAAGAAGGTACTAAGAGTGTGTCTCAGGCCCACCAGAACCAGCTAAATGGCTCACGCTGCAGTTCAGACCAATTTGGCCTCTGCAGATCCCCTCCCTCTGACTCCAACTGGAAATCCGTAAAACACCACATCAGCAAGCTAGTGGGTAAACAACAGTCAGAAGAATATCATGAGATCTCAGTTTGCAAGTGGAATCATTAAATAAAATAAAATAAAAATCATCACTTTAAACCTTAACCCTGCTTTTGCTTGAATTAAGAGAGAAAAGGAGGCTTCTTCATTCCTCTCCCACTTTATAAGTTTGTGTGCAGCAGCTATAAATTAGAACAGAGAACAAAGAGCCAGGAGGCAGTCCTGGCAGTGCCCTGGAGCCTCCCTGCAACTTTATTGAGTGCTCAGCAGGACTGTAGGAAAGACAGCTCAGTCATGGACACCAGGAAGGCAGATGATTTGCACAACTGCCTAAAGGACATCATGCAGAGGCCTTCTCCTCTCTAGTAGGAAGTGCCAAGCATGGGTAAGCAAGAATATATTTATGATCCCCTAGTGTCTCCTGCAGCATGGTTAAAGGTGCTCTTAATTGGTTTTCTATTCAGATGCATTAAATTAACTTTAACCAAAATATTACTTACTTAATTCAGTGAGGAAAAATTGGATTTAGATTTAGTGTTGATATGCAAGTACAAAATAAACACTAGAACTTTAACATTTTACCACAGTGTATGGGCAAAGTGAAATGCCAATGACTTTGTCCTTCCTGATTCAAATAAATGCAAGTACCATTGTGTCTAAAAGCAACATAAGTTTTACTTTTCAGTAAGATATTGGGAAGAAAGATGGAGACAAAGCATACAGAGTTGGATTTGGAGTCTAAGACTTTACTCAGGTCAGATAGGTAAACCATTGGACTTAGGATGCAACAGCTAGGCAGCCCCTTAATTTAAAAGCACTTTCTTCTGTGGGAATGGAGAAAATAAGTGACTCCAAGACTAGCCATTCTTCAGATTTCCATCCAAGTCCAAATCATGCTTATAAATTGCTATTTTCTTTGTTATTTATTACTATTCTAAAATTAGGCACAAATTTTTTCTCCAAAATTTCTGTGCAAAATCCAAATCTAGTAAATTCTTATTTATCTAGAATCTAAACAGTCCCAAAACCCAAATGAGCAGAATAGTTTTCGTGAAGCTATATGATGTTCATCATAATGGGCGCCATGTGGTACAATATTCTACATTGCCTTCTGAATCACAAGCAAAAGATTAATTTCTGTTCAGTGGGGTTTTATGAAGTATGTTATATTCTAATTCAATTCCAGAGAAATCACAGGAAATGAGAGACAGTCCGATGAGTTCAGAAAAGACTAAACATCCTACATTATTCTATCAGATTCTCTAAACCGCATAGTGATATTGTGGTTTGCATTGATTTTTTTTCCCCATTGTAAGTAAATCTCCTTTCATTTGTACTTGCTTCACTTCCATTAGTTTTTCTTGGCATCCAAAAAGACATAATAGCTTTAAAAAAATGAAAATCAGAATCCTGCCAAACCAGCACACATAAAGAAGAGTCACAGACAACTTTATTTCTTTGGATCTTGAAAGGATTGACCCAAGTTGGTTGAAAAGTTTTCTTGGACCCAAAGTTTTATCATTTGCTTAAAATGGAGAGTTGTGTGTAACCATTTGAAATGTGTATTTTTTCCTAGGAAGAGTATAAGTGTTCCGAAAAGATCGCTGGAGTGCATGTGCTGGTGGGCAATATGCTGTCCTGCCTGCAAACTGTACAATCTCCCTGAGAGTGAAAGTTCACAGCAGGAAAGCCTCTGCCTCAGTTTGGCAGAGAGAAGAGAACTCACAGCTGGGCGGAGCAGGAATGAAGGCAGTGCCCAGAGAAGACCCCTCCTGAGCCCATTTGCATAGGGGACCCCTCAAAAGAGGTGAAATTTTGTTGTTTCTTTTCTTTTTAATACCATCATATAATAGTGATCAAGACCATTAAACCCTAGACCCAGAGCAGCTGGGTTCAAATCCTGGCTTATCTGTTTCCTAGCTGAGTGGCCCTGGGCAAGTTACTTAACCTCTTTGTGCTTCATTTTCCCCCTTGTAAAAGGGAGATAATAATAATCATCTATTTCCTGGGGTGCTTGTAAAAAACAAAGTGCTTAGAATAGTGCTGGCACATATAAGGACAACGTACACGTTCTGGTTTATCTTAAGGTTTTAGGGCTTTAAAGACATCCATTTACATTACATGTTCACATATGGCAAGAAGGTGAAAGTCAATGGAAATGAGTGAGGACTTGGCCTGGCTTCCAAGCAATCTGGTCCCAACCTACCACACTCATCTGTCTGTGAACAGCTCTCTTTCACATATTCCTCTGTCACTTTCCTCTTATTCTTTTCTCACCCTAGCCCAATCTACCAGTATGCTGGTCAACTTCTACCTCCCCATTGTAGACCCCAAATTCTCACTGAGCTGCTTGTCTTCTCTGGATGCTCCTGAAGACATTTAACCAGATAAGAATCTCTTTGCAAGGGAAGAATCCAAGAGGAAGACATGACAATCATAAATATCTATGCACCAAACACTAGTGCACCCAACTATATAAAACAAATACTAACAGACATGAAAAGTCATATATGCACTAATACAATTGTAGTGGGGGACCTCAACACCCCACTGTCACAAATAGATAGATCAACTAGACTAAAAATAAGTAATGAAATACTAGAACTCAATCGAACTCTTGAACAAATGAACTTAACAGATGTTTACAGTCTTCCACCCCACAAAATCAGAATACACATTCTTCTCAGCTGCACATGGGTCATTCTCCAAAATAGACCACATACTCACACATAGAACATGTTTAAGTAAGTGCAAAGGAATTGAAGTTATCCCCTGTACATTATCAGACCATAGTGCGATGAAATTGGAGAGCCATAGCAAAAGAAACTCAAAATATTTCATAAACACGTGATAATTGAACAACACACTTGTGAATAACCAATGGGTCACAGAGGAAATTAACGAAGAAATCAGACAATTCCTTCAATTAAATGACAATGACAATACAACATATTGGAATCTATGGGACACAATGAAAGCGGTCTTACGAGGGAAATTCATAGCAGTGAATATGCATATTAGGAAAACAGAAGGAACCCAATTAAACAACCTGATACTGAACCTCAAGCTTCTAGAAAAAGAAGAGCAGGACAACCCCAAAGCTCATACAAGGGAGGAAATTATAAAGATCAGAGGAGAAATCAATGCAATGGAGACTAAGAGAACAATACAAAAAATCAATGAAGCCAAGAGTTGGTTCTTCAAAAGAATAAACAAAATTGACAAATCTTTAGCCAACCTTGTCAGAAAAAGGAAAGAAAAGGCCCAAATGCATGCAATTAGGAATGAAAAGGGTGAAATTACAACTGACCTGGCAGAAATCCAGAGGATCATCAATACCTACTTCCAAAACCTATACGCCAATAAGATGGACAACACAGAAGAAATGGACAGATTCCTGGATACATATGAATTACCAAAGTTGAACGAAGAAGACCTAAAAATTCTGAACAACCCAGTATCAACCAATGAAAGTGAAAATGTAATTAAAAGCTTATCAACTAAGAAAAGCCCAGGTCCTGATGGCTTCACTGCTGAATTCTACAAGACATTTAGAGAGGAACTGCTGCCACTACTGTTTAAACTCTTCAGTGAAATTGAAAGGGAAACAATACTCCCAAATTCATTCCTGGAAGCAAGCATCACCTTGATCCCCAAAGCAGAGAAAGACCCAAATGAAAAAGAGAACTATAGGCCAATCTCACTAATGAACATAGATGCAAAAATCCTTAATAAGATACTTGCAAACAGAATGCAGAAGATCATCAAGAAGATCATACACCCTGATCAAGTGGGATTCATCCCAGGGATGCAGGGATGGCTCAATATATGAAAATCAATTAATGTAATTCACTATATCAATAGAGCCAAGGACAAAAACCATATGATTATCTCCATAGACCCAGAAAAAGCATTTGACAAAATCCAACATACATTTATGATAAAAACCCTACAAAAAATTGGAATAGATGGTCTCTACCTCAAACTGATAGAAGCCATCTGTGAAAAATCAACAGCCAATATCATACTAAATGGTCAAAAACTGAAATCCTTCACACTAAAATCAGGAACAAGACAAGGATGTCCATTATCACCACTCTTGTTCAATATAGTTCTGGAAACATTAGCCATGGCAATTAGACAAGAGAGAGAAATAAAAGGAATAAAGACAGGAAATGAAGAAGTCAAATTGTCATTATTTGCAGATGACATGATACTCTATATAGAAGACCCAAAGAACTCCACCAAAAGTCTTCTAGACTTAATAACCAAATTCAGTCAAGTAGCTGGTTACAAGGTCAACACACAAAAATCAATAGCATTCCTCTACACCAATGACAGACTCACTGAGAGAGAAATAGGGCAAATAATTCCTTTCACAATAGCATCCAAAAAACTGAAATACCTAGGAATTAAGGAAAGAAATCAAAGACCTCTTCTCTGAAAACTATGGTACTCTGAAAAGAGAGATTGAAGATGATATCAGAAAATGGACAGACATCCCCTGCTCCTGGGTAGGAAGGATTAATATAGTGAAAATGGCCATACTTCCAAAACTTCTCTATAGATTTAATGCAATTCCAATTGAGATCCCAGAAACATACTTCATGGACCTTGAGAAAACAATCCAAAAATTCATTTGGAGGAAGAAGAGACCCAGAATAGCAAAAGCAATTCTAGGTAACAGAGACATGGCAGGGGGTATCACAATCCCCAACCTGCAACTCTACTACAAAGCTACTGTGATAAAAACAGCATGGTACTGGCAAAGAAACAGACCTGAGGACCAGTGGAACAGATTAGAAGATGCAGAAACAACGCCAGACACACTCAGCCATCTCATCTTCGATAAAGGAGCCAAACACCCTCACTGGAGGAAAGATAGCCTCTTTAATAAATGGTGCTGGAAAAATTGGGCTTCAACTTGCCAAAGATTAAAACTAGACCTATATCTCTCACCATGCACTAAACAAAAATCAAAATGGATTAAAGATCTAAATATTAAAATAGAAACTCTGAACCAGTTGGAACAGAGGTTAGGTAGAACCCTTGAAGACATCGGTGTAGGAAAAGATTTTATGAACAAAACCTCAGTTGCCCATGAACTAGCACAAACAATCAACAAGTGGGATCTCTTCTTATTAAAAAGCTTCTGCACAGCAAGAGAAACCACCAACAGTGTGAAGAGACAACCCACAATGTGGGAAAAAATCTTCACCTGCTCTACCTCAGACAAAGGTCTACTATCTCAAATCTATAAAGAACTTAAAAAGATCAGACCTCCCAAATTAAAAGACCCAATCCAAAAATGGGCATCTGAAATGAACAGACATTTCTCAGACAAAGAAGTAGAAATAGCAAATAAATATATGAAAAAATGTTCAACATCACTGGTCATTCAAGAGATGCAAATGAAAACAACTCTGAGATTCCACCTCACTCCAGAAAGAATGGCTGCTATCATGAAATCAACCAATAACCAATGCTGGCGGGGCTGTGAGGAAAGAGGAACCCTGCTCCACTGCTGGTGGGAGTGTAGACTGGTGCAACCACTGTGGAAATCAGTATGGAGATACCTCAAAGCACTAGGACTGGAAGTCCCATTTGACCCGCTATTCCACTGCTAGGGATCTTCCCCAAAGAATTAAAAGAATCATACCACAGTGATATATGTGCACCCATGTTCATAGTAGCACAGCTTGTAATAGCTAAAACTTGGAAACAGCCCAAATGCCCATCAACTGGAGTCAGGATAAAGAAAATGTGATTTGTTTTATAAAATGGAGTACTACTCAGCCATAAAAAATGAGAAATTAGAGACATTTATAGCTAAGTGGATGCACATTGAGGCGACGCTCTTAAATGAAATAAATAGGACACACATGTGTAAATCCCGAATAGTTTCTCTGGTCTGAGAAACTGAAAGTGTAAATAAGGACTAAATGTATAATAGGTAATGTGAAATAGGAAGAAAAGGGGCAAAGGGGAAGGAAGTGGGAGGGATAGGGGAAAGGATAGAAGGGAATGGGATTAATATGAGAAAATGGAAAAATAGGAACAAAATCTTTGTAAATAGGGAGGAGTGGAGGGGTTGAAGGGAGGGCTGGGCAAAGGTGAAAAATAAGAACCAAGAGAGACTATGTAAAGGTGCAAATTTCCAATGATGAATGTCATTATATTGTATACCTAAAATGTACCAATGATTAGAATGAATAATCGATAATGTAAAATAGGAAGAAAAGGTCCAAAGGGGTAGGGTAGTGGGAGGGCAGGGGAAAGGAAAGAAGGGAAAGGAAAAATGATGAGAAATGGAAAAAATGGAAATAAAGTCTTTGTAAATAGGGAAGGGTGGAGGGGGTGAAGGGAGGGCTAGGAATGGGGAAAAAATAAGAACCAAGATGCATTATATAAAGGTACAATTCCCAATGAGAAATGTAATTGTGTTGTATACCTACAATGTACCAATAAAAGAATTTAATACAAAAAAAAAAAAAAGAATCTCTTTGCATACTACTTACTATTGTGGTTAGTATTTTGGTGTTTCCTTAAACTGCCTAGCTTACTAGGGTGTAAATTCCTTGAAAGCAAAAGGCCTCACTCCTTTTGATAGCCCCCCAATTTCTGAGTACAGTGATTTTCCTATGGCTGGTCCTGAGCTTGTTTCTTGAATGAATATGTGTATTTAAACATTCAAAAACAATCACAATAAATAGTGAGCTGAAAGATGAGTTTTAGAGTCCTACTTAGTTCTGGCTCTGTCCAATTTTTGCTGTAGAACCTTGGGTAGTAATTCTATTAGTGCTTTGTCTCCTCATCAGTATAATGAGGATAATCATAGTACCTCCATTATTGGATTGTTGTAGTAAAGGAGGTAATATATAGAAAGGACCTGGAGAAGGGGAAGGAAAAAATTTGAGGAAAGGATAAAATGGAAACAAATTTTTTGTAAATAGGGAAGGGAGCACAGGGAATGGGGAAAAAATAAGAACCAAGATATACTATGTACAAGTACAAGCACCCAATGATAAATGTAAACGTATTGTATACCTAAAATGTACCGATAAAATAATTAAAGCAAAAAAACAAAAAAGGACCTGGAAGAGGCCTGGCATTTAGTAAGAGGCCCATAGGTGTTAACAATAGCTGATATCATTGTCTCATCACCTTCCTCATTATTATAATCAGTCTGGGGCTATTTTATTACAAAGAAGCCTCCCTCCACCTGCACATGACCGCTAAAGAGAAATGTATTCTAATGCAGTCCAACCTTTAGGGGTGAAAATTATGGTCCTGAGTTAATTTAAAAAATCTAAATACGTTTGTATGGCACATTCTGTTTAAAAATTGAAGGAAGGAAGTTTGGTATTTTAGAAACATGTCCATCAAACAAACATTTTTAAATGTTAGCTCTTGAAAAAAGTCCCCATTTATGAGTCATTTCGCTCCCAGCCATATGATAATGTAACCTGTAATGTTTACCTGTCTGAAAGTATTACAAAGGTCACAGAGGGCAAGCACTAGTTTCCCCCAGTACAGCTAGGGGAAGATAAGGCTCAGAGAAACATTTGGCTCCAAGAAGATAGAATTAGTGACACAGTCTGCCCCAAAATAACTGTTTATTCTTGTCAAGGTCTTGTTCAAATACCAGATGCAGAAGTATTCTTTTAAATACTGTGTAACTATAATAAAAGAACATATCATTACATTGAACTTTTAAAAACTTGAAACCACAAGCAGTTAAGATGATATAATTCAAATATGTATCATTTTGGTGGCCTTGATGTAGAAAGGATGAACTTCAAGTATCATCTCAATCAGATCCCAGTCAGAGAGAGAAACTAACACTTATTTGAACAGAAAGAAGAAAATAAAATGTGATAGTTAAGGTACTGAAAACCGGAAAAGGCAAAAAGAGAAGGTACATGAAGTGGCAGTTGTCAGAAACAACAGCCAATCCTAAGAGGAACAAAGGGAAGACATTAAAATTATTACAATTTGGAAGCTCAGACATGGGCTGCCCCAAACTGAAACTCAGACCTCTGGAAGGAGCAGCTGTTCCACTGGTGCCGGTTTCTCTGATCTTGGTGAGTGAGCTCCGTGACCCGAGGCCCCGGCCCAGAAACAAAACCAAGAGCATCAGCTGCCTGCAGCTGACATCTCTGAGGATACACAAAGCGGGATCCTGATTCTATGAATGCTGCAACAACTGCACCCCGGAGTCAACAGCCGCTTCTGAATGGTACTGCTGTCACAGTGGGATGAGAAGCTTGGCCAGCGCAATGCAACAAGAACAGGAGACAAAGAGAAAGAGGGAGGTCACTCTCCTGCCTCCAGCCCTCTAGTCCATAGCACATGCAACTGGCAGAGGAAAAATAAGGAAGCAGCTGCAAAGTAAAAAAAAAAAGTACTTTGCAGAGTCAAGCCTTCTTGACATCATAAAGAAGCTAAGAAAAAGGCGGGTTAAAGGCTGAGACAATGACTCGTACAAGTGTCTAGAGGAGGGAAAATTTTAAGCCTTTATTATTATTCATACCTAATCTAATGATCTGCCTCTCATCATTTATTTGGCTTCTACTTGCATACTTTCTATGGTAACTGAGGTAAAAACAAAATTGTCTTACCTTAAACATGTGTTTCTAAACTGCTAGGTTAAAATTGTAGGTTTTTTAAAAATGTATAATAGCAGATTATTTTTACATGAAACCATACAAGAATATGATTTATTCACTGTACTTATTTTCACAAATCATATTTATCTTTGAGAAAAGAAAATACATAAATCTATAATTTCAAAAGAGGATTGGACGATAACATGGAGAGTCTAATGTACCCTGTGTGTGTCACTAAAAAACCACAATGAACAACTTCAGTCGTGGGCATTGCTAATGGAATCCACCTCTTACTGGAAAGCTCAGGGCTTTTATTGTTACTGTCTCTGAATTGTTAATGGAATGAGTTGTTCAAGACATGAAATCCCAAACTAATCTGTTAAAACTTGGTTTTCTCTCACCCCAAAGTTATGCTCAGAATCCATGCACACCAAAATCTAAAATACTTGGCCAAACAATAGCATTCCTATTCATTTAGCTCAATGCCAATGGCATCCATACAGGGGCCGTGTTGGGTATCTGCTACTAATGGAACTTTGTAGAGAATGGGTAAAACAAGATCTCTTATTCAAGTTACTAACAGTTTAATGGAAAGGGTGCTCCTAACACATATACAAAGCCTTTGAGTCTGGACAGATAACTTGTTGGCAGAATCTCTTCTTCATGGGCACAGGGAGTAGGGAGCCCAGCAGCACCACCTTCTCAGGTCTCCTTGAAGCAGACTGTCACCTGGGGTTAATTTCTCACTCATGAGCTTGTGGTAGCAGCAGTGTACCTAGACAATCTCATTCCACAGAAGTGCTCTCCAGGTCTCTCCCCTTTCTGGGATAAAGTGGCAAAGGATGACAAGCGTGACATTGAGAGACATATACTGAGGATACAGAGTGAACACTTCCGTAAGTTTCTAAATGACTGGACAGAGAAAAAGAAAACCCCTTGCAAGCTCCCCCACACTAACCAGGCTCTTGTTCTTGGGGCTTTAATGTGAAAAAATATAAAGTTCTACTACATATAAGTGAATTTATTTTAGGTCTATTTGTTATAGTTGAAAATTAATGCAGTGTAAAAAAGGATATGAAGTAGTTCCTGTTAGAGTTCATAGACCAGCTAAAACCTAATCAAAGTCTTAATAACAACCACAATTAATTTAATATGCCAAGGACGTAATCTTCACATTAAGCGTCATTAAACCTTACTTCACAGATGAAGAAACTGAAATTCAGAGCAGTCAGGTAAATCCCCCTATCACACAGCTAACAAATAGCAGGCCCAGAATTTGAACACAGCTGTTTCTAACTATAAAGAGAACACCACAGGCTGGGGGCAGGGGATGTGAAGAAGACCTGGAGGTCTATGGTATATTATCATGGCAGATGCAGGACAGGAATGGCAATGGCTGCTGCACATTTCCTTTCCAATAATGTGCTCACAGAAAAAAAGTTCACTTTACTTTTCCCTTATTCAAGCCATTCTTGACTTCTGAAATCTGAACTGCACCACCTTTTTCTCCATCCATGCTACTACAGCAATGGGAAAGCCCAGTAATATGGTTTAGCTCAAGAATGTCCCCCAAGACCTTATGTGCTCATAGACAGGGCTTGTGGAAGGTGACTGGATCAGCTGAGTGTGCTGTTGGAAGGTAGGGCCAAAGGCTGGGCTGGAAGTGGTGGGTCACTGAGAAAGGTTATATCTCCCTCCCTGGCTCCTCCTTCCTCTCTCTCTCTCACTCTCTCTGCTTCCTGATCACCATGATATGAGCAGTTTTTCTGCACCAGGGCCTTCCATCATGTCATTCTGCTTTGAAACCAGCTCACCATGCAAGGTCTGAAACTTCTGAAACTGTGAGCCAAAATAAACCTCTCTTCCTTTAAGTTGTGGATGGGATATTGCCTATTTTGACCCAGCAACAAGGAAAGTGACTAAGAAGACCTCCTGAATTCATTATCATCAAGATATTTAGAAATTAAAAACACCCAAATCCAGGCTTTTCCCATCTTCACCCTCACTCACAAGCAGGAGCCCAGTCCATCTGAGAGACCAGTAAACTGAACAGAAGCTGAAAAGCAGTGCCATAAATGATCCTTTTGTGCATAAAGAGCCTCAGAGAAGGCTGGAAGGGTGAGGCAGGGATGCTGGCCACAGCACAGAAGCAGCAGCCGTCCAGTCAAAAGCAAATGCACATTATTTAAGATTACCAACTGTTACTGTTTATATCTAGATGTTCTCCCAAAGCCTCCTTCCTTCATAGGAGGGGTTTCTGGGTGGTAACTGGATTATGGGTGCATGATTCTCATCAGTGGATTGGTCCACTGATGAGTTTATAGCTAAATGTGACTTGGGAGGTGGAGCCTGGTTGGAAGAGGTGGGCCACTGGGGGTGTGGCCTGGTTATCTCCTTCCTTCCTCCTAAATCTCTCTCTGCTTCCTGACTGCCATGCCATGAGATCTTTATCCCTTGCCATGCCCCTCTGCCATGCCACCCTTCTTTAGAGCCAGCTGACTATGGACTGAATACCTACAAACTGTGAGCCAAAATTAAGCTTTATTCCTTAGAGTTGTGGGTGTTAGCTATGGAAAATCTGTCTTACTTACTTTCTCCTCACTGAAACACCAACCATTTTCATAGATAATCAAGAGCTAGTTCTAAGTCATTTATTTTTGTCTTTTGGATGGCCCTAGAGGAATTCAAGGCAAACATACAAATGTTGACCTGAGGACCAAATAAAACCATACTCAGGAGCTACCAGACCATTGGGAAATCAAGCAGAGCTTTGAAAAGAGGAAGTGGATATTGGTACAGAGTATGGACATTGTTTCCAATGTTATCTTTTGGCTGATGTGTTTAAAGTGTTAGAACTAATCTTTTTTATGGAGAACATTTATATTGCAGATGTTCAGTGGCTCTGATTAGTGTGCAATTGCTAAATAGAGCCTCTGTTCATCCTGTTGTACGCCAAGATACCCCACGCTTTATGCTCTTAAAGCCCTTCCCAGAAGCCTGCCCCTCATTCCTACCAACAGCTCTAGCCAGCAACCCAAAAGGTTAAGGCTTCTCCATCTGAGAGTGCCACAGGCTTTCACTGCAGAAGTTTAGCAACAACAGTAGCTGGATATCTTGAGTGCTGTTTCCCAGAACACTTGCCCTCTCTCTACCTTCCAGGTACACAGCAGACTGCACCTCTTGGCCTCCACATGGTCCATCGTGGCCTTGTAACTTATTCTGGCCAATGAGGAGCAGAAGCATTTACTTCCTGATATAAGAGCCTTCCAAATTATCATTACTCTGCCACAGCAACTGGCAGCATTTGAAAAGATGGCTACACCATGAGAGATATGTATTTTGAGCAAGAAAGGAAAAAAACCCTGTTATTTCAAGCCACTGGGATTTTGCAGTTCTCATTGTAGTGTGACTTTGCCTTTTGTGAGTAATAACAATAATGCACTTTTCTATTTTATGGCACTGGGGATTAAACCCAAGGCCTTTGCACTGAGGTATATCTCCAGCATATTTTTTAATTTTTTATTTTGAGACAGAGTCTCTCTAAGTCACTAAGCTGACCAGCTGGGTTCAAATATGGGAATCCTCCTGCCTCACCCTCCTACAATAATTAACTTTCATGGTTCTATCCTAAGCACTTTGCTGGGGTTTTTTCCTAACAACCTAGTAAGATGGCTTCTGTTGTATCTTGGAGATATAGATGAAGATATTGAACTACAGAGAAGTCATATAAATTGCCTAAGATGACTTAGTGACCTAGCTAATGCAAAATGTGAAACTTGACTCAGGAGCAGGAAGCCTGTCTTTGGGGTCTGAGATGTAATGTTCTGCCTCCTGAACAGTATCATGCATTTTAATATGATCACTATGACAGTCTTTAATAAAATTTCTCATCATCAAAAACATAAACACTGAAAACTGTAGTAAAAACACATCACCATATTAAAGTCACCATATGCTATCATCGAGTTTAACTCTTGTTTGCAATTAACGGAAACTATTTTATAAGGAGAAAAAAGTTGGCATTTGGAATAATCCCAGATGTCATTACTCGAGTTGCTAAGTCACATGATAATTTTAAAAAATAATAGCATGCACATGAAATAAATACTGCTTAATTGTGTTAGTTACTTTCTGCAAGATCTTGCTCTCCATTCCTGAAACTAGCCTTCCTGATTTAAAGTCATACCTTAAAATAAAAAAAAAAACAGGAGCTGGAAACATTAGCTATTTAGGATGTTTCATTTTAGATTAAACAGATTTTACTCCCTGTTCCTGGTAATTACATATAATTAAAAGGCACAGAAGAATGTGCGTAAAGACACAATGAAGTAATAATCATGTGAACAGTGTCTTATTTTAACTCACCGCTGAGGGGAAGTCGCTTTTATTCAGATTAATTTGTAAAAGGGCTGATGAGAACATGACAGAGTGAGACAGAAGGGAACATGTTCTTTCAAATTGCTCTGCTCAGAAAACATGATTAATGGAATATATCTAATTGCATAAATGCTTCAGAAGGCATTATTACTGAGTACACTTTAAAGGTTATGCTCCTACAGAATAGCTTTTTCTTTGGGAGGAAAACTATCCTATTTTTCAGAACTTTCAGTGAAGCTGAGTTGACTCAGATCATTGCACTAAAACAAGACCTGGCTGAGGAACATTGAGGGCCCAGAGCTGAGTTCCACCCAGAGTGTAGGGATTGTCTTTGATTCCTGCTGCATCTCACTCACATGGATTCTCCAGAACACAGACTAGCATGGAACTGTTGACTTTGCCAAGGACAGCACTGATTTGTTTAAAAGCAGAGAATTGGACATCTGCTGTGTGTGAGGTGTTGCGCTCCATGATTTGAGGCATGAGAAGGACAAGCATATTAACACTCCCCAAAACTCACCCCACGCTAGGCACAATGCTAAGCACTTGATCAGCATCAGTTAATCTTTACAACTCTAAGAGGTCCCGATGTTATTATCAGTATTTTTAGATCAGTTTGGAAATCAAGGCTTATGTAAACACTACTGAATGTGTGGATCTGAGTATTCCGAAAGAAGATAAAGCCTGGAGGAACTTAGGTAGAGCTAAGACCATACTGCAATTTTAAACAGGGTAGTTAGGGAAGACCTCACTAGAAAGTGACATCTGGAACAACTTCTTAATTGATGTTCAAGGACTGTATATATTTATGGCTACCATGTTCCGTTTCCACACATGTATATGTTGTATGGTGTACACAATGGAGATACCATATCTACCTCCTCAAACGCTTATCATTTCTTTATAGAAAGTAATTTTTGAATATAGATGTAAAGGAAATGAGGGGACAGCCACAGAAATATCTGGAGGAAAAACATTTTCAGCAGAAACAAAAGTCAATGTAAAGGCCTTCAAATGGGAAAATGTAAAAGGAATAGCAAGGAAGGTGAGGAAAAGCAGTAGGGGATCCATCAGGGCAGAGCGGAAGGATTGTGCAGATCTATTTGGTTGTGGTTGTTGTTGCTGTTGTTGTTGTTGTTGTTAGTGTTTTCTTACATTCCTGGAGACTGAATCCAAGGCCTCACAGATGCTAGGCAAGTGCCACGCTTCTGAACTACATTCCCAACCCTATAAACCCTTGAAGCACTACTGTTTGACTCTGAGTGATGGTGGAAGCCCCTGGAGCATGTCTAGTGGAGGAAGGGGATGATGTGACGCCAAAGGACTCACTCTAGCTGCCATGTAGGGGACAGACAGAGTGGAGGGCAGAAAAGAAGAAGCAGAGAGGCTAGTTAGGCCAGTGCCACCAATTAGGCAGATGGTGATGTGGGCTGCCCAGAATGGCAACTGGGAAGGCAAAGAAAAAGCCAAATTATGGATATATTATATCTTCAAGGTGGAAATAACAGAATAGGTGACAGACCAGATGTGCAGAGTAAGAGCAAGACTGGGGTCTGAGATGGCCTCTGACCTTTGACCTGGCAACTAGCAGCATATTTAGAAGTTAGAGGGAACACTAGGAGCAGCAATTTTGGAAGCCTGTTTTGATGCATTTAAATGTGAAATAGCCACTAGACAACACAAAGGAGATGTCAGAGACTAACAGTCCTGAGGTAAAGAGACAGAACAGGACTGGAAATACACATTTAAATGTCATTAGCATAAAGAAGGCATTTGAAGCCAAGGAAAGGAAAGTGACCACCAGGAAGCTGAGTGTAAACAAGAGAAGATGCCTGAAGATGCAGTCAAGACTGGAAGTCGAAGAGAAACCACCAAAGGGGATACAAGGATCCACAGAGGCAGGAAGAATATCTGAGTCCAGAATGGTGACCTGGGAGCCAATGGGACTGGAGAAAGGAACATTATTTAGGCTCCATCGAATGTATGGATGCTGTGCAGTGGTGCTGCGTATAAAGTGAGAGGATGAATGTGAAATCACAGGATAAAATTAATAAGCCTTCTGTGTCTCCAAGATTCCCCAAAATTTCCCACCTGTGTTTGTAAGCTAACCACATCGATATTTTAAAAAATAAATGATCCACATTATATGGGTTTAAAGCATATGAGTTTAAACAATCAACCAAAATTTATGAAGGAGAGCTGTATAAATAAAAATATTTCAGACTAACAAGTTACAAAGCCCATCAAGATTCTTCATCACTGTTGAGCTTCCCTGCATCTTCTAACCCAGTGGTGATGACCTATGGCATGCACGCAGCAGCAGGCACACAGAGCCCTCTCCAGAGTGATGCCACAAGCTGTATGAGTTGTTTTTTCTAAACTAAAACCTCAGTATTCAGGTTTAACTGCAGTCTTGGCACTTTGCAATAAAAAGGTGGGTTTGGGGTTGCAGTTAGGGTACTCTGTCTCTGAAAAGTTCGCCATCACTGCTCTAGCCACTTAACCAATCTTCTGGTGCATGTGGCAGCTTGAAGAGAAAACTATTTGCCTTTTTAGTGTCACTATCATCTCAGGATTGAACCTATGGTCTCTCTATCATCTCTAGAGAGTCAGAAACTAAAATGAGACTGCATCCCCATTACCCCTTAAGATAGTGTCATCTTCAGTCTAGTAGCTCTTAACTTTGCATGATAGCTCCCATGTATTTAGAATTCTGTGTGTAAGATCATGATATTGTGTTCACTGGGCTTAGAGCTTGTAATAATCCTGTGAGTGTTGAGGTGGTGGTGATGATAGATGTGTGTTGACTCACTCAACAAAAATGCTAGAGGGGTAGCCTAAGGTCGTTGTTTAGAGCTCAGACTTTACAACCAGACTGCCCCGGGTTCAAATCTAACTGAGGAAGTCTCTTAACTGTTTCCCCTTCTATAAAATAGAGACCAGCACTGGACCAACCTTGTAGGTTTGCTGTGAGGATTAAATGAATTAATATTGTTAAAGCTCTTAGGATAGTGTTTGGCACACAGTTAGTACTTTATGAGGGCTCATTACATAAGAGGAAATGTGCTCAGTTCTGTGCTAAGCACTGGGGACAGGGTGGAGAATGAGATCCACACATGGGTGATGAGGGATCAGGAATTAAACAAGATAGCAAATATTTGAGATTATTCTAGAATGTGTTTACTATTAAATAGATATATGACAGAGAGTAGCTAGGCATGGAGGGAGGTGAGGAAAGGACTTCCTGTGACCTGAGGCCAAAGAGCTGAGGAGGGCAGCCGGCATGTGAGGAGCTAGGGTCAAAGGAGTCCTAGCAGAGAAAACCACAAAAGCAAGGAGCTACAGCTATAAAGATAAAATGGCCCACTTGATCTCAGGAAAAAAAAAAATCTAATTTCATGTAGGGAAGGCATATGAGTCAGACAAACAAAGCCAAATTAAGCCATACACCAATTAGGTGGAAGAGCATATCCCTGGGGAACTTTTCATACTGTGGGCAAAAGTCTTACATATCTTACAATGTCCATCAGGCCTGATGCTGCAGGGTAAGGGTCCATTTAAATCAGAATGGAGCTGGCCTGCAAATGTTAACAGCAGGATTAGAAGTAGGCTCCCTCCTTTCGCCCACTCTTCCCTCCCCTCATTAATATTCAATATGATCTTTTCAAATATGTGCTTGGAACCCAGATAGAGACAGACAACTTTTCCCTACATGAAATGCCCTTCCTCTGAATCTTTCTAAATATCTCCATCCAAACCTGTTGCTTCTATATCTTTCTGCCAACTGCTGAAAAAATAACAGGAATTCAGACAAAAAAATTACCTGGTCCAAACTCTGGTTGAGACTGTTCTCAAAGGCCAAATGAATAGTCACCTAGGAGCACACAGCTGAGGCATGCTCTCTGCCGCTCCCTCCTGTACCCTCCCCGCACAACCTGACTGATGAGCTGGTACCTCTCTGCCATCCCAGCCCTTTGCTTTGTTTTCCATTTGACTGCTACAGACCTTGCTAAGGAGCCAAACAGGTTTGGAAACCAGCTGGGGCCCAGCAGACCTGCACAGTGGGAAGTCACCTATATACCCTGAGATCTGGGGCAGTGCCTGCCTGGCACTAGGAAGTCAGCCCAGGTTCCCAGACAGCCTAAGGGCATCCAGTCTAAACAGATATGTCAGTCTGCTCACTAAGAGAATAAAGCTGGCTCTCCCGATATAATTACAGGCTGGCTGATTTATTATTTTGAACTTTGGTACATGGCAGGGGTAGTGTGATTTGTGCCAGTTTGTAACATGAGGCCAAAAGATGAAATACTAAGCTCTTCTGATTGGTTCCAAGAGTCCATTTACACAAACAGTGCTCCTGCACATGCCAATGTGTGTGCAGGGATTATACCATGTGGCTTCATCTCTCTGGCAAAGCCCTTTTATGAAGGAAATTGCAAATCTTGATATATTCAGAACCATTTAATAACTGGCAAGCTACCATCAACCACCTAAGCTACTGCCAAATTGACTGAAATAATCTAAAGAGTCCATCTTTGTCAGGTTATTTGCATAAGCACCTAAATACACCCCAGATGACAGATGCTAGATTTTCTCTAAAGAAAAAAATAATCATTTCTCTTTAGCCCTGGTCCCAGTCAATGTGAGCAGGCTAAACCCCAGATGAGGAAAGAACACTTTGTAAGAAATTGGAGCAGGGCATGTGAGGGACATTGGTTTTAAAATGACAGAGATTGGGATAAGGATTATATTTCCTCCTCCACCTGACAGCTCGATGTGCTTCAGCAAGTTCCTTTACTTTTAGAAAGCCCAGTTCCCCCCGCTATGAAATGGGAACCTCGTGTTGTGATGGGAGTGAGCAATTTGGGATAAGTTACCCTATATGAGAAAAGCATTCAATAAGCTAATGTTCTCCAAATGATGGTGGTCTGATTGTGAATCCTATAGATTTGGAAATCCTCCATGAAACATTTTTATGTTTCAATCATAATTTAAACATTAATATAGCTGTATTCTGGGTTAGCGGAAAGGCCCATTTGGGTTTGATTTTAGGGCTCAATTTGGGATCTGTGCTTCCATCACCTTGGCACCCGGTGGTATTCCTTGAATTGTCACGCACTGGAGAGACTAGAAAGAAAACAACATTGCTGAAAAGGTAGCGTCCAAGCATATCAAGCTTCTGAGAGTCCAGAACGGGGAACAGTGGAAGGGACTGTGGCCCCACAGCACTGTCCCTATTGGCACCAAAGAGGCAAAACACCTTGAAGAGAACAGAAGAGAACAACTGACAAAACAGTGCTTGCTGCATATAATGTTACTTTGAGTTTTACTGGTTTTATAGGTTTTTTTCTTAACAGGTAAAATTGTTTTGATTTCATAGTTGTTTGCAAGTACCCTGTTTTAGACTTTGTATCTAGGATATTTATATGTAGTTTATACTATACCTGTAACATATTTATAAAATTGTAAACTCTATGTACCTGTTTTATGTCTTGCATATTTAAGTAAAAAGTTTAAAAGTTCTTATCAAGAATAGATGTTTATAGTAATTTCTTCCTATAGGATGAGTTCATAAATCTTTTAATTTTTAGAAACCCAGTGATAATGTGTCACTGTGAGTGTAATTATTATAAGGAAAACAAATGAATGAAAGGAATAAGAGACTTCTGGTAAGTGGAAAAAGCAGGCTGTACTATTTGCATATACTTTGTGATTAAAATTATATTATGAAAAGTATGTCCAGGAAAAATAACATCATAAAGAAATATACTAAATTGCTGTTGGGCTGGGAATGTGGCCTCGTGGTAGAGCAGTTGTCTAATGTGGTCAAGGCCCTGGGTTCAATCTCTAGCATCACAAAACAAAAAGCTAAACAAACAAACAACAAATTAAATAGCTGTTATATTTGGGTGATAAGATGATGTGATTTTTTTTCTATTTCAAAGTATTTAAGTCAGCACAGCCAGCTCCAGGCAGCCCAGCACACACTCCCAGCACTCAGAGCCCAGCCCAGGCCCTGCTTTCAGAAGATTCCTGTCCTGTGCACTTCAGATATCTACACAGCCCCTACACATTGCCCAGATGTGATTTACAGGGCAAGGTTCTCTCTTAAAACACCTTTCTGGGAATGCTAGTTCTTTTTAGTATTGGTGAGTTCCGGGAACCCCCTGTGCTCCAAGAAGGTGGTCGCCCCCTGGAGTCTTGACACCTTTCCATGGCTGCCCCTGGCAGATATGCAATGGGCCTCTGTTGGCTCTTACCTCTAGCACAGCACCTCTTTTGCCCACCTCTGCCTTCTGTCTGACTTTCCTCTCCAGGCCTTAGTCCCTGCATCTTGTCTCTGCAAGGCCTCCCTCTCCTGGGCGTCCCAAGTTGCCTGCCTCCTCCTCCTCAACACCTCTCTTGGATGACATGATGGGAACACTTCCTAGTGCCAGCTGCGTTCTGTATGTGACCAAAGCTAATCTGGTTGCAAAAAAACATATTACATATATTATTATAAATATAAATTTTTTGATATCCAAGCTACCCCAAGTCACAAAACTCAGTATCTTTAGGGATAAGCCCTGGCACTGAGTTTTGAAGGTTCCTTAGGTGATTCTAATGTACAGCCAGGGTGGAGAATCATCAAGTCAACAGCAGCATGGTGAAGGCAGGAGAATGGCTACTCTGAAGTCAGCTGCCTGGCATTCAATCCTGGCTCCACCGCACATCTGCTAGCAACATAACCTTGGGCAATTTAACATGCCATTGCCCCTTCTTTCTATATTTGTAAAGTAAGGAGAATGCTGATAATGACATCTACCACTAAACTTGATGTGAGGATTAAATAAGATAATACCCATGAAGTACTTAGAAAAGCCCAGCACAGAGTAGGTACTCTATTCAGGCTATTCTTACTAATAATTATTTGGGGCTGGAGACATGGCTCAGTGGTAGAACATTGGCCTAGCACAAATGATGCCCTAAGTTTGATCCCCAGCACCATAAAAAAATACTATTACTATTACTCAGAATAGAGGAACAGGAGCTCTTCTCTAGGGGCAGGCGGATCTGCTCAATAGGACTCAAGGCTGTAGACAGTTTGCAGAGGTCCACCTTTTCCCCAAGACAAGATCTTCTGACCTTTGCTGTTCATCAGTCCCCATCAGGTGCCGAGGCTGGTCACCTGGGAATCTATGCCTCTCAATATCACTTGCCCAACCTCTTCTAAGAGGGCTCAGGAGCTTTAACAAGTGACTCTGACAGAAACCTTTAACAAGTGACTCTGCCTGTCACTATGAAAACCCATGTATTTCTCCAGCCCTCTCACAGGTGAGCCTGGTGTGGGAGGGCCATGGTAGCCTCAAAAGCCTCTGTCAACCTCTCCTTGTCCCCAGGCGTGTGGGAACCAGAAGGGTTTGGCTGTATCTGGACAGGCTTTTTTCTCCCCCACAGTTTACTAACCCTTGCTTTAGAATAAATGCCCTCCCTTGCTCAATGTGCTGCACACCTGTTAGTGCTTGTTTTTAACCGACAGTGTTGATTTAGCATTAGGCCCAGTGGGGGATGTGGTTACAGGGCTATGATAAGGACTCAGAGCAGCTCTGTGTACAAGGAGAAAAGGCCAAGTTGGGTAATGAAAACTGAACCACCCTGTGTTCTGGCTTAAAAATATCTTTACCAAAATTATGAAAGCACCACAAAAGCACAACAAAGCATAAACTATTCCTCTCTCCAAGGGAGGTTTCTCTTCCACCCTGAACCACACAGGAAAGAAGTGCAATACTGGAATTTGTGCTAAATTCAGTGTCATGGATCCCATGTCCTATTACTATTTGCCACTTTCTCCATGCCTCAGTTTCCTCCAGTGTTCTAGTAATACTATACTCCCAGCTCTCTCCACATTGCAGAGGGAAGGGTTAGGAAGTTCTGATCTCTATGTTCCCAGCTGGTTCCCCACCTCTTTGCCTATTGCAGTAGTAAATGCATGGATTCCCTGGTGCATAGCATCTTCAGTTACTGAGTATAGACTGCACCAGGTGATGCAGGACTACTGGGAAGAGAAGGAAGGCCAAAGCAAACCCACCACTGTCCATGGGAGCAAGCATGTAAACAAGAACAACCAAAGGTTATACAAATCCACTCCGGCAATAGGATCCATATAGGTGTTGATTTTCACAAATGATGATCAGTTTTCATGAAGAAGGTGATTCTTGAGTGTTGAGTGACAAACAGCTGCTTGCCAAGACAAGGTGGGTAGACAGGGTGTTGTCACAGGCAAAGGGAAGCTTTGACTGAGGCTGAGTTGCAACACAGTGTGGTGAGCTGCAGCACTGCAAGCTCTTAAGGGAGGTGGGAGCTGAGTCTGTAAGGCAGGACTCTGTGTGTGAATGTGTGTGTGTGTGTGTGTGTGTGTGTGTGTGAGAGAGAGAGAGAGAGAGAGAGAGAGAGAGAGAAGAGGCTAATGAGAAAAATGCAGTTACGAGTTTTACCATGAGACGAGTAGGCGCGAGATCAAAGATGTAAGATGTAAGGTTTAGAGTTTAGCCTACAGAGGCACCAATGACAACCAGTTGTAAGCCGTTTTAAGAATAACACTATCAATGAAATTTCATGAAATACAGTTATATGTGAATGACTGAGGTATTAGAATACGTGCTGTTTCATTTGCAGTCACATTTTTTACATTGCTAGAAAGCAGACATGCAAGCAGGGATGACCTTGTTTTCTTGCCTGCTTCTTAGTGACAGTAATTGAAGCTTCAGGACTTAAGTTTATGAGTTGTTAGCTTTGATTTGCAGGGTAATGTTTAGTGCCTCTTCCAAATAGGTGATGCAAATTGAGAAACTCTCTTCTCCAAAGAACTTTGCAAGATTAATTTCCATATACTCTTACCACTCCCTTACTCTCCTTTTTTTACCATGGATTTTTCTCCTGACTTTGTTTTCATCTTGAATATTATCTGGCCAAAAAAAAAATTATATCTTGAATATCTTATAACTCCAGAGTTTCTGTAAAAAAAGAAGTCATTGATAGCTGAATGACTTAGAATATTTCCATACACTTGGCATACAGCAGGTGCATAGATGAAGAAAACACATAGGTTATGGGACTGGAATGTACAGGGGTTTAATCCTATCTAGGTTGCTTGGTCATTAATGGTCCTGAGCAAGTCATTTTAATCATAGCCTCAATATTTTCATATGTGAAATTGAGCTAATAATATGGCTTAAAGGACTTTTAAAAGGTAAAATCACGACTGTCGTGCTGATATAAAATGAATACATGCTGAAGATTTTGTTTGACAGATAAATGTCAAATTTGGTTTTAAAGAGAAGGAAAAGAAACACATTTATATGGAGTAAAACAATGTTGAAATGAGTTTACAGATAGGCAGAAACTGGTTTGTCCCATGGGTATGGTAGGTTTAATTCCATCCAAACAGTACATATTTACTTTTCTACAGGCAAGAATCAGTGTACCTTGCTTTCAGTTATCTGTATCCTACACAGTTACAATGTCACTCAGAGAAAACAAAGACACAGTTCTCTATAGTAGCAGAATCAGATAAATGCAAGTTTTCCACCTAAACACAAATTTTTGCTGATAAGGTGGTACAGCGTGATACTGGCAGGTTTCAAACTCACGTACATGCAGCGCCTTGTGTAGTTCTTACAATGTACCAATTGCCCAGCAAGTGATAACAGCATTTATTGCTACTAATATAACCCATAGTTGACAATTGCTTTTTGAGCAAGCCTTTGTTCAGCCAACCAGAATGAGTAGTCTTCCTTGACTATGATTTAATTTTGCCCAAGAGAGTGGCCAGCACTGCTTGGCATGGAGCAGAGTTTTGAATGACAAATTTATATTAGGGGCAATATTCTCATGAAATGGGAAATGGACTTTTTAAATAATTGATTAACCTTGTGAAGAAGGAGAAATGGCAAGGAAACTGAAATGACTGCTTCCCTGATGGATGATTTCTTTCTGAAAACCAATGTGTCACCAGCTGGGGTCTGAAGAGACCCCCCCCCCCCGCCAGAAGAAGATGAAGACCTTAACTCACCACATCCGTGGGATAAATTGTAGGCTTGCTGACTTCCATCACAGGAAAAGAGTTTTCAAGATTCATCAGTGAGAGACATGAAGAGGTTTATCAGGCAGAACTTCAAAAGTACACAGCAGAGAAAATAGAGTGCAGGCCTCTAGAGAGAAGTGTACTTTGTAAGAGGATGCCAGAGAATCCAAAATTTTATTTAAGTGACTTAAAAACCTGTTAATTTACAAATATGTAGATATCCAATTTTTCCAAGGTAAAAATAATCATCTAACCTAGTGACTCTTAACGCTTTTGGATTATGGATTCCTTTGAGAACTGGAAGCATTCTACGCCTCAGAAAAATGCACATATGCACATGATGAGCTAGACTTTTCTCCTGTTGCAAACAACAGGAGCCAACTCTGGCTAATTTAAGCAGAAGAGGGATTTAATAGAAGGAAATAGAGTGGGTGCAAAAATAGAGCTGCTATGAGAGCTAGACAGGAGGAACCAAATCATAGTGGGCATAGTTTTTCTTTGTGCTGCCAGTGGAATGAATCCAACCTAGCCATGTTTCTCCTTGCTGTTAGCCCTTCTTAACCTTTCTGAGAGGGACTCTGTGAGGCCTGGTGTATACTCACAGCCTCTTCTTGGCCAAAAATGTAAGACTTGTTGGCCAACATTTCACCAAGACAGAGTATGATGTGAAAAAGAGCCACAATGTCCTGGTGTTTCTGGGAGAAGAGGAAAAGATGCTTAGCAAACTAAAGAATAAAAGCCCAAGAAAAGATTTTAAAATGCTAAAATAATAAATACATATGTTCAATCAGAATTCCTCCTATTATGTATGGGAAGACTCATGAACTTTGGTCAGAGATCTCAACTCTAAAATCTGGGGTTTAAAAGTCCGGGATTGTGCTACCCCCTAAGATCCTTTAAATAGCTTCTACAATTACCTGAGAGAATGCTTGTCGTTAGAGGACTTGGAGCCAAAGAAAAATTGGTGAACCTGGGAGAAAAGACATAGGGATGAAGATACCAAGAAGTGAAAAGAAATAGATAAGAAAACTAGGATTAACAAAACCCAGGTTTTCCCAGAACGGGCCCTGGATTGACTTATCCCTGTGTAAAGATGTAGCTTGTCTTACCCAAGCCAGAGGCTCTGATGCCAGGGATCTACTGAGCAGGCACCAGGCCCACTGGAATTCCAGTAAGTGAAATCCAAGGATGATGATCAAGAGAGACCTGCTCTATGCAAATGATGGCCTTGAGTGAATGGGGCTAAAACACCACCCCTGGGCTTGACCTCTGATCTCCCTAGTGTGTACAGTACCCAGGGGAATCCACGCTGCAGAGAAATCTCTTCCCCATGTCTGCTGGAGTGTGGCATGGATCTAGACTGGAGATGACCTGGAGTATCTACCTAAGGACCAACAGACTCATTGTGTTTCTCCCTAAAACTGGTAGTAGGAGTATGTCTTAGTTATTTTCTAGTCACTGGGATCACCCACAAATTAAAGTAGGAAAGGCTTATTTTGGCTCAGAGTTTGTAGAGCTTTCAGTTCATATTTGGCTGGCTCCAAGGCAGAGCGTCATAGCAGAGGGAAATAATGTAAGAGAATCAGGTCATCCATGGCACTAGGAAGTGGAGAGAGGGATCAGTGAAGAAGGGAAATACACCCTTCCAGACCACGCCCCCAGTAACCCACCTCCTCCCACCAAGCTGTCAACATCACAGTTAGCTCTAACTTATCAGGGGACTAGTCCACCAATGAGTATCAAGCTTCCATGATCCAATCACCTCCCCAAAGCCCTATTTATGTGCACATGAGGCTTTAGAAGAATGTCTACATATAAACCATGAGAGTACATGATACAAAGAGCGGAGAGCTTTTCCCCATTTTAGACTTTGCAACTCAGTCCTGAGCAGGTGGAACAGATGCCTTCAAGAGCCAAGGTTATTTTCCCTCCTGCTGGGTCCTCCAGAGGCAACTCCAGGCCCTCTCACTCTTATACCTTCACCTACACCCACACTGGCTTCCTTCTAACCCCTTACTCTCTTTGGGGGCCTGAGGCCTTATCACACAATGTTCTCTCTGACTGATGTACCCTTCTCCAGCTCTGTAACCCTAATTTATTCCTCAATCCAGTTTACATTTCATTCTCTATAGAAATCTTCATGAGTCAAAATTAGATCAGGCTCCCGTGATACTTCTTATACTTCTTTCTCACAGTACTTACCAAACTGGTAAAGCATCTGTGTGCCCTGGTACAACATCCTGACTCTCCACTGTGACCAACTCTGTAAAAGTGGAGGCCATATCTGTCTCACCCACTTTTGTAACCCCAGTGCCAGGCACACATTAGAGGAGCACTAAATATATGCTCAATGAATGTTGTTTAGTGTTATACAGAAGAAGAGGCACAATCAGAGATACATAGTAGAAAAGAAATGAGGTTAAAAATTTAAAGAACAATGGCTGTACTGATAAGTGTAGAGATGGAAACATATGAAACATAACATGCTAGCAGAATTGTAGACTATTCACTGTTCATTCAACCTGGAGAGTAAAGGAAACAAAAAAAGTATATGGGAGACAGGCAGGTCTGCACACGCCCAACTGAGGTCACGAGTCACGCGGAACATGCAGAATCAGCCCGCGCCCCAGCAACAACCCACTGGACACCCCCAGCCCCCGGCTCCTCTCTACAGCCACCTGGTTCCACACTACAAAGACGCAGAGGACACTGGACCACCAGACTACGGTACTGAGTCCCGCTGCTCCCGGCCCAGAGGTAGGGGCTACTGAGCTGACATCCCACTGCTCCTGGTCCAGAGGAAGGGGCTTCCTGGCCACCATCCCTACCACTGCTCCCGGCCTCTGTCCCACCTCTCCCAGCTCAGAGTAGGTAATCCATGCAGGTGCCAACAGCCCCCCACCCCGACTAGTTCAAATGAGAAAACACATAAATAAGTCTCAAAACCAGACTTCCAGATAACCTACAGCAACCCCAAAGGGAAATGAGATGGAACACTCTGATACTCAACCACTTGAACCCACTGAACTGGCAACCAAAGGGGATCTGGAAAAAATGAAATCAGAAATAATTTCTCAGATAACAGCAGAAATTGTGCTCCTAGTGCAAGACATGATTAATAAATCTAGAGAGGAGCTCAGGAACATGATGGAATCCCAACATAGAAAACAAATGGAATCCATAAAACAGATGCAAATAGATTTCCAGGACATGAAAAACTCCATTGAAAGTCTACACAGCAGAATGAGCCAATGTGAGTACAAAATTTCAGATATAGAAGATAAGATTGAAATTAATGACCAGGAAGAGAAAAATTGCTTCAAAATTATAAGGGAACATGAGAAATCTATCCAGTAGCTGCTAGATGATGCAAAGAAAAATAACCTAAGACTGATCAGAGTCAAAGAAGAAACAGGAGAGAGTGCAGATGACATAAAAAAAACTCTTCACAGAACTAATGGCAGAAAACTTAAGAAGCAGGGGAAAAGAGCTTGACATACAGATAAGTGAGGCATATAGGACTCCAAATAGCCTTGATCAAAAAAAAATCTACACATAGGCATATAATTGTTAAGATTCCAGAAACTCAACAGAAGAACAAAGTTCTCCAAGCAGTCAGAGAAAAGAAACAAATCACATACAAAGGAAAGCCCATCAGAATCACAGCAGACTTCTCAACACAAACCATCAAGGCAAGAAGAGCTTGGAGTGACATATTCCAAGCCCTAAAAGAAAACAGCTTCCAACCCAGATTGATGTACCCTGCAAAACTATCTTTCAAAATGGATGGAGAAATAAGATACTTTCATGACAAAGAGAACCTTAGGAACTTCGTGAATACCAAACCAGCACTCCAAAGAATTTTACACAATAGCCTAGGAACAGACATTGAGGATCACAACCCCAGGAAGCAAAGCAGAATGAATCCATCTGGCATGACAAGAAATTAAATGCAAAGGGGGAGAACCCAACAAAAAGAAGAAGTCATGGCAATGACAAGTCAATACGTTTCAGTTATAACCATCAATGTTAATGGTCCCAATTCACCAATCAAAAGAAATAGATTGGCAGAATGGGTCAAGAAGCAAAACCTGACAATATGCTGCATAGAAGAAACACGCTTCATTCAAAAGGAAACTCATAGACTGAAAGTTAAAGGGTGGAAAACAATACTCCATGGGACAGAAACCTGAAAAAAAGCAGGAGTAGCTATCCTCTTTGCAGATCAAGTAGATTTCAAACCAACACTGATTAAGAGAGATGAAGAAGGACACTACATCCTTGTAAAGGGAAGAACCCAAGAGGAAGAGATGACAATCATAAATATCTATGCACCAAACACTAGTGCACCCAACTATATAAAACAAATACTAACAGACATGAAAAGTCATATATGCACTAATACAATTGTAGTGGGGGACCTCAACACCCCACTGTCACAAATAGATAGATCAACTAGACTAAAAATAAGTAATGAAATACTAGAACTCAATTGAACTCTTGAACAAATGAACTTAACAGATGTTTACAGAGTCTTCCACCCCACAAAATCAGAATACACATTCTTCTCAGCTGCACATGGGTCATTCTCCAAAATAGACCACATACTCACACAGAGAACATGTTTAAGTAAGTGCAAAGGAATTGAAGTTATCCCCTGTATATTATCAGACCATAGTGTGATGAAATTGGAGATCCATAGCAAAAGAAACTCAAAAAATTTCATAAACATGTGGAAATTGAACAACACACTTGTGAATAATCAATGGGTCACAGAGGAAATTAAAGAAGAAATCAGACAGTTCCTTCAATTAAATGACAATGACAATACAACATATCGGAATCTATGGAGCACAATGAAAGCAGTCTTATGAGGGAAATTCATAGCAGTGAAGAGGCATATTAGGAAAACAGAACAAGCCCAATTAAACAACCTGATGCTGAACCTCAAGCTTCTAGAAAAAGAAGAGCAGGACAACCCCAAAGCTCATACAAGGGAGGAAATAATAAAGATCAGAGGAGAAATCAATGCAATGGAGACTAAGAGAATGATACAAAAAATCAATGAAGCCAAGAATTGGTTCTTCAAAAGAATAAACAAAATTGACAAACCCTTAGCCAACCTTATCAGAAAAAGGAAAGAAAAGGCCCAAATGCATGCAATTAGGAATGAAAAGGGTGAAATGACAACAGACACAGCAGAAATCCAGAGGATCATCAATACCTGCTTCCAGAACCTATATGCCAATAAGATGGACAACACAGAAGAAATGGACAGATTCCTAGGTACATATGAATTACCAAAGTTGAATGAAGAAAACCTAAAAATTCTAAACAACCCAATATCAACCAATGAAATTGAAAATGTAATTAAAACTTATCAACTAATAAAAGCCCAGGCCCTGATGGCTTCACTGCTGAATTCTACAAGACATTTAGAGAGGAACTGCTGCCACTACTGTTTAAACTCTTCAACGAAATTGAAAGGGAAGTAATACTCCCAAATTCATTCCTGGAAGCAAGCATCACCTTGATCCCCCAACCAGAGAAAGACCCAACTGAAAAGGAGAACTATAGGCCAATCTCACTAATGAACACTGATGCAAAAATCCTTAATAAGACACTTGCAAACAGAATGCAGAAGATCATCAAGAAGATCATACACCCTGATCAAGTGGGATTCATCCCAGGGTTGCAGGGATGGTTCAATATACGAAAATCAATCAATGTAATACACTATATCAATAGAGCCAAGGACAAAAACCATATGATTATCTCCATAGACCCAGAAAAAGCATTTGACAAAATCCAACATACATTTATGATAAAAACCCTACAAAAAATTGGAATAGATGGTCTCTACCTCAAACTGATGGAAGCCATCTGTGAAAAACCAACAGCCAATATCATACTAAATGGTCAAAAATTGAAATCTTTCACACTCAAATCAGGAACAAGACAAGGATGTCTACTATCACCACTCTTGTTCAATATAGTTCTGGAAACATTAGCCACGGCAATTAGACAAGAGAGAGAAATAAAAGGAATAAAGACAGGAAATGAAGAAGTCAAATTGTCATTATTTGCAGATGATATGATACTCTATATAGAAGACCCCAAGAACTCCACCAAAAGTCTTCTAGACTTAATAACCAAATTCAGTCAAGTAGCTGTTCACAAGGTCAACACACAAAAATCAATAGCTTTCCTCTACACCAATGACAGACTCACTGAGAGAGAAATAGGGTAAATAATTCCTTTCACAATAGCATCCAAAAAACTGAAATACCTAGGAATTAAGGAAAGAAATCAAAGACCTCTTCTCTGAAAACTATGGCACTCTGAAAAGAGAGATTGAAGATGATATCAGAAAATGGACAGACATCCCCTGCTCCTGGGTAGGAAGGATTAATATAGTGAAAATGGCCATACTTCCAAAACTTCTCTATAGATTTAATGCAATTCCAATTGAGATCCCAGAAACATACTTCATGGACCTTGAGAAAACAATCCAAAAATTCATTTGGAGGAAGAAGAGACCCAGAATAGCAAAAGCAATTCTAGGTAACAGAGACATGGCAGGGGGTATCACAATCCCCAACCTGCAACTCTACTACAAAGCTACTGTGATAAAAACAGCATGGTACTGGCAAAGAAACAGACCTGAGGACCAGTGGAACAGATTAGAAGATGCAGAAACAACGCCAGACACACTCAGCCATCTCATCTTCGATAAAGGAGCCAAACACCCTCACTGGAGGAAAGATAACCTCTTTAATAATTGGTGCTGGAAAAATTGGGCTTCAACTTGCCAAAGATTAAAACTAGACCTATATCTCTCACCATGCACTAAACGAAAATCAAAATGGATTAAAGATCTAAATATTAAAATAGAAACTCTGAACCAGTTGGAACAGAGGTTAGGTAGAACCCTTGAAGACATTGGTGTAGGAAAAGATTTTATGAACAAAACCTCCGTTGCCCATGAACTAGCACAAACAATCAACAAGTGGGATCTCTTCTTATTAAAAGGCTTCTACACAGCAAGAGAAACCACTAGCAGTGTGAAGAGACAACCCACAATGTGGGAAAAAGTCTTCACCTGCTCTTCCTCAGACAAAGGTCTACTATCTCGAATCTGTAAAGAACTTAAAAAGATCAGACCTTCCAAATTAAAAGACCCAATCCAAAAATGGGCATCTGAAATGAACAGACATTTCTCAGACAAAGAAATAGAAATAGCAAATAAATACATGAAAAAATGTTCAACATCACTGGTCATTCGAGAGATGCAAATGAAAACAAACTGAGATTCCACCTCACTCCAGAAAGAATGGCTGCTATCATGAAATCAACCAATAACCAATGCTGGTGGGGCTGTGGGGAAAGAGGAACCCTGCTCCACTGCTGGTGGGAGTGTAGACTGGTGCAACCACTGTGGAAATCAGTATGGAGATACCTGAAAGAACTAGGACTGGAAGTCCCATTTGACCCTGCTATTCCACTGCTGGGGATCTTCCCCAAAGAATTAAAGAATCATACCACAGTGATACATGTGCACCCATGTTCATAGAAGCACAGTTTGTTATAGCTAAAACTTGGAAACAGCACAAATGCCCATCAACTGGAGACTGGATAAAGAAAATGTGGGTTTTTTTAATAAAATGGAGTACTACTCAGCCACAAAAAATGAGAAATTAGAGACATTTATAGCTAAGTGGATGCACATTGAGGCGATACTCTTAAGTGAAATAAATAGGACTCACATGTGTAAATACCGAATAGTTTCTCTGGTGTGAGAAACTGAAAGTGTAAATAAGGACTAAAATGTACAATAGGTAATGTGAAATAGGAAGAAAAGTGGCAAAGGGGAAAGAAGTGGGAGGGCTAGGGGAAAGGATAGAAGGGAATGGGATTAATATGAGAAAATGGGAAAATAGGAACAAAATCTTTGTAAATAGGGAGGAATGGAGGGGTTGAAGGGAGGGCTGGGCAAGGGTGAAAAATAAGAACCAAGAGAGATTATGTAAAGGTGCAAATTTCCAATGATGAATGTCATTATATTGTATACCTAAAAGGTACCAATGATTAGAATGAATAATCGATAATGCAAAATAGGAAGAAAAGGTCCAAAGGGGTCGGAGTAGTGGGAGGGGCAGGGGAAAGGAAAGAAGGGAAAGGAAAAATGATGAGAAATGGAAAAAATGGAAATAAAGTCCTTGTAAATAGGGAAGGGTGGAGGGGGTAAAGGGAGGGCTAGGAATGGGGAAAAAATAAGAACCAAGATGCATTATGTAAAGGTACAATTCCCAATGAGAACTGTAATTGTGTTGTATACCTAAAATGTACCAATAAAAGAATTTAACAAAAAAAAATAAAGTAAAATAAATATGAATACCAAAAAAAAAAAAAAAGAAAGTATACGGAACATGACCAAAGATAGTTAAGGTCTTAGTTAAAACTAAAAGCTCATGTAGCACTTTTGGTTGCCATAACAACAGAACCCTATCTTATGATAATGATATTATAATATAATAAAGCAAATACAAATAAATTAACAAGTTAACAGAAATTGAGCATCAAGGAGCCTTGTTAGCTTCACCTTTTGGGATAACATAAAGTGGACTCTTGAAGGGCTTTTCTGCAGCAAAACATGTTTCCCTAGAACTTGATTATTTGTAAGAAAGTTAAACTGGGTCACGGAATCTGACAAAACAGTTTTTAAATGGATATGAGAAGGCACATAAGACCATGATTAAGATGGTTTTGAATAACAGCACAAGATAAAGGATTTTTTCTATATTTCAGTTATCCTTTAACACAATTATGCTGTGGAACAAACAACCACAAAACTCAGTAGCACAGCACGCTAGCATTTATCTTGGCTTCAGAGTCTATAGTTTGGCAGTGCATGTCTGGTGTACTGACTCAAGCATGGCTGTTTTGACTGGGCTTTCTCTCACAAGCCTCTGATGGGTTGGCTGGTCTGAGATGGTCTCAGGTTCGGCGGGCTCCACCTTGCTCCTGTGTTGTGTTACCCTTCAGTGCTCTAGCCTGGGGATGGGGGTCCAAGTGAGGGAGTGTAAGTGTGGGCAGGATCTTGAGGCCTGTGCCTGCAACTGGCATACTGTCATCACTTCCACCCCATTCTACTGGCCAAAGCAACTAGCAAAGCCAGTCCTGATTCAGAAGATGGAGAAATACACTCCAGTTATGGATGGAATGAGCTGCAAAACCGTACTGCTAAGGGCATAGACACAAGCAAGCCATTAATTTTATGAAATTCATTTCATAGGTTTTCCACAAAGTATATTTTGGGAAATCTCACCCAAACATCAATGAAATTAACTTATTGCACCAGAAAACAACTTATTATAATTATAAAGTACAGTAACTGTGGTGGCTTAACTAATGGTCAACTTGGAATGCCCACCTGAATGGAATCAGCTTGGTCTGGGCATGGAAGATCCAGCTTAGGACTGTTCCCAATAACATGAAAAGAGAACTAGAGGGGAAGATCAGATCGTTGGGCTGTTGATTTTTTTTTTTTGGAGAAGCTTGCTGTGAATGGTTTTTCTGATGCAAACTTGGCTGATCTCATCATTGAAGGAGCTTGGGTCCTCACTGTCCCTGAGAATGGCTGCTGTTCTCATTAGGAGAACTCTGATCTTCACCGTGAGCATCACTTCCCGGCTCCAGTATAGTTCCCTCACCCTGGTGACATAAATCTTTTACCCCACTGGCACAGGTTTTCTGGCTTCCACCACTGGCCTTTGGGCCTTGTAGGTGCAGATCCTCAATATGGACAAGCATGAGATATTGCCGTGGACTCTAGGCCTTCAGCTGGACTTGTGTGGGACATTGCTGTGGGATCCAGGCCCCTGGCTGGATTCTTTGGGTCTCTAGTGCACCACTAATCTCTTGAGCTCCTCTGTTATTTGGCTTTTTGGGTGACTATTATAAAATAATCCTATGAATTATGTGTCCTGTAGTAAATCTATTTCCCTTGCAAACCCTGACTACAACAGTAACTGATTCAGTATAACGTGGGCATAGAAGAATGTGGTGTCAGGATTTAAAAGATTTAATAAACTATCATAACAGAGATGGCATTATAGATTCTCTGTGGGGAAAATGTTGACAATATGCTATCCATGGGTCCTTGCACAAAAATCAATTCCAAGTTTAACACAGACCCTAAATGTGAAAAGCAAAACAATTTAAAACCCTTTAGAAAAAAATACAGCAAAATATCTCCATAGCTGGGATGTTGAGAAAAAAATTTTTAAACAAGACACAAAAAGTATTAACCATAATAAAAATGTAGATATGTTTTATTATATTCTAATTTAAAACTTGTGTGCAAAGAAGCCACCAAACAATGAAAAGAAAAGCCTGTCTTTATTATTTATAAACTGTCATAGTTACTTGCTTTATAGATAAAACAAGCATGCTATAAATAACATAAGTAATTGAGAAACAGTATCCTTGAGAACCAAAAAGAACTTTCAAAAATCAATGAGAAAAAGATAAAAGAAATCTATTTTTTAGAATGAAAATAAATATACAAAGAGTCAATTCACTGAAGAAACATAAATGTCCAATAGCCATATAATTAAATGATCCCTTGTTAGCTATTGGGTAAATGCAAATTATATTGCAGTATCAATTCATATTTATTAATTTGTTAAGGATTATCAAGGTTGACAATAATAAGAGTTAATGTGGAGCCACTGGGATTCTTAAACATAGCGGGTAGGAATTAAAATCAGCATAACCACTGGAAAAAATTTTGTTATAACCCATAACCCAGAAGTTCCATAAATAATGTCTCACATGTTTTCCTCAATTCATGATGAGAATATATGTTGCAGTATTATTTGTAATAGCAAACTAGGAAACATCTTAAATATCTATAAATATATATTGGCATATTTATACAAATATATATTATGTTACAGTTAAATTAAATAAGCAAGAGTTAACACAGCAACATGGAAAAGCTTATTAAACAACATTTAACAACAACAAAAACAAGTTACAGAAGGTTAGACATAGTTTGGTAACAGGTATATAAAGTTGGAGACATGTTAAACCCCACAGTATTGTTTAGGAAATATATACATGTATAATAAAAGCATAAAGATATGCATATAAATGAAGTTAATAAATTCAGCAGGATAGTATTGGCAACAGTACTATTCTGAGAAGTAGATGAAGTTACAAAAAAGAGAATGTAATTGGGAAAATACACAGGAGGCTTCAACTATATCCATAATGTCATATGTGTTAAGCTTGGTGATGTTAACATAAGTGTTTTATATTAGTCTCCATATGTCACCTATGTATTTGATGGTTAATTTTAAATGTGGATATTTAAGTGTCTTGCTATGAAAGAGGAGAAAAGATGGGGCTAAAAGAAGAATCTAAATAATGTTAGGACATTAACTCCTCCCCATACTCATCTTTAAGTCTCCTTGCTCCAGCTTCTCTTTCCATCCCACAGAACTTGTTCAGAAACATTCAAAATACATAGTGGTAAAAGATCTCATGATTAAATAATCCTTAAGGGATGCCAGGTAAAACCAAGCTAAATAAGAGTTCTTTTCAGCAGTACTTGTCAGAGTTGCTGCAATGTTAGGGGTAAGGTGAACCTCTGAGCAATAGACAGAGTGAGCAACATTTTCTCTTCTTTTAAATTGTAGCTTTTGGGTATTGTCTCAGGGACAAAGAAAGTGACTAAGACCCTTATCAAAACCAATGCTTCTATCCCACTGCTGAGCTCTTCCAGGCCTTTGTTTCTCTTTCATGGAACAACACAGAATCATAGCAAAAGCCAAGGTTGGCTTCTGTTGCTGATGTCCACCTTCATCTACACATGCCAGCATTTCCCTGAACATGTGTCTGCCTCCAAATTCCCCCTTTTTATAAGGACACCCACCATGTTGGCTTATGGGCCTCTGGCATTCCTGCTGCCTAGTCTAGCATGACCTCAACTTGTTACATCTAAATGACCCTATTTCCAAATAAGGTCACATTCTGAGGTACCGGACTTCAACAAATAAATTTTGGTAGGTTGCAGTTCGGCCCATTAGCTAGCCCAGTTGAAATAATACCTATTAAAAATACTGTTACATTCTGATAAAAAGTTACAAAATGAAAAATCCTATTTTTATCACAAATTACCTCATCTTAAAGCATTGCTTCATTATAGTACACAGCTAAAACTTGTCTTGGTACAGCTGAGGCAGCCTTGGGAACAGTATTAAACAGAATTTTCCCAGGGACTCTTTAAAGTGAATGTTGTCTGTTTGGTTCAAAATCTATTCCTAGTAATAAATTATCTTAGAGAAACATCATTCTGTTAGTTAGTAGGTTCACCAGGTTTGCATATCAAAGGAGCTCTAGCTGTATGCAGAGAGATTAAATAATTGCATAGAGGTAGGAATTCAGTGCAGTTTCCCAAATTTGCTAAGCTACTCCATGGTGAAAGTAGAGAATCCAGCTTCCTCTTGTGAAAGCTTACACTGTGCCTACTGGCCCAAATGCGTGTACTTTCCATCATTTCCTTGGAAGAATTCAGAATAGCATTAAGCCACCTTGAACCTATTAAGCCATTCGTGTCTAAATGACCTTGTAGTAAGATGGAGCACCCTAGCATAGAAGCAAACTACCTGAACTCTAATGTCTAGCTCCTTGAGTTTACATCCTAGCCTACCTGTAGGCTTTGGGGTGAGATTTCAGCCACCTTCATCAAATAATCATAATTACTAGATATGGCTGCTATAAAGACTGAATGAGATAATCCATGAAAAAAAATAGTATTTGACACTTAGACAACGTCCAATAAATGGTAGTTATTATCACTCTCAGTGTAATAACAGTCTTAGGAAAATCACCTTGAGATAAACATTTTGTCTTAAATTGTGAAAAATAAAAAATAATGATAGCGACCAACATGACTACTTTTATTTTTGTATATTAACTTCTAATGCCTGAGGCTACTGGCAGTGTGAATGTAATTTTGTTTTGTGCTGTTTTAATGTTAGCAATTTCTGTGTTCCTCCACAGCTGTAACAAATACAATTGAATTAATATACCACATTTACCTAACAGTTTTCCTATGGTGAGATAGCTGGATTTTCTCTTTTCATTATTTTAGTTACCACTGACTGATACCACTTTGTACAAACCAGTGAATTTTCTTCTCTTAAAACAAGTTTATCAAGACAATCTCTCTAAAACCCTGCGTAAGAGTCTTTGCTTCAGTTTAGGACTCCTCCAAGTTGTTTTGGTCTAAATTACTCTTCCCATAATCTAGCCCTTCATTTCTGCGTTCCCCGTGCTCTAGATTTAAAAAGGAGGAGGACGAGGACGAGGACGAGGACGAGGAGGGGAAGGGAGAGAGGGAGGAGGGGGAGGAAGAAGAAGCAGCTAAATCTCCACTACTCCCTCTGCAGGTTCCAGGCTCTCTTGATGTTCCGTGCTGGGTTATGGAAACCAGGTTTGGTTTATTCCCCACCTCAACACCTAGAGAGCTCACAGTTCCCTTCCAGGCACATCAGATGGGGAGACTCAGTTCTACCCAATTCTACCCAATTCTTCCATTCTACCCAATGTGTCCTTTCTCCTGTTCTGTGCTTACCAAACTGCTCAATCTTTCACATTTACCGCCCAGGTACCAACCTCTGTGGAACAAGTTCCCCAACGTAGCTCACTACTCCATCCTTACTGTTCTCAGGGCACTTGCTTCATAGCTTGGCATTCTCAACAATTAACAGCGATCAGGTGTGGTGTGTCTCAGTCACTTTCTTGTCCCTGGGACACAATACCCAACACCCACAACTTGAAGGAGGACTTTATTTCGGCTAATGTTTACAGTCCATGGTTGGCTGACTCCGAAGAAGAAACAGCACGTAAGAGGAGCTTGGTGAAGGAAAAGCTGCTCCCATGGTGTTGACCTGGAAACACAGAGAGAAGGGGAGGAGCCAGGGAGGGAGGGATGCCCTTCCAAGTGACTTATCTCTAAGCAGGCCTAGCCTCCCACCAACAAATCACCCATAGCCCCTTCTAATTCAGTGCAGTTTCAAAGCCCCACCTATCAGTGCATGAGGCTCTTGGAGGACATCTAGATATAAACTACAACATTGTAGATGCTCAAAATGCTTCATAAATAAGTCAGTTATGAACAGGTCTGTGTGTGAGAAGTTGGAAACTGCAGAAGCTGCCTGTTTAGATAGGGTAAGATGGAATAAAATGATTAACAATAAGGGCTTTCAAGTCTGACAGACCTTGACTTACGCATGAGCTCTGGCATAGATTAATTAAAGAATCACAGGAAATAGAAGCCAAGCTCTGTGACCCTCAGCCTCCTCACACTGAAGAGGTCTTACCAAGGACACAAGCAAGGGGAGAACCATTTTATTTCCAAAAGCTCATGACTCATGTCCTCAAGAGGGTCTTGTCTTCTTGTTGGTCTGCTCCAGTCTCACTCTTTATTTCTTTTTCTTATACCATAAAGGGCTGCTTAAGGGACACCTCACCCTGTTCTCCAATTCTGGTCTATCTCTAGATCTTTCACATCTGCTACATTGCCTGAGATGCATCCTATTTTTGTCTTTCTTTGAGTTGAGGATTGTTTTTAGCCAGTTCCACTAAAAAACGTGAATTAAATATGTGACCTGCAACCACTGCCATATCAAGTCAAGAATTTCCATAACTCATATGTTATAACTAATAATTACAACTAATCTAATAAAAGAATTTTGGACTCAAAAGGTCACGTTGTAGAATTGTTATGAATAGAGAAATACAAAACAGAGAGGAAAAAATGAACACCCAGATGGGATTCTCAAAATGTGACCCCAAGCAGCCAGAGGCTTATGTACTGTGTTCATCTTTAGGAAAGGAAGGAAGCTTTAAAAATGGAGGAAGGAGACAAGGGAGGAGGAGGAGTCCGTGTCTGGTTTTTCCAGGGGTCACCCTTCTGACACACAGCCACACTCAACCTCATTTGTAAAGTCTATGAATAAAATGCTATTTGGGAATAGATAACTAAAGGAAGTCAAAGCCACCAGGGTCCCTTGAAGCTCAAAGACTCAGTGGCCCTGGGACCAGTGCTGGCTTGTACTAAGCATGCTTATTAGAGGCTGTCAGATAGATGCTCTATAGCACATTCAGATGTGCTTACTGGCTTACAAAGACTCTTTAAGAACTGGAAGCTTTGCATTTGATTAAAGTTCACAAGAGATGAGATAATATTAAAATGTAGAATATTTTTAAAAGATAAAATTAAGGTTGTGCCAAAGAGCCTAATGTAAATGCAGATACAACATAAAATCATAACTCTGTTTGCTTGGGCCAGATGCCTGGAGTACCTTGCAAGAAGCACATTTCTACACCTGGGAAATGTTAATCTTGGGCTCAGGAAAAGATAAAATGAGTATAAAAGAATACTGAGACGGCTTCAAATTGCTTCTGGTTACCATAATTACTCTAATAAATCAATTAAATATTTATTAGAAAACTTAAACTTGGAAGACATGATCTTAGAAAATAATAATGATCACAGAACTTTATTATGATACCTTAGAGCTGAACAAAGTGTTTCACACAGTAGAGGATACTCACTGTTCTTCCAATAATTCATACTTATAGTACAATGTTGTATGAGGTATGATTTTTCTTCATAAGATACAATCCAGTGAGAAAAGAAAGCCACATATACAATGTAACATAATACAAGTTGGATAGTGATAAGATCTATAATAAAGGCAATAAATTATGATTGTCAAAGAGAAGTTTACACAAAAGAAAAATAATATAAAATGGACTTTGATCTTTTGATAGGTGAACATGTGAGATAGACATTTCAAGCAAGGAAAACATCATGTACAAGGGCAGGAAATGGAAAATTGCAGCATGTGTTTTTTTTCAAAGCATAAGTCAGGCAGGAAGGGTAGGTTGTGGTGGACATCTGTTACTTTTGCCTACTCACAATTCATTCTCTATTCTCTTTGTAATAGTAATTCCTTTGGGGAAACCCATCTATTCTTAGTTTCTGAGGAGTAGACTCTACCCTGCTCCTAGATTCACAATTAGACCTGTGATCAACATCTGACCACTCTCCCTGATGGAGTCATTGGTCCAGAGGTGAGTACTTGACTTGAATCATCCAGTGTGCCAGGACACATTAGGATTTATCCTAAGAATTTTGTTGGGATTTTTAAATCGTTCTCTTTCCATGAGATCACTACCTGTAAAGATGATGGTGTCCCTGAATTTCCAAGAATCTCTCTGAGGCGAGTGCCACAGAGAAAGGCCAACACATTTATATACCTGGATCTCGCCATGAGGCAGGACGCAGCACATTCCCCTTTTGTTTAATCAGTCTGAATTGCTTTCTGTCACTTGTAACCACAAGAGTGATAATGGGAAGCTGAGACCAGATTGGAGAGGGCCTTAAGAGAAGCCTTCAAGAGGCTTCAATCTCTAGTCAACAAAAAGTAGAGTCACAAGACATTTGGGAAATTAATGGGTGTTGAGATTTCGTACTAGAAATAGTTTGAAGGCAATGTGGTAGGCAGGAAAACCAGGTGAGAAATTTTTGCAAAGGCAAAGTCAGTGGTAAAAATGGTTGATTTTGTGAGTTCCTGGGATTTACCATTGTCATAATTTCTGAAACCGACTGTGCAATGAGCATTGTTCTAAGCACTGTACACACAATAACTCACTTGACACTCATATCAACCCTATGAGACTACACCAATTCCATGAGGATGGTCTAGTTATTATGCTCATTTTACAGAAGTTGAAAGTGAGGCATAAGTAGGTTAATATATCCCCAATATTCCACAACTAATCAGATGTCAGAACCAGGTTCAAATAAACCTTGGGAACTGATACCAGATTCTGTCCTCAAGGAAGACAACTGCTAATTCCATGGTGTCTTATAAGCTCCAAATTCTCTTCCCCAGTGGCCCATCCTCTCCTTCTCATAGCTTGAATGCCCTTATTTAGAACCACTTGTTTGGCTTAGGAAAGACAGGTGGGCCTGTTGTTTCTAGAATGCTCCTGTTATATTGCTACTGGGACAAGAGAGGAAGGCATTGGCCTTTTCCCTTTAGAACATCAACAGAACCTTAAAGATAACAGGTGAATTTGGGAAAGAAACAAGGGAAAGAATATGGATTTACAACACTAATCGGGGAAATGACACCCATTCCTGGCACTGGTAAAAGACATCTGGTATGGAGATAAAGAAAGAAAGGGCAGAGAAACTTTGTTTCCTAACAGAAAAAAAACCCTCCTATTTCCTTCAGAGTTCAGGTTTCTATCAAAATTCACAAAGACACATCCTTACTAATGCTGTGCAGACTTCCATAAATGGCCATTGCCGGTGTTGCTTCAGGCAGTCCTTGGATACAGGGAGATGAAATCAGGCCTTCCAAAGACTGTCACTGTTGAGTTCCTTCTCTCTGCCAGACCTTCCCACAGCCCCAGATGGTCTACTTCTCCTTCCCTCTCACTTCCTGAGGAGGTGGGAGAAAGAAAAGAGTTAGGAAAGAAGCAAGTAGCATAGAATTGCTGGTTCTAGCCCTGGATCTTACATCCCCACCCGGCAGGCCTGGTGCCAAGCAGACCATGGATTGGTAACTGGCTGAAGTGGCCCTGTGCCCATGGCTTTCTGCCACCCACCTGCCCCTCACAGGTGCCACCAACTTCCTACCCACTTTGGCTACCAGTTCCCAGGTTCTCCCTACATTCTCATTGTATTGCTATAAATGATTAATTTTATGCAGAAGTGATGTATTCCTGGGTCACTCAGGTGATCACATTAATGGGAATATTTCAGGGGAGACTTTGATGGAGAAAGCATCATGCTTCCTGAATCATTTGTTTATTCACTCATTCAGTCATTCATTCATTAAATATTTATTGAGAGCTTGTAAGGTACCAGAGACTATTCTCAGTGGTAGAGATAGAGTGGTGAGCTGCTGTCTGCACAGAATTTTATTCTAGTTGGGAAGATGAACAATAAATGAAGCAATAAATATACAAACTAGTGGCAGGTGGAAAAAAGGAGGAGGAGGAAGAAGAGGAAGAGAAAGATAAATCTCTATAAGGCTAGTTAGAGAGTAAGAGTGCTAATTTAGGAAGAGTTGTCAGGGAAATCTTTACTGAGGAAGTACAGGGAGTATCGCCAAGTGAAGACTGAAGGAAGACTACACCCAGCTGAGGGGGAAGGAAGGAAGTAGAATTGTTCTTGGTTTGAGGTTAAGAGGACCCAAGTGGCCAGGGCAGAGTGAATAATCAGAAGAGTCACAGGAAATGAAATTGGAGAAGGAGCTGTGTGCCAATGAGAATGTTATATTTTTAGGATGGTAGCAAGCCATTGGAGATCTTGTACAGAACAGTGACACAAAGTGATTTCTGCTATAAGAGCTGCTTGAACAGGGAAAAAGTAAGAAAGAAACAAGGAAGAAGCAGGAAGACCTGTTGGTACAGATGAGAGAAGAAGGTGACCTGGCCCTGAGCAACAGTGGTGAAGGTGGGCAGAAGTGGTCAGGTTCAAGATCTATGTTGAAATTAGATCCTTCAGTCTCACTCTGTGGCTGTGACGTGGAAAGTTCTGGTGACTGGGCTACTTGCCTTTGGCTCACCTCTGAGTTCAGCAGCATAGCTGCTGAAGGCCAATTCCCAGCTCACCCTGCCCTCTCCATGGGCTCCAATACCAAAGAAGCCATCTTTTCCTGCAGGCAGGTATGCCCTGGAGTGCAGGCTGGAACACCATTGTGCCTGTAGCTACTGCCCGCTGCCAACAGGTGGCAGGAGTGAAGGGACACGTGCTCCAGCCTCCTGTCTCTGAGCTGGAGGATTCTGACGTCACTCTGTGTGCTTCCCAGAGGCCCGGGCTGTCCTGTGCCCTACCTCACTCTCCCCATACCTTCTCACTTCATTCAGCTCCTTGCCTCAGTCTCTACTTTGGGGCGCATCAACTAAGACAGGAAATTTGCCCTCTCCACCAATTTCTCACTGCCTTAGCCCTCTATCCGCGCCCACGGCTGTCCAGAGAAACTTTTGTGAGGCACAGCCCTCATACACCAGTCCCTCAGTTTCTTTCAGGGTTCTATGGGCCTTACATACAGAAACAGCTCTTGTCCTCAATTCCTCCTAAACACTCATCATTCATCTCCTCTGTAGAGGTCCACATCTATAGCCCAGTTTATGGAAAGCCACTGAAAAACAGTTGCACCTTAAAGAAAAATAATCAGAGACCGCTTCCAGGGAGGAGAGCACTATAAACATGGTTTAGCCTCAAAATGCATAGATGGATCTGTTATGGACCTGAAGAGAAACATTGCCAAGTTTATAAATGACAAAAAAGACAAGGATGTGGCTGAGTAATAATTCAGCTGAGAGATAATATGCTTCAGTGAGAGTTGGCAAAAGTCACTTAAAGTGACTTGGTTGGTGGGTTCTGAATGTTCTTTATTAGAAATAACTATAGATTAAAGAGATATGGGGCAAATAAGTAATACAAAGCAGAAGAAATCTTTAAATCAAAATAGACATTTTAATAACTATGCTTTAAATAAATCCCCCCCTCTGAAGCCATCTAATGTTTAACAGCTGCAAATAAATATGACATCAGGAGAAGCTAATCAAAAGTTTAATAACACAGGAGCCAACAGAGTAGAAAGGAAACAGAAGCAGTTCACTTTCAGTCTCTCTAAGATTCCAGCTTCCCTCCCACCTAGCACCCAGCACCCTCAGCCTGTGCAGCCTCCTAAGACCTATGGAAACAGCCAGGCTGGGTATGAATCTCAGCTTCATCATGTTCCATTTCTGTGTGCCTAGGCAGGTATCTTGGCCTTCCAAGCATCAGTGTCCGTGGCTATGAAACAGCACTAACCCGCCTGATACAGGTGTTCTCAAAGTTAAATAGGCCAATACACATGAAGGCAGAGTAAGCACTCAAGAAAATGTGCTACTGCAGTTTCTATTACTACCTTGCTAAAAGAGCAGAAGAGAGGTAGAGATAAAGAAAGAGAAAAGGCAACAGATCAACCGAAAAGAGAACGGAGGGGAAGGGTACATTAGCGACAACTAAAAGTTTACTGTCTAAGTAGAGCTGATATTCAGGCAATGTGCCCAGACAGGCTGACCAGCTGGCTTCAGCTGAGATCAGCCAGAGCCAATGCCCCAACCAGTTAATAAGTGGTGAGTATCACCCCTGCCTTGGCTTATGCATTATTCAACAACAGAGAATCCACAGGATGTAAATCTTACCATCCTTTAACAAATCAATATGGCAACACGTATAAGGGCCTGTGAAACTGTTAATACTTATCTTGTGCCTGGGAATTTATTCTTTATACAGAGGAAGAATAAGTTATAGACACTGGTACTCATGTAGGTGTCATCTACAGAGGCAAAACACCACAAGCAGTGCAAAGAGCCCAACAATAGAGGATCTGATTGCTAAATTAGTTGTCATCCATTTCCTCAGAAGAAATTAAATACTATTATAACTATGAAAAAACCCTCTAGAAACATGAAGTGTTTTGATGAAAAATATGATGAGTACATTCTGATATGGTATACAAATTACAGATGGGTAAGAAAAACAAAATATGCCAAGATACTGTGAAATCATTCTTTCTTTTTTTCAAAACTATTCGGTGTATTTATCACACTGTTTTAACAATTCAAAGGGATTGAGGTCAGGAAGAGGAGGAGCTCTCCCCAAACCTCTGGCTCAGGAACAAGGGATAGTACATAGAAAGGACCTTGCTAGAGTTTTCTTTCTCCCAAAGATGCCTCAGCCCGCCGGGGGGTCTTTGTGCAAATTAGGAAAAGTATCCTCCCTCAAACCGCACACCCCAGAATGCAGACATTCTCTCTGTTTCAAGCCTTGCTCAGAACCTCACACCCTCTGTGGGAGGCTGGTGAGTCTCGGATTCTTCCAGGAGCGTGATGGCAGAATTGCCAATGAGCAGCTCCTGTAGACCGAGAAATTAATTATTGTAGGTAGCATGTGGATGCGATTTAGAACCATGGCAGTGGAATAAAATGGGAGTGATATAAAAACTAAATTATATGCTAAAATAAAAATTAGATCGCTCTCCCCCACCCCAACACTAGCAAGTTGTATACTTTCTAAGCATTCCTTGCCTGCCTACTGAAAACTATGTTTAGACAGAACCCAGAAAGATATTGCGCCCAAGATCCCACAAAAAGCTTGAGATGTGAGTCCCAGATGTAGAAGAAAGTGAATTTGCCAAATCATGCTGTCTGTTCCTTCACCAGAGACAGTACCATTCTAGGCCTCTGATGAATGACAAGGACAAGTGTCCACAGTGCTGTGGTGGGCACCCAGTCGAGAACGCCAGCCCCACTGCAGCTATGGTCCTTATTAGGTCCCTTCACCTCCACATGTGCCAACAGAACCCAGGACAGACCTCTGGCACCTCATAATAAGGGTTATGTCTTTCCAAGGAAACTGCAAAAGAGTGACAGTGTTCACAAACCCAGAAGACATTTTCTGCAAAGGTACGTTTTTATGTTCAGCTCCCTGTGGACAGGAATGGAGTGTGTGAAGCCAAGCTCCAAAAATGTTCTTACAGTAAAGCCATTTCTGTCCCCAGAAGAGAAATGAGAAAGGGAGTTTCTGCTCTGGGTGAAGAGCAAGTATGAAAGTTCTTCCTGCCATCCTTAGTTCTATATCCAGAGGCTGACAGAAGCTGGTTTAGGACTGAAGCAAACAGCTATATGATGTCCCTGAGTTGAGTGCAGATTGTTACTTCTCCAGTGTTCTTTTCACACTCTTCTGCTGGGATGTACTCAGGTGATAGCCTCTGCTGAAGCTGAAGATGTCATTTCTCTCTTGGAGTTCACATCTGGCAAAGCCCCATGAGCCCAGGGCAAGGTGGTGTCATTCTAGGGAGTGGCTGGGTTTACTCAGGAGCAGGTAGGTTTCTGCCATCAGCAATGCAGGACTTTCCAGACTTCCCTTTGGCCTGCTCGCCTCCAGCTCTAGTTCCCTATGGCACAGTCCTTGCTGACAGGGAGAGCCTCTCTGTCCAACCAGACCTGCACAGTGCCCCAACAATGGGCCAGTGGGCAAGGGCATGAAGAGCAACATGACAGATCTCCTTTAAAAAGTCACTGCATGATGTGTATCCCAAACCTGGAGAGTCCTTTATCCTTGGCACACATATACTTTAAATTTTCTGGACTGATTCCACCTACCTCCTGTTAGGGTTTGGTAAACAGAAGGCAGTCATCAGGAAGGCATTAATACAAATGTCACTGTGTACGTCACTCTCCCCGAACCAACAGCAAGCCTGTTCAACTGCCAGAAGACACCGAGACATTGTTGAGGAGGTGCTTGATAGAGGAGATGCCTGGCTTTCCTTTTCCTGTGTGCGCTGCAGACAGGCTTTGTCCTGGCAGCCCCCCAGTTCTGCTTCCTTTCTGAACGCCCTGAGTACCAGGGCTGCGGATGTGGTGCTGCAGAAAGTCAATGCCTTCAGCTTAAAAGGAGGCAGCTGTACATAAAACACAGGCTGGGGACGCCTGAGCAGGCTTCAGCACACTCACAGCCCTTGCTTTGAATTCTAAGATGGGCTTGTGGCTGGCGGTTTAACTATAAATTTCTCACAGCTAACTAAGCATAGGTTTTTGTCTCCATATCTCCCGACTTTGGCAAATCTACACAAGCCTTTTTCAAAATGGAAATGTTTCCCTGACCCACTGATTCACAGCTTGGAGAAGGTATGCCAATGAAAGGTAAAGCTCACTACAGTGCTCTATTCCTCCTGCCTTGACAAAGACTACTTCCTCTGCCCAGGAGAACCACCCACCCATCCTCACAGCCAGGTCCAGTTCTCCCTCTAAGATTCAGAGCATATCCCTCCCCTTGACAGATATGGGTTAAGCACTCCCTTTGTGACCCTCAGAATCTCTCTTTGTGCTATCTCTGACCTCTGCATCTACCAGGGAGAGGATGATTACAACAGTGATGTGTGCACAGTTCGGGAGTGTTTCTACTGTGGGACTAACTTCCCCTGTAGAGGAAGAGGGGTTGGGGAATTACAGAAGGATGTCACCTCTTCTTCAAATCCTTCCTGGCTTTCCTCAGGCATTGTTATTGTTTCATTCTCCAGTTCTGTCCAAAAAACATAAATCCCATGCTCACTGGAAAATCTGTGCCAGATGACTGTCCCAATCTCTACATTCTACCATTTTATTGAGGCCTTCAAGGTCAAGGACTGTCCTATTAATCAATTACCTGGTAAATGGTCAGTGATAGGAATAAATAAGTCTCTACAGAAGCAATTGTTTACCGGTTGCCAAGTGATCAATACATTTCTTTTAAGTCTCTGGGCAATCTCAGAAGTGGTGGCATAGAAGCCATCAGAATGAGAACAGCTGTGGAACTGGAGGTTAAGTCAGCCCACTCTGCCTTGAGGGTATTGGTCTTTTCTGATAATTAATTTAGAACTTCTTTTCATGTATTAAAGTTATTAGCTCTTTGTTATACATTTTGTAAATATTTTTGTTCATTGCTTGTCCTATAATTCTTTCTTTTTAAAAATCTATATAATGGTGAATTTTTAAGTAGGTCATAGCTGTTGATCCTGCACTATGAATTTGTCTTTGATTCTGTTAGGAATAGTCTTTCTCACAACCCGATAAGGAAAATATGGATCCATGCTTCTTTCTAATGTTATGAAAGTTTCTTGCACTACGCATGTGTAGGAAGGGGAGGAGGCAGTGTTTTAAGGCAATTCTCCTCTCTAATGGTGTAACCATGGTGGAGTTGTGCAGCAGATTTCCCACCAGAAAACCAGGAACAGAGAAAGACCAGAAGTCCTGTGCATTTGTTTCTCTTTGCTTCATTCACATGTAAATGGAAGGATATGAGGGGACATTTTGCCTAAGCTTGGTATATATGACCGGCAGAATAATGACACCAAAAGACACCTATGTGTTCATTCCTGAAACCTGTGAATATGGTTTTGTAGGCATGATTAAGTTACAAACCTCAAGAAGATAAGTAATCCTGAATTATTTGTGTAGGTCCTGATAAGAGGGAGGCAGAAGGGTCAGAATTAGAGAGGCCTGGGCAATGTCAGAGGTCAGAGAAAGAGAGAAATGTACAGACACTGTGCTGCTGTCTTTCAAGATGGTGGAAAGGGTCATGAGCTGAGGAAGCTAAGTGGTCCCTAAGAGCTGCAAAAGGCAAGGACTGTCACATAGGGCTTCCAGAAGAAATGCAGTGCTGCTGACACCTTCATTTTAGAATTCTGACCTCCAGAACAGTAAGATAATAAATCTGTTATTTAAACACTAAGTTTATGGCAATTTGTTACAGCAGTGATAGGAAACTAAAACAGGGTCATTAAAGTAGTTAAATCTCAACAGAAATTCCTGAAAGTGATTGCTTCTCAGCCTGTATCCAATTAAATCAGCTACTGCCAGGAGAGTAAGATTAGTAACACCATCAATGGAAAGTCCCAGAGTACTGGTATCTTACCCAAAGAGAGACAGCAATAGTCACTTAACTAAGAATGGAAGAATATGGGGGCAGGAATTTGAGGCTTTGGGTTCTTTTCCTTTGGCCCAGAACATTCTTATGAATTCTCAGAGTACTTCATTCTGATATGTGTCTACAGGGACAAAACCAGTACTACCATTTAGGTTTATTGTAAGGATTAAATAAGTTAATACATACCTGTGTAGCACTTAAAATGTTGCCTAGCACATAGAAAACAATTAGTAGGTATTAAATGTTGTGGCTATTTCTATTAGTCAGGAGTCTCCAGAGGCACTGATGAACAGGGCATAGATAGATAGATAGATAGATAGATAGATAGATAGATAGATAGATAGATAGAAGGCTAGAGACCCAGGGAAGAATTTGCACTATGGTCTTAAATCCAAAGGCGGTCCAGAAACAGAATTCTTTCTCCCTCAGCCTTTTTTCTTAAGGTTTTCAACCGACTGGATAAAGCGTACCATTTAGCAAAAAGGGGAGTAATCTACTTTACTCAAATTTAAATGTTATTCACAGCAAGACCTGGTACTTGACCAAACATCTCAGCACTATAATCTAGCCAAGTTGGCACATAAAATTAACTAAAACACTATTACTTGTTTCCTTTCTTGTATCAATGAGTAAAACTGCAAGAAAATATTAAAGAAAGTAGCACTATTATATAAAATTAAGTAGTGAAAGTAATATATTTTCATCCTACTTCCAGTTCTAATGGGGATGCTGTTGTATGTCTCCAATTTTTAGAAGTACAGCTAAGGAACCATCCTCTATTCCTACTCTACAATGCTTTTAACCATAAACAGATACCATCTGCTAAGATAATTATGTAATTTTTTCTTTTGACTTATTGAAATGATGTGATTCCTTTCCTTTATAGATTTCAAATTAATAAACTGTTCTTTGCATTCATTCCCTTGGTAAACAGGAAGATTGCAGTCTTAAGATTTTAATTTAATTTCATTAAAAAGTTTAATAATTTAATTTGGGGAGGTTGGTTCATTTTTAATTTTCCTAGGACAGTAGCAGTTATGCCTGAAAGGTTTTGTGTTTAATTGTTTTTGTGGGGATGTGAGGATGGTCTATTCTTTGTGATTTGGGTCAAAATTTGACATGAGATTTTAGTTTTGTTCACTTCAAAAAGTGACTTGGTAAACATAAATATTCTATCTCTCTCACTGTGCCATGAAGAAGCACTAGAAGTTTCTAGAATAAGCCATGTTCTTAGTAACAGTGGGTGTAAGTTACCTCATCACAAAAGTAATTGAGTGTCTCCTTCCCTCCCACATTCCCTCTTGTCAACTTAATATTAATATTACCTGGATTCAACATTATGCTATAATCGTGCCTACATTTCTCTCATGTTTCTCCTACCTATCTTCTGTAACTTTGTAAACCTCCCTTTGAAAAGACAATGACTACAGACCTCCCCAGAATGAAGGGCTGGCTGTTGGAGGAGGCTTGCCCTCAGGATCCAGGTCCTTTGTGACTCATCCTGCCCAAGGAATCGACCCTATTTCCTGGAACGAGGGATAACTTTCCTCTTCAAAGGCATCACTGTGTGGAATTTCTCCTGTGCTAAGACCAACGTAGGCCTCCCTAGACTGTAATTTATGTGGTTTCCTGCAAAGCAAACTCAAACAAACAGAAATTAAAATATATATATATGTGTGGTCATTCCCAGCTGGGGGAAAAAAAAAATCAAGTTTTGGCTTATGTGGTCTTCAGGAGGACAGAACAGAGTTCAGGAGTTCAGGGCTTCTCTTCAGGGGACTGAGCCGCCGCTGAGAGCCAGGATGGCTTCTGCTGAAAAGTGAGGCTGACAGATGGAACAGCCAATTGTGATGGGATGAGAAAGCCGCCCCGCCGCCCTGGCCCAGATGTCAGCCACCCTGTTCCCAGACTCCACAGAAGCTTGCGACAACTGCCGCCCTGGCCCAGCACTCACCGCGGACAGGTTTCAAGCTTCTTTGGCTTCTTCGTGTTCAGCCCTCTTCTTGCTCTCTGGAGATGGATTTTTAACTAGCCAAGCAATTGGAAATTACTTTCACGAACCAGCATTGCCCAGACTGTTCTGGGAGACATGACTCTCCCACAGATGGCAACAATTGATCCAAGAAAGAAAAAGCAAAAAAAAAAAAAAAAAAAAAAAGATTCTATCTTCATATGAATTCAGGAAAAGCTGCAAAAAAGCTCAATTGATTATTTTACCACATTGGTGTCTCTGTGACCTCTGAAATTTTTTTAACAGTGCATCAGCTAACAATTCAAAATACACCCGTGTTGAATAGAAGGTATGTTAGGAAGCATTATCTCAAGTCACCATCATTATTTCATCACCTAAACGTACTGAGCGCTCACTAAATTGAAGTGCTGCGTCAGGCACTTTACAGGCTACATCTCATTTAATCCTCACAACATCCTAGTGAGGGGTGTTGCTGTCATCACTGCACACTGGATAGAGAAGTTAAGGAACTGGCCCACAATGTCAGGACCAGTAAATCATAGCTCCTCATTTGTGTCTAGGTCTGTCTAATTCCAAAATCCACGTGCTTCACCAGTAAGCGATGCTTGCAATAGCACTAGTGAACTTTAAAATATTTACTTTATGTAACAATACCTTGCATTTCTTTCTTTTTTCTTTCTTTCTTTCCTACTTTCTTTCTTCCTTCCTCCCCCCCACTCTTTTCTCTCTCTCTCTCTCTCTCTCTTTCTTTCTGAGACAGCGTCTCACTATGTAGTTCAAGCTGGCCTTGAATTTACTATGTAGCCCAGGCTGGCCTGAGACTCAAGCCTATCTTCCTGCCTCAACCTTTCAAGTGCTGGGATTACAGATGTACACCACCACACCCAATTTACATTGTTAACACAGGCTTTCTTCACTCTATGAACTGTATCTTCTTGTCTCCTGAGAGCCAGCCTGATAGATCCCTCTGTCAGTGAGTACCGTCACACCATGCTACAGCTGCTATCAACCAACGAGGCTGACTCAAACATGTGTAGTAATGTATGTTGCTTTTTCTTTGCGGCTTTTTTCCCCCAATATTTGTATAGTCAAGTGGTATCTAAGTGGTGGTGCTAGATCTTCTGCAGAGGAAGAACAAAGGGCAAGGAACTGGTTCTGTAGATAGTATCACTTACCTGGAAGCAACAGAGAATAAAGATTAGCAGGTAATTAGAGGTGGTTAGAAATTCTTGGGTCCATGAAAGACATCTTTGGCCTAGAAGAAGAGACTAACCATTGTATGAAGCTCTGGCCAGAGACTTGTCATGAACTCAGAGAATGGGAAGAGGAGGAAAGAACCAGGCCCAAAGAACTTGCTGGAAATTCATCCCCACTGGGTATCCCATAGTTGCTGTGACTACTTCTCCTAAAGGATCCTACCTGCTGTGCTAATAGGACAGCCCTGTGCTGCCTCTTTGAGTAGCTTCTATAGTTCTTTGTCCAGTAACATTCCTTCTTCCACCATTGTTCTGCCAAAGCCTTCTGAATACAGATAAGAACAGGTTATAATTATATAGTTGTGCATATCAAAGGAGGAATACTCTATTAGAGCTAGCAGCCTAGATGACCATCTTATGTTCATGACACCATGTTCCATAGGAAGCATGTTCAGTTGAGACATTTTCCATTTCCAGAAACCTTGGAATTAGAATTGCCACATCTGCAAGATAGTTTGAGGAAACCCTGCTCCTACCAGCTTCTCTCATAAGGTATCCTGTCTTCCTCTCCATTCAAAAAGGGTAAGACATTACCGCATGTATGTTACCTGTTGTTACATAACAAACCACCCTGATACTAGTGGCTTAAGATAATTACCATTTATTATTCATTATGGATCTACGGATTGGCTGGGCAGTTCTACTGATGTGGACTAGACTCATCTTAGCTGGGCTTACCCTTGCATCTGTGGTTAGCTGACCAATATCTGGAGGTGGCCTCCTCTAGGACAGCCTCAGCCTGGACAAGTCTTCTCTGTTCCACATAATCCCTCATCCTCTAGCAGCTAGCCTGGAGTTCTAATAATCTAGGGGTTGAAGAGAAGAAAGAAAGCAACCCTCAATATACACGTACTTTAAAAGCCTCTGGTTGTGATACACTTTCTATCATTACAGTGGCCAAAGCAAGTCTCATGGATGTGCTCAAGGTCAAATGGGAGGGACAACAAAGTCACAGAGGGAAAATAAGAATACAGGGAGGCAACTAAAAGGGAAAAATACAATCAATCAATGTACCAGATCTGAATTTCACCACATGAATCAGGCCATAGAAGGCACAATAATAGGTCAAACATACACTATATGTACAACAGGTATTAAAATAGGTCAAAAATATCTCTTGACTTCAATTTTACTCCTATAGTGAAAAGAATTATAGAAAGTGGCTAGGTTAGAGCTAAGACAAGTTCTACTAACCTATGTCTTTCAGTGACTCACAATTCCAAAATTAGCTTAAGGCGCAATACAGAAACCTCTTTGTATAACTTCAGTCAACTAAAAGAATGCCATACTGATGGGGATTGGGATATGCCGCCCCCAAAATACGTGGCTTCGACAGAGGGATTATTATGAACTAAAAATGTCTGAAATCAAGCAGGTAAGAAAGAAGCCTCCTTGGAATTTCCCTTATCTGATAAAAAGCAGAGATTTCTGAGAAATGAGGGTGCCATACATTCCCTCTTCGGGGTGTTTTTGCTAGAAGAGAGACCCACAGTGAACCTACCATAAATTCCCTTTGTGGTGTAGTTTTATGGCCCTGAAGGAGATAGAAAGACAAGTCATACCTGCAGAGATGAACATTAGCACCAAGTCGCATCTCTCATTTGTTCTCCTAAAAACTTATTTGTCTTTCCGAAAAGAAACTTACGTATTTTTTCTTTTCATGTAAGTCTTTTCTCCCCCTTCCTTGCCCCTACTAAGTTAGGTTTGTAAGATCCAAACTTTAATTTCCACACCCCTTGAGTTACTTTTCAATGGGCACTCCCTGGTGTATGAGGGTTACATACATAAATGAGTGTTTTCTCCTATTAATCTGCCTTTCATCAACTTAATTCCCAGTCCCCAGCCTCTGAACTTTAGACAGTAGAGGACAAGTTGTTTTGCTCCCCTACAGTACCATCCTCATGTCTAGGTCAGGAACCACATTCTTAAGAATGACCTTACTATTTGAGTTGGAGTCTTCTGTTGTTTACATGCAATATTATTCTTTTTTTATTTTTCTATTAGTACATGTTTGCAATGTATAATGTTCACATTCATCATGGGGGATTTGTACATGTACATAACACATCATAATTCTTTTTTGTCCCCTTCTCCCTCCAATTCTTTTTCCCCTCACTATTTACAAAAGCTCTGTTTACATTTTTCCCTTCAATTCCTTTTTGTTTGAATCCTTTTGCCCTTCCTTCCCTCCTCCTCCCTCAATTCTTGTTCCCCTTCCCATCTGAACAAGTTCTTCCTTCTTCCTAATACTACATTTTGCTCCTTACTTATACTTCGGGTTTCTCACACAAAAGAATGCAATTTATTTAAACCTGTGTGTCTGATTAATTTCACTTATGGTCTTGAGGTGTATCCATTTACCTAAAAATGTCTCAAGTTTTTCCTTTTTATCACAGAGTAGTACTCCATTGTATGTAAATATTGCATTTTCTTTATTCATTCATCTGTTGATGGGCATATGAGCTGTTTCCAAAATTGAGCTATTATAAATTGTGCTGCTATAAACATGAGTGTGTATATATCACTGTGGTATGATGACTTTAACTCTTTTGGGAGGATAACTAGAAGAGGAATAGCTGTGTCAAATGAAACCTCTAGTTTAGGTTTTTTGAGAAACTTCCATAGTAGTTATACCAATTTATACCCCACCAACATGGAGAAGAGTTCCTTTTTCCCCACCACCTCCCCAGCATTTGTTATTGGGTGATTTCTTAATGTCAGCCATTCTTTCTGGAGTTAGATGGAATCTCAGTATTGTTTTAATTTGTATTTCTTGACTGTTCAGTGATTTGAGTGTTTTTCATGTATTTACTAGCCATTTGTACTTCTTCATCTAGGAAATATCTGTTCATTTCAGATGCCTATTTTGGGATAGGGTCTTTAAATCTGAGGGGTCCAGTTTTTTTGAGTCCTCTGTATATTCTAGATATTAGTCCTCTGTTCCTCTGTCAAAAAAATACTTAGCAAAATTCTTCCCATTCTGTAGATTGTCTCTTTATTGTTGGTGGTTTCCTTTACTGTGCAGAAGCTTTTTAATTTGATATGATCTCACTTGTTGATTCTTTGTAATATTTCCCATGCAACTGAAGTTTTGTTTATAAAATCTTTGCCTACACCTATGTCCTCAAGAGTTTTATCTATTTTACCTTCCAGAAAATTAAGTGTTTCTATTTTAATGTTTAAGCCTTTGATCCATTTTGATTCTAGTTTAGTGCATGGTCAGTAGTATTCTAACTGATTGAGTACTGTTTTTGAGTTACCTACTGAACAGCTAAAGAAAGTGGTCGAAGAAGTAGCTAGACATCAGCCGGGGATTTAGCTCAGTAGTTCCACCGCCTGCCGCTCAAGGTCCCAAGTTCAATACCAGGTACCAAAAAAACCCCAAAAAGTAGCTAGACATAAGAATCTAGATGTGGCTGAGGAGGTCCAGGCAGGTATAGAGATTCAGAGTTCAAAGGCACAGATGCTATTTAAAGCCTCATGGCAAGATGAAAGCATGGAAATGTAGACAAAGTGTAGGTATAGCAGAGAAGAACCTTGGGGATGTGACAGAGGTGCAGTGAGTCTCAGGGAACTGTATTATTTAGAGGTTGAGCAGGGAAACAGGGGACATCAAAGGAGACTGAGAAGGGATGGATGAAGTGGAAGGAAAACCAAGGCATGCAGTGTTTTGGGATCCCAAAGGGGAAAGCAAGTACTTTGAGAGGGCAGGGGAGTTGCAGTGTGTGGCCACTCCTGAGAAGCCAGGTTCTGCAGCACTTATGTACCTCAGAGCTTCCTCTCCTGCCAGAACCAGCAACCTTTGCCCTCCCTGCCTCATGTTATTAAACTTATTTCTCTGTCTGTACCTCTAGGCCACATTCTCCTTTTCCTCTGCCTTCCCCCACATTGCAACTTAATCCCTCTCTGTATCCCCTCCACAACTCCTGGTCTCAGCTCAGTGGCATCTCCAGGTCTGTCCCACGAGATCTTCCTCATGCCTCCCTCCTTAGAGCCCTGCCTTTCCATCAAAGCACTCGAAGGATGGTAACTTCTCTCTGTCCTTCTCACATAGTTCTATAAAGTCAAACTCAAGCGATGTGTGTGTTTTATTTTCAGTTATCTTTTATATGTATGAGTGCCTAGAGGTACTAAGAAACATTTTTGGACCAAATGAATGAGAGTGTAAATGCAGAGTCCAGCCCCACTATGCTATCTGGCAGCCCAAATAGCAAACCATGACTGAGCCCTCCAGGGATGTCTCTTCCGAGGAATAGCCCACTGTCATAGTTAATAAAATCTCATCCACTTGAAATAAATAGAGGAAGATCAGTATAAATTAGTGAGAGATTACAGGATTCTTTAAAGAAGTTTTTGTATTTTCAAGTAAGCACTAAAAAGAATCTTTCCTGAAGGCTATTGCTTTAAAATTTGTCAACTCTCTGCCCTTAAACAGTTTTAAAATACCTTTCAATGCAATAAAAACTCATTAAGTAAATAAAGCAGCAATCCTGCAAGTGAGATTATACCAGTCCTTTATTTAGTAAATTCTACTTGCTACATACAGATAGGGCAAAGGTAAACTCTAAAAAAGGCTTCAGAAAAAAAAATTGTTGAATTCTTTAAATCCCTGGCCAGGATTCCAAAGGTTCCCATACTTTAGGAAATATACAAATGCATAAGAAATAGGGTGGAATGGGTCTCAAAATTGCATTATTTAAAAACTCTGTATCTTTTGATACATAATATCAAATAGTAAAAATTATTTATAGATACTAAAATGCTACCTTTAGAAACAAGAAATCAGTAATCAATGGCATATATATTTCCCCTTCCTTCCTAAAGCTAACACACATATATTTTTAAAATACAAAAATGATTTAGAAACAGTGAGTAACTGACTTATTTCAGGCATTTCATTTCTAGGTTTTCCTAAACTAGAATTGTTTGGGGAAGAAAATCACTTCACTTTCCAACTGTTCATTGACATTAACCCTTCTAGCACGGTTGCTTTTTCTTCTTTTATTAAAATAGTGTATTTAGGAAAAGGATGACTTGGGGATGGATACACAACTTTCCCATGAGAGCTGTACAGTACAGAAGAGGGGCTTGGATATCATGGGGTTCCAGCTTTCACTGTGTAGCTGAATTAGGCAGCTATTTTCCCAGTGGTCAGCTGAGGGAGGCTCAGGGACATGTGACTTACAAGCTAACGGTAGCACTTGCTGACACAGACTGTGCTAACAATGACTCTCAAACAAACCCACCCAGCCTGCTCCTCTTTCCAGCGTTAAGCACGTTGAGGGGGAAGATGATGCTGAGAGCACACTTAGAATACCTCTGGTTTCAAGAGTCATTTCAAGGACCCAGTTTCTAAAAACAACTGCGGAGTGTAACAGGGAGGGAACTGAGACTTGGAAGAAAATACTCAGTTTAGATAATTATTTCCTTTTAACCACAGCTCCTTTTGGCCCTTGATATAAAGGCAGATGTGTGGATGTTTTCTATGACATCCACAAGGTCTTGTGATATATAAAGGAAAAAATGTGACCCAGAAATTTGAAGAGATTGTTTAGGATCAGTAATTCTCAAAAGAAAAGGGGACAGCATGCACCTGTGCTATGGGCACTTCAGGTGTGGCCTCTCTTCAGATGTATTGATAATGGGCCTCAGAGCAAAACCTCAGAAAAATCCACCTTCTGACAACTATTTCTCGCTTTAGCCACTAGGCCATCCTCTAAAGGAGCTGTAGCTGACAAGCTCTAAATTATAGAAAGAGACTTTAGCTTTGTCTCAGTGCAGAGATGGAAGACAGGCACAATGGCATGTGTAAGTGGAGACAGTGTGAAGGCTGTGGGGTACAGTTCAAGGGGTTTGGTGGGAATGTATAGGTGAAAGTGATGGCAATCCTTGGCCAGCTGCAAGGGGCCCATAAAAGATAGAACTGTGTCTCCACGTCCTAAGGGAATAAGGAAGCTCTCTGCACTCCTCGGCACACACATGCACATATCAGCTTCTGTGTGCACTGACCGGATTGCTGACAACAATACCTTTTTCTCTCCTCTGGTCTTGGCTCTCGCATTCTGGTTCACTGAGCCCATAAATTGAGATTATTAAGCTGATTTTGATTTTGCTCATATCTGGTAAATTAGAAATCTCTGGGGAGGAGCTTACTTCAGAAATAGCATGTTGGTCTTTAGTTAGAGTGATCTCCAGGATTGGCTTGTTTCTATGTTATCCCTATTTTGGGCCTCCATTTCTTCATCTGTGGCATAGGATTACAATGACCTACACACACTATTAATGCCTGAATGAGAGGCAATGAATATAACAGTACCTTGTACCCTGGGATGTACTATTATCAAGTAATAGTCATTGGTAATATCTACTAATCTATGTCCAAATTACTTACACATATAGATATAAGAAAGGGGTTCTGGAGATATGCATTCTTAACAATTTTCTAGTTGTATGAACTTTACCAAGTTAATAACTTCTTATAGCCTTAATTTCATATCTGTAGAATTAGGAAAATAATATCTATTCCTACAAGACTGTTGCATGACACAAAAGTACATCATATTACACTTAGCATAGTGTCCAGTACTCAGTAGAAACTTTTTAAATGGTAGTTTCAGCAATTGTGTTAACTCAGAAGACATTTGTACAAGCAGAATACTTCTTTGTTCCCCAGCTTGCTGAGAATTGTTCTTTCTTGCTCAATAATTGAATATCTACCTCAGTTACTATTAAAAGTGTACAAGGGTGTGCCTACCAGACTGATGGCCAAGATATGGAAATAAAGAAGTCATGGACTGCACTTTCAAGGCTTCGCTTGCATTTATGTAAGGAGTATTATTTTGATTCCCTAGACTACAACAAAGGTATCAAAGAAACTTACAAAAGAAGCAAATAAAGCAAATCAAAACAACTGACCCTCCTAGTATGTAGCTTGGTAACATTTCTATCCATTCTGTCAAGGGTTAGAGGTCTTTATTGACTCAAAGGGAAATACAAAAAAAATAACATAGTGAGGCCTCCCAAATAACAATAACTTTTAAATTTTCACTTCAAAAGGAACAAGTGAGCTAGTTTTCTCTGTTAATAGAGGAAACCAAAGAGAGAGAAGTCACAAAATGGATAAGAGAAATAGCCTTCCTTAAGGTGAAAAAAAAATCCCCGTTGTTAGAACCTGTGAAATTCAGGCATGTTGCACATTTTAACCACAAGCTTGAGCAAGAATATCTTGGCATGCTCTTCACAGGAATTACTTGAGGCAGGCATTTCCCAACTATACAACTGCACAAGCACCTAGATGAAGATGAAAGGAGTTACATACATGTCCTCTGTCATTGAATGCTGTAAAATGCCAGTGGCTCCTAGAACATCAGCCATCTCCAGGCTGGACTGGATTCAACTCTATGTCCAAAGAAAAGGGGGCTGCTTTTGATATGAAATAACAGTAGACAAGGAAAGCAAGAACTAGAGTTTTAATGTGTTAGAAAAACTTACATTTCTCCTCTCTCTTTCTAGTTACAGTCTGTCTTTGTCTCTGTCTCTCTCTGCCTCTTTCTTTTACACACACACACACACACACACACACACGTAATATACACTCACTGTTGTCAGGCTTGTCCTATTTGTTTGCCAGTTTTGGAAGCCCTGGTACCTAGCAACACAGGGAGGGACAGAACTGGTTGGACAGATGGTCATCAGCTATAATTGTATCAAGGGGTGAGGTGCGGCCAAGCTTGGTCCCAGAACCTAGTGACCCAATGCCCAGTTCAAGTGTTTCTATTTTAAACAACCTGAATAGAGCTTTCTTATTTGACACTTTGCAAACAAATACACTGAGAACACGAAAAACACTGAAAAGACTGCTAATCAGCCTCACCTCCCACGCCAACCCTGACAACTCTGAATTCTGTGTTGAGCATGGTTCTGAGAAATTTCCAAGCCGTGGTGAGACCATCTGCAAGAAGTGGTATAACCTGTGAGGGATGTGCACAGGGGGCTCTGAAATAGAGCGGTGAGACATGGGTAATGCATACAATCCTCAAAGTATAACACTACTGTCATCTAAAGATTGATGTTGTCTGTAGCATATTGATCTTTGAGTATCGGCTGTTCTTTGGGTCACATATGTGCCCTGCATTCAGTAAAACACTGCCTATAGCAGTGGTGGTGAACCTACGACACACGTGCTGAAGCAGACACACAGAGCCCTTTCTATCTGCACATGAGCCAAATTGCCCCAGCAGCTGAAAATCAGATATTCAAATTTAATTGCAGTGTTGGCATTTTGCAATAAATAAGTGGGTTTTGGGCTGCAGTTTGGGCACTTGGTCTCTAAAAGATTCGCCATTACTGACCAATAGGATTTTCTCACACTAGCCTTGTACTGGTTTAAGTTTTTGTACTGTCTGATTTGGATGTGGCTGCTCTAATTTTCCACCTCTCTTTTAGGTCTGTGTATTGTGTAACTTTGCCTGAATTATACTGTTAGGTTGGAGAAGCACCTCTGGCTAATTAAGAAGAACATTAATTTTGTTTTTAAATTTCCTATTCTTCATGTTTGATGTCTTTCATTTAACTTCACTTGGTGCGGTTTATCCTGCACGACCCTAACCCACTAAGCTACACTAACCCCTGACCCTTCTGGTGTTCCCTTTTTCCTCCATCCCTCAAGGTAGCAACTTTTCTTTGGCACCCATTCCTTTATTTTTTTTCATTGAGTTTATTGGTACATTTTAAGTATACAATACATTTAGATTTTTCTTTGGGTGCTTGTACCTGTACATGATGATTCTTGGTTCTTATTTTTTCCCCATTACCTGTGCGCCCTTCACCCCTAAACCCTTCCCTATTTACATTGTTTCCATTTTTTTTCTTTTCTCATAACTTTTCCTTTCCATTCTTTCCTTTCTCCTTCCCCTCCCACCACCCCTACCCCTTTGGACCTTTTCCTATTTCAAAGTATCAATTATTAGTTATTAATCCTTTTAGTCCTTATTTACACTCTCAGTTTCTCATACTAGAGAAACTATTTGGTATTTACACATGTGTGTCTTATTTATTTCACTTAAGAGTATGGCCTCAATATGCATCCATTTAGCTATAAATAACTCTAGTTTCTCATTGTTTATGGCTGAATAATACTCCATTATATTAAAAAAACCACATGTTCTTTATCCAGTTTCCAGTTGATGGGCACTTGGGCTGTTTCCAAGCTTTAGCTATTACAAACTGTGCCACAATAAACATGGATACACATATATCTCTGTGGTATGATTCTTTTAATTCTTTTGGGAAAATACCCAGCAGGGAAATAGCTAGAGCAAATGGGACCTCCAGCCCTAGTTCTTTGAGGTATCTCCACACTGATTTCCATAGTGGTTGCACCAGTCTACACTCCCACCAACAATGGAGAAGGGTTCCTTTCTCTCCACACCCCCACCAGCATTTGTTAGTGGTTGATTTCTTGATAGCAGCCATTCTTTCTGGGGTGAGGTGGAATCTCAGTGTTGTTTTCATCTGCATCTCTTGAACGACCAGTGATGTTGAACATATTTTCATATGTTTATTTGCTGCTTTTACTTCTTTGTCTGAGAAATGTCTGTTCATTTCAGATGCCCATTTTTGAATTGGGTCTTTGAATTTGGGAGGTCTGATTTTTTTTCAGTTCTTTATATATTCTAGATAGTAGCCCTTTGCCTGAGTTACAGCTGCTAAAAATTTTTTCCCACATTGTAGGTTGTCTGTTAGCTCTGTTGGTGGTCTCTTGCAGTACAGAAGCTTTTCAATAAGATGAAAGCCCAGTTGTTGATTCTTTCTGCTAGTTCCCGTGCTACCGAGGTTTTGTTCATAAAGTCTTTTCCTATGCCAATATCTTCAAGAGTTCTACCTAACTTATCTTCCAGCAAGTTTAGTGTTTCTGTCTTAATATTTAGATCTTTAATCCACTTTGATCTTAGTTTAGCACAGGGTGATAGATATGGGTCTAGTTTTAATCTCTGACAGATTGAAAGCCAGTTTTCCCAACACCATTTATTGAATAGGCTATCTTTCCTCCAATGAGGATGGTTGGCTCCTTTGTCAAAAATGAGGTGGCTGAGTATGTCTGAAGTTGTTTCTGCATCTTCTAATCTATTCCACTGAACCTCGGGTCTGTTTTTTTGCCAGTACCATGCTGAGTTTATCACAATAGCTTTGTAGTATAGTTACAAGTTGGGTATTGTGATACCCCCAGCCATGTCTCTGTTGCCCAGAATTGCTTTTGCAGTTCTAGGTCTCTTCTGGTTCCAAATGAAGTTTTGGATTGTTTTCTCTAGCTCTGTGAAGTATATTGTTGGAATTTCAATCAGCATTGCATTAAATCTATATAGCAGTTTTGGAAGTATGGCCATTTTCACTATATTGATTCTTCCTACCCAGGAACTAGGGGTGTCTTTCCATTTTCTTATATCCTCCTTGATCTCCTTTTTCAGGGTGCTGTAGTTTTCAGTGTAGAGGTCTTTTGCTTCCTTTGTTAGATTGATTCCTAGATATTTCATTTTTTTGGATGCTACTGTAAAAGGAATTGTTTCTCTAATTTCTCTCTCAATGAGTCTGCTATTTATGTATAAGAAGGCTATTGTTTTTTTAGTGTTGACCTTGTATCCAGCTATTCTACTGAATCTGTCAATTAAATCCAGAAGTCTTTTGGTAGAGTTTTTTGGGTCTTCTATGCAAAGTTTCATATCATCAGCAAATAATGAGAGTTTAACTTCTTCCTTTCCTATCTTTATTCCTTTTATTTCTTTCTCTTTTCTAATTGCTGTGCCCAATGTTTCCAGAACTATATTGAACAGGAGTGGTGATAGTGGGCGTCCTTGTCTTGTTCCTGATTTTAACATGAAAGTTTTCAGTTTTTGACCATTTAGTATGATGTTGGCTGTTGGGTTTTCATAGATAGCCTTAATCGGGTTGAGATAAAGACCTGCTATTCCAATTTTCTGTAGCGGTTTTATCATGAATGGGTGCTGGATTTTGTCAAATGCCTTTTCTGCATCTATTGAAGTGATCATATGGTTTTTGTCCTTGACTCTGTTAATATAGTGTATTACATTTATTGATTTACATATGTTGAACCATCCTTGCAACCCTGGGATAAATCCAACTTGGTCAGGGTGTATGATCTTCTTGATGACCCTCTGTATTCTGTTTGCCAGTATCTTCTTGAGGATTTTTGCATCTATGTTCATTAGGGAGATTGGCCTGTAGTTCTCTTTTTGGGTTGGGTCTTTCCCTGGTTTTAGAATCAAAGTAACACTTGCTTCCAGGAATGAGTTTGGAAGCTTTGCTTCCCTTTCAATTTCCTTGATGAGTTTAAAGAGTAATGGCATTAGTTCTTCTTTAAATGTCTTGTAGAATTCAGCAGTGAAGCCATCTGGACCTGGGCTTTTCTTTGTTGGTAAATTTTTTATTACATTTTCAATTTCACTCATTGTAATTGGGGTGTTTAGAGTTTCTATATCTTCTTCATTTAACTTTGGCAATTCATATGCATCTAGGAATCTGTCCATTTCTTCTGTGTTTTCCATTTTATTAGAGTACAGGTTCTCAAAGTAGGTATTGATGATCCTCTGGATTTCTGCTGGTTCTATTGTGACTTCCCCTTTTTCATTCTTAATTGCATGGATTTGAGTCTTTTCTTTCCTTTTTTTGATAAGGTTGGCTAAAGGTTTATTGACTTTATTTATTCTTTCAAAAAACCAACTCTTTGATTCATTAATTTTTTGTATCATTCTCTTAGTCTGCATTGCATTGATTTCTGCTCTGATCTTTATAATTTCCTCTCTTGTGCGGGCTTTGGATTTGTTATTCTCTTCTTTTTCTAGGAGTTTGAGGTTCTGCATTAAATTATTTATCTGAGTTCTCTCTGTTTTCCTAATATGAGTATTCACTGCTATGAATTTCCTGCATAGAACTATTTTCATTGTGTCCCATAGATTCCTAAATGTTGCACTGGCATCATCATTTACTTGTAGAAACTGTCTAATTTCTTCTTTAATTTCCTCTGTGACCCATTGGTTGTTCAGGAGGATGTTATTCAATTTCCAGGTGTTTGTGGGAGTTTTGCAGTTTCTCATGTTATTGATCTCCAATTTTATTGCACTGTGGCCTGATAATATACAGGGGGTAATTTCAATTCTTTTACATTGACTTCGACATGTCCTGTGAGCTAGCATGTGGTCTATTTTGGTGGATGATCCGTGTGCACCTGAAAAGAATGTGTATTCTGATTTTGTGGAGTGGAACACTCTGTAAATATCTATTAAGTCCATTTGTTCAATAGCTTGGTTCAGTTTTAGAATTTCATTGTTAATTTTTTCTCTAGATGATCTGACTATTTGTGATAGTGGGGTATTGAGGTCCCCCACTACAACTGTATTAGAGCTTATTTGGTTTTTCATGTCCATTAATATTTGTTTTGTATAGTTGAGGGCATTTGTATTTGGTGCATATATATTTAGGATTGTCATATCTTGCTCTTGGATTGTTCCCTTCACAAGGATATAATGACCATCTTTGTCTCTTTTAATTAGTTTTGGTTTGAAATCTACTTTGTCTCCAAATAAGATTACTACCCCTGCTTTTTTCTGGGTTCTTGTCCCATGGAGAGCCATTTTCTATCCTTTTACTTTTGGTCTATGAATTTCTTTTTGAGTTAGGTGTGTTTCTTGTATACAGCATATTGCTGGATTTTGCTTCTTAATCCATTCTGTCAGTCTACTTCTTTTGATTGGTGAATTGAGGCCATTAACATTGATAGTTAT